>NW_009970716.1:4603980-4619160 GCF_000747805.2 Chaetura pelagica
ACTTTCTGCACTGAAAACAAGACTAGACAGCTTTAATTAATATGTACAAATATATACAAGTATGTGCAGGAATGTGCAAAACCCTATTCCCTCCGCCTACCCCCCGGCAACTCCCACAGCACTCCTCTTAGCTGTGAGCATTTCTGAAGTCCCAAACTGCTGCTAGAGAGAGCAGAAGAGCAGGAGCTGAGGGCAGAGTTATGAGTGTCAGGGATGCATGGGCCTGGGGATCAGTCAAGAGATGGATAGACAGAGTCCTCCCCAGATGCCAACCATTGACAGAAGAAAAAGGAAGAGAAAAAGGGTCCTGACTTCCATGACCCTGAATTTATACCGAGTGCCATGTAAATATATAGATGGAATAATTTGTTTCACCAGTTTTGCCATCTGTCTAGTCTGCTCCTCCCCATGGGAGGGCTGTAGATATGACTCCTCTGCTCTTTCAGTGTCCAAAACAGTAGATTCAACAAGTGGGTCAAAGCATCCTTGATCCCTTAGCAGTAACTATAAACATTTGGACCTTGCTGGAAAACTTGCTGCTACTTTCAGCAAGTGTGCTGCTTAAAAGAGAGTTCACTGAAGGAAGAAAAAAAAAAACAAAAACACAAGAGTAAAAAGAAAGTTGGCCTCATCCTGCCTCGAACCAGGACAATGTGAATCCTTGTAAAAAGGCAGTTTCCGTCTTCCCGGTAGCCACCCTTAAGTGCTCGAACATGACAATAAGGTCTCCCCTAAGCGTTCTTTTCTCCAGAAAACCCAATTCTCTCAGCCTTTCCTCGTATGGCAGCCTTCCCAGTCCTTTGATCAGTTTGTGGCCCCTTTTTTGACTCTCTCCAGCCTGTCAGCACCTTTTTTTGCATAGCAGGGACAAGAACAAATAGACTTGCTGTGCCATTAAAGTTTCTGGAACACTCCAGTTAATAAAACTGCAAAAGAAATATGGTCTTAGTCTATGAAGACCATTATTTGATTGTGTGTACATTTGAGTGCCATGTAACACATCCTTGCAAATGGACTTTAATGTTTACATGGGAGAAAGTAGGACTAAGAGAGAGGAGAAGAGTTCAACCTGGCAAGAGACTGGAATATAGTTTAGAGTTTTAAAATTTTCTTGTATTTATGGTAGATTTTTATTGCCTTTCTCATGATGTTCAATGAAATTTGGGGATTATCACTGTGAATAAATATCACTAGATTTAGGATTACCTGTGAGCTTTAAGTATTAAATAAAAGTGGACAAGACACAATACTGTTGCAATACAAACTTAGAGGCTTTCTAAAACAAAATCTGATCTTCATAGACAGTAGTGCTAGGATTAAAATACATGCCCGGTAAGTAAGTCTTCCAAATTTTTTTTTTGTCTTGTCCAGCTCTCTTTACTAAAGTAACTATTGTAGTTTCTATGGAAACAGACACCAGTCCTGGCATACATCTCATGGGCATAACAAGAGTGGTGTCACAACAAATAGGCTCAGAGGTTATTGATACAGGCTACTTAGGAATAACTCATACAAGCTTGGTAACTGTTGAAGTCCTTTTGACATAAAATCACAAGAAGGGCAGCCTATTAGGATTCTGCTCAGGTAGCATGCTGTGCTGCTTAAAAGAGAGTTCACTGAAGGAAGAAAAAAAAAAACAAAAAAACAAGAGTAAAAAGAAAGTTGGCCTCATCCTGCCTCGAACCAGGACAATGTGAATCCTTGTAAAAAGGCAGTTTCCGTCTTCCCGGTAGCCACCCTTAAGTGCTCGAACATGACAATAAGGTCTCCCCTAAGCGTTCTTTTCTCCAGAAAACCCAATTCTCTCAGCCTTTCCTCGTATGGCAGCCTTCCCAGTCCTTTGATCAGTTTGTGGCCCCTTTTTTGACTCTCTCCAGCCTGTCAGCACCTTTTTTTGCATAGCAGGGACAAGAACAAATAGACTTGCTGTGCCATTAAAGTTTCTGGAACACTCCAGTTAATAAAACTGCAAAAGAAATATGGTCTTAGTCTATGAAGACCATTATTTGATTGTGTGTACATTTGAGTGCCATGTAACACATCCTTGCAAATGGACTTTAATGTTTACATGGGAGAAAGTAGGACTAAGAGAGAGGAGAAGAGTTCAACCTGGCAAGAGACTGGAATATAGTTTAGAGTTTTAAAATTTTCTTGTATTTATGGTAGATTTTTATTGCCTTTCTCATGATGTTCAATGAAATTTGGGGATTATCACTGTGAATAAATATCACTAGATTTAGGATTACCTGTGAGCTTTAAGTATTAAATAAAAGTGGACAAGACACAATACTGTTGCAATACAAACTTAGAGGCTTTCTAAAACAAAATCTGATCTTCATAGACAGTAGTGCTAGGATTAAAATACATGCCCGGTAAGTAAGTCTTCCAAATTTTTTTTTTGTCTTGTCCAGCTCTCTTTACTAAAGTAACTATTGTAGTTTCTATGGAAACAGACACCAGTCCTGGCATACATCTCATGGGCATAACAAGAGTGGTGTCACAACAAATAGGCTCAGAGGTTATTGATACAGGCTACTTAGGAATAACTCATACAAGCTTGGTAACTGTTGAAGTCCTTTTGACATAAAATCACAAGAAGGGCAGCCTATTAGGATTCTGCTCAGGTAGCATGCTATGTAGAAAGTTCCTCTGACAGTACAGATAAAAAGCAGAGAGACACTGCTCAAGGTGCCAGGATATTTTTTCTAACAAAAAAAAAAAAAATTATTTCAAGTGCATTTTTTAAAATTGCTATGAATTAATACTACCATTAGTTTTTTTAAACTTTTATTCCAAAGAATGAGCAGCACAATAAATTATCAATACTAATGAGCTACACAGGAAGTGTTTTTTGGTTTTGTTTTAGGTTGAGTTTTTTTGGTGGGGTTTGGGTTTTTTAATCAGCTTTCTATAAATTAGTAAAATCAGTCTTTCAATTGCATGAGAAATCAAATGCTAACAATGTAGATTTGATGTATTGTTGTTCTTGCACTCTATAGCTTTAAATATAATCCTCAGTAAAAATCTCCTTGAGAATGCAATGGCTCATGTTGCTAAGGCTTGTGATAAGATCTCCAAATGATTTGTAGCATGCAGCAGCAGACAATTATTATCGCATTATCCCATTTCTAAACCAGAAAACTGTAAATGTCAAATGAGGTTATTTCTAGTTAGACTTTTCAAATTCTTTACAGAAGATAGCTTGTATTTTTCCTAATCTGTTATCACAGTATTTGAACACCTTTATGTTAGGAAATCAGCAGGCAGCACATTTTATTTGTCAGTGGAATAGTTTAGAGTACAAATGGAAAAATACTATAAAGTAGGTTTTGAAGTTTTGAGGCATTGACATCTAATGATCCAGTGCAATAAGGAGGGAAATAAATCTATGATGCTGTGCCCCTCAGTGCTGCAGCATAATAAGACTTTATTGATAATTCATATCTGTAAGATAGTAATACCACGGTTATCCTTTTTTTTTCCCCATTTTCTGGTAATACCTATTCCTGTAGTATAAATAGTACAGAAAATATAAATAACAAAGTGGTAGGTACCATGGTAATATAGTAAGAAGAATACTTTTGATACAGAAAGTCATTAGCCCAGAGGTTATTAATCTTGAACTTCAAGCTGGTAAATACTAAGAGGATTTGAAGGAAGACCATTGTTCATTTCAGTTCTATGCAAGATCATCCTGAGAAGTATGGCTGAAACTTAAATTTTTTATTAAGGTAGTTTTGTACAAATTCACTTAATACCATACGTGGCATACAGTTGGAAGTAATTAATTGATACAAAGTTGGACATAATAATATTCTTCAAGTTTCATTGCCTTTTGATCAACCAAAAAGAGGCACATTATATTACCATGAGGTGCAGTTTAGCAGATAGGGCAAAACTATGAATAAATACATTTATTATGTGGCCTAATATGTTGCTAGTATTTCTGATGTATTTTCTCAGAGTTTTATTTTAAGAAATATTAGAGACACAAAAGGGAAATCAGGCTGCTTAACTGACAGGGATAGTTTCATTAAGCTTGCTGAGAATTAAGGGAGGCAGTTTCCTTCAGAGGCTGGCTTAAGTTTCTCAGTCACTTTTTGAATTGCATCTGTTTCTTGTATCTTTGTTCACAATAAACTGATTCTGGTTGTCAAGACTTGTTCTTTCAGATAATATCTTCTCAGTGTTTCATAGGATGAAATTGTTCTTAATGTTAACTGCAGAGAACTCTTATAACGGACTTATACATCACCCTCACAGCAACACATACGAGATTTTTTTACTCCATAAAGATGTACATGTATAAAATACTTGTTCCAAATTTGGAACTAGGGCTTCTGATTTCTGGACTGCTATTCTACATCAACAATTACTGATTCTATTGGCTTCTTAATAGTAATGCTGTTCTTACTTGAAGACTAACTGCGAGTATGATGATCACAGCACCAAAATTGGAATTTTGTATACCGTCTTGAAGAGACTTCTTACTTCATGGATTTGGAAGATTGAATACCATTTTAAAAAAATAAAGGACACTGAAGATCCACATACCTGTGAAAAGAGATGCATTACAGATTTGGACAGTGTCACAAATCTGTTTAGGTTGGAAGGCACCTCTGGGGATCATCTAGTCTACACCATTTGTTCAAAGCAGGGTCAGCTAGAACAGGTTGCTCAGGGATGTGCCCAGTTGAATAACTCAAGACTCCACAGCATCTCAGGGCAGTTTGTTCCAGTGTCCAACCACTCTCACAATAAAAGTCATTTTTTTCTTATATTCAGACAGACTTCCTTTTTTCCTGTTTATTATACCTAATGCCTTGGATTAGTATTGTGCCACTATTTACTTGAAGTATTCTTAGCTTTCATCAGGGTCACTTGGCAGTTCTGGCTTGCCCGTTTCCTTTTTCACTTGGGCTAGTTTAGTTTCATGTACTCATCTCCAAGCTTTAGAAACTTGGCTTCTGTAGAGCTCATATGACTTTGATTCACGTGCTTAAATTTCCACATGTGAAATTTCTACATGATCTGCTAATCAGTTTATTATAGACCTCTTACATTTTGTAACAATTTATTTGCAATACACATTTTTGCATATACCCTTAAGTAATTCATGATTATTTTTTTCTTCCCTTCTTTTCCCAGTATTTTTTTTTTCACTCAGAATGAAGCAGCATACTTTGGAGTTCTCCCCAAAACTGGCTTGCTTGAGTAGAGCTAAAGGAAAGAAGCCAGATTTACTTGTAGATTGTGGGTTTGGATCATTCAGAATGTCAAGGCATTTCCTTTTTGATAATGCCTATTGTTGTAGGTTAAGCAATTGTTTTTCTTCTAAATTATTAATATAAAATTTTAAACACTTGTTTGCAAATTGAAGTTATTTCAGAAGCTTTTGTTGGGACTCCTGAAAGCATGCTTATGTGAAATTGTGAAATTGTTCAAATGTCAATGTGTGTGTCTTGTTTCATGACATTTTCATGATATTTTCTATAATTATATTATCTTCTTCTATATTATATAATACGGAGGGAAGATGTCTGATACATTATAATTACATAGAGACATTTTGGTTCTGTTCACTCAGTATTGCGCAGCAGTTACAAACTATTAACGTAATTTCAAGCATCATAATATTTTCCCCCCTTCTCCCACAAGAGAAGGGCATGTTGTTGTGCAGTAGATGGCTTTATGCAACAGAGTCTTACATACAAAAGAATGTTGTGTATTTATGACGTTGCACACCAAAAGTAAGGATTATTTTGTTCCTCAGTATGCAGATATATGGCCACCTGCTGGAAAAGCGAGAAAACAGTCTGTAACTAAAAGTCCGAAGATAGGAGGCTTACCTCTAATTCCCATTCAACAGGAGAACAACACTTGTAAAATCAGAGGGAGTACAGAAGTAAGTGGAGTTTAAATTTGGTGTAGAACTTCTAACTACTATGCTGTATTTCTAAATAGTTCAGTAATTATGAACTCTCTAGAGATGGGTAAATTAAAAATGTAGAAGCTCTTATAATCCATGTCCTTTTCATTGTTTTGTTGAACAAGGAACAATTAGGACAATTTAATATGAAAAAACATTGAGACCTAAACTCATGTCACCTCTTTGGCTGTTCAGCAAATCAATAGAGGATTTTTATTTGTGTTTGGGTTTTTTGAGCAATGATTAAAATAAAATAGGACTTTTACCTGTAAATGTACCTTTTTAAAATACCTGCTCTGTGCATGTAGTGGAAAAGCTCAGATGGCACTAACTCTGATACTTTTAATTTGTAATATTATTAATCTCAAAGAAGAACAAGAGAGTTTAGTCACAGCCTTTAGCAGAGACTGTGCTGTGTCAGTATTTTACATGCACTAGTGATAGGTTGTCACCGTTTCGCTCCAGCTGGACAACCAATGCTCTCAATGATCTCCCACTCCCACTCAGGTAGGGAAGGAGAGAGAGAAGAAGAGAGAGACTTGGCTGGATTGAAAACTAAACTACACAGCTTTAATTAAACACTAATGATAAAATATATATAAAATTATATACAGATATGTTCAGATATCTGCAAAAGCCTCTCGCTTCCCCCCACCCCCAGCAACTCCCACAGCATCTCCTTAGCTGTGAACAGTCCTGAAAAATCCCGGAGCTGCTGCTGGAGAAAGCGCAGAGTGATGAGGGTCAGGAGAGCTCAAGCCTGGGGTTGATGGTGATGGATGGACAGAGTCCTCCCTGGATGCCGGCCATGGATGGAAGAGAAGGGAAAAAGAGGCAGGAAGGAAGTTGTGTTCTGTGATCTCTGACCTTCCTTTGAGCTTACATAGATATATGGAATTGAATATCTCTGACCAGTTTTGCTGTCTGTCTAATTCAGCCTCCAATAGGGGGTCATAGATGTCCCCGTAGTGTCTGAGCCAGCAGTTACAAAAACATTCTGTTCTTATCAGTCTTAGTTAGAACACACTGTGAGTAGTTAAAAGAAAGCTTGCTGAAGAAAATCAGTAAAAGGAAAATTGGCTTCATCCTGGCCCAAATCAGGACATACATCTCAATTTTGTCATATTAGATTGAGATGGGTTTCTGGTATCCACATAGAGATACTGATGCTTCTGGGAAGAACTTACCATCTTACCTCCAGCTGCGAAGAAGCAGTGGTAATGGAGGCACTGTTCTGCTTGGGAAAAATAGTGGTACTTAATCTGAATGCAACAGATTAGTGTTCTAGGCCGAGAGGTCTATATTGAATGTCATCTTTTATCCCATTATTGGAAGCAATAATTTTATTGTGTGCTAAAAAGATAAATATATAATAAAGTTTGAAAACACTGTATAACTAAAACTCCTTCTAATAACAAAGAAAATCCAAAATTTCCATTATTTCTGCACTTGTTGCATACATAGTGCATTTATAATACGCATATTTATCATCTAGAATAATTTAACTGAAATCGAAATAGTAAAACAAGTATGCGGTATATCTGTACATATACATCAAAATACAGGAAGACTGAGGAATGAGGAAAAACTTTCTTTTTCAAGTCATGGTCAAATACCATACTCACTTATAATGGGTTATATCTGTAAAAATATTTAAAGGAACAGTATGTCACAGGGAGAATGGAGGATACAAATAGCTAGAGTTGCTCCATATGTTTTGCTGGCAATGTGCAGAGATTATGGAGAAATGATATTATTAAGAAATTTGATGTGGCAGTTTTGTTCACACTGCATTTTGATCTGTTATAAGGGAAAATGCTTCTAACTGTAACTGTTAGTTCTCTAATTTGAACAACAGAATTTGGCTCCATCAGTTGAATATTCTCACAGTGCACTGTCTGGGAGTTAGAATTCCTGTACATGCCAAATCTTCTTTAAAAGTTCAAAATGTTGAGTAGTAATCTGTGTTAAGGGGCTACATGCCAATATCCAAGACTGTTTCAGAGAAGAATACAACTTTTTAATTTGATTGCTGTATTTGATCTGTTCCTACTTCCATTACATAAAGGGCTCCCCATCTACGCAGTTTAGCAGGGAGAACTATACTGATAGCAGAAGTGCAGTCTATTTTTCTTTTCAGAAGATGTAACATGATGTAAAAAGTTATGTAAATAGAAGAATGTTACTCCTGACTGAATTTTACTACTAATTCATATACATTGGTTTGCTAAGTACCAGTTAATAGCTTGTGTTACTGTGTTTTCTGAAAGGTACTGTATGACAATTTACATTTCACCTACTGTGTATGTATTATCACAGTTAGTCCTTTTGTTGCCATTCTATTAATTGAGCATGAACTACTGATGGTAATATCACTGTCTTCTTTCATGCAATATTTTTTTTAAATGAAAATAAGTTATTTTAAAAGGAAAACTATAGCTTTTTCAAATATTACCAGAACTCCACACAGTCATGAGTCATCAGGAAGGTTACTCAGTTGTTTTGAGCATTTTTAACTGAATATGACTGTACACATTAAATATTAGCATGCTTCTTGCTGGATTAGGTGATAGCAGGAGGTACAAAACTGACAGCAGTTGTTACTGATGGCAATAGAATTTAAAAGTCTTCAGGCAAGCTAAAATCTGCTCTATAGTATGCAACAGTGGTAATCCATGTAGCAGTATGAGCTCTTGTGTGCATTGTTGTTCTGGGTCTGGATCTTTTTTTTTTTTTTCCACAAAGCATGGCCACTTATTCTTTGTTCGTAATGGGCAGTTTTCATTCTTGGTGAAAGCATGTAGAAATACCGGCCTCCTTAAAAGTGGTACCAATAAAATAACCCCTTTATCTGTTCTTCTGAAAATTGTGATTTATGTAATCCAAATGTTTTTCTTTTCTTATTGAACAGATACTAGTTCAGGTGAAATTTCAAGAGACTGCATAAATTTAGGCCCTGTTTTATACTTTAGATCTTTTCGATGTAAATTCAGGTAATATTTACCATTTTTCTTACTACACAGCAGCTAATCTGCCACATCACTTGTTTTTTGTAATGGGCTTACGTTTGTTGTCCTCGTGAAGAATGAAATGTCAATTTAAAACACAGAAGGCAAATAAGAATGATAGAGGAATTTATTGTATTCTGTCTGCTCAGTTGTTGTGGCAGTAGGCAGATCATTCCTTTTGTGGAAGAACCTTACAGTTCTCAAAGAAAATAAGGTCTTGGAATACTTCTTTCATACATGACATCTTTACTGGCTACTAGATGATACTTGAAGCTGAGGGACACTTTGCTTCTTTCTGTCTTTCCTTTCTGGCACTTCATTTTGGCTTGATTTGTATAGTTATTCATCCACAGCATATGAGCAGCTTGTCTCTTTGAATCTTGATTCCTCATATATGTTAAAGAAAACATAAAAAAATACTCAAACACAATAGAGGAACTAGATTAGATATAGTTACTTGAGTGTTCTAGTTAGTATCAGGCATGTAGTTTAGGAGCAAATCTTCTGTGTTTTGCTTTGCATTGTGGAGTGATTCTGAAGCGTGTGAACTTGGACTGCTTTCAGATGGAACTGAAGTGGAAGATACTCTGTGCAGGAACATATATAATGCACTGCAGCCAGAAATTGGCCTTCTGTCAGTAGGAGAAAGCTACAGCTAGTCCAAAATGTTTGGGTTTTTTTAAAAAGGCATCATCCCTGTTACAATGTTAGTGTGTATGTTGGCTTCTTATCAGTTTTCTTTCACTGTACAGATGTGCTTCTTCCAATGGGCCATGATAGTTGCAAATTTATATGCAGCATTTGATTAACTTTTCATTTCCTACAGTTTAAGAACCTGAAAACGGTTTACCCATATGGAGCAGTTGCATTGCCATCAGTATGTTGTTTTATCTGAGTGCCCAGTATGTTACTTAAAATTGCCAGCTTAGATTTGAAAAAGCAGACAGTCTTCATAATTTAACAAGCATTACAGAACAGCTGCTGAAAATGTTAATCTGATCATGTAAAATTATCTTTTGTATATTCGTGTAGCTCAGTCATTAAGTGATTAAAATTGCAACATTCTCAGTTGTATTTGTTTGATTTAGAGAATTCTGAGCTTTTAAGAGTATATGGATCTGCTGTAAATCTCTAAAAGAGAGCCTGCCCTGGAAGAATGCAAAATCAAATTGTGAATATATGAGAATTAATGTCTTCATTTTCATGGTGCATTCAATGCAAATATTTATGTGATTTTTAAAAGTACCACTAAATCAGAAGATACACTGACTAAAAATGCTTACTAAAGGATAATAGCACAAACAGTGGGAATTCAAAACTATTAATTGTGCTGTCTCAGCTCTTGAGTAAAACTGATTTTTCTTTTAAGCTGTTATGTGAAACTAATGAGCAAAAACTGCAATCTAAATATTATTGAATATTGTGTTAATGATCTTATTTCTCTTTGTTCAGAATATAGAACTGCAATCAGGGAAACAAAAATTTGGGGAGCATCATGAGAATTTCTTTCTAGAAGAAAGAAGAAACTTGAGAGAAAAAGCCTGTATTGTGGCACAATGTTTGGAACGGAAGGAGGAAGAAGTGCGAAATCATGGAAAAACACATCGGAACTTAATCTCTGTTGAGGATGTAGGTGCAGGGATGATTTACCTACACCGAAGACCACATAAGGCATTGAAGAAAAATAAGAACAAAACAAACAAAACTACTTTGGAATTAGATAAGAGATTGCCATCAAATGTGATTGAGGAACTGAATACAGTGCTGAAGAAGAACAGAGTATTTAATGATGAAACCTCTAGCTGATTTCCTGAGCCTGAATTTATATACAAGAGTGTGTATTTTCTGGGTAAAAGTAGTCTTTTTTGATGTGTGTAGTTTGTACAGTGCAGAGAAAATGTAATTTGTTTAGATGTGGCTGTTTATTTTGTATTTGCATAATCAGCATAATTTAAGATTGAACTGAGAGAACTGGTTCTGTAAAACTCCTGAAATTTGCGAGTTTTTCTGTTCAGTACAATGACACCAGGATTTTGTCTGTTCTTTTTAGTTGCAGATTTTTTTAATAATGCTACACAGTATGAAAAACTAGAGCTGTGTTTATATTCTGAACTACCTGGATTATAAGTACGAGAGAGATATATTTGGAAGGAAGGCAATACATACACTGATATTTGTACTATTGGCCTGCAATATTTGTATTTTTCTAACACTATAAAAATGAGTAACATCTGCTTTGAAAAGTGATTTTTGCTTTTTTTTTTTTTTTTTTTTTTTTTTTTTTTTTTTTTTTTTTTTAATTTAAGAATTAAATCAGTATATGCTTCCATAGATTTGTCCCCTGACAAAGCGTCATGTGAAAGAATCAAAAGGGAGAGGAATGTAGTAGATAGGACAGTGTATTAGTTCTTATATCTCAAAACTGTGTCTGTATGGTGACATTGAAGCAGTGAGAGAGAATGCTGAGGTTGCCAAAAACACGTCTTCAAAGCTACATCTAATTTAAAAGGGTGTATGAATTGAAAGAGCATAATCTCTTTTTATTCAACTGGTTAAAGTGATTCTATAACCAGATAGTGAGCTCGGGGTGACAATGGCAGACTTTTCTAGTGCTGTTTGGATAGAGCTTGCCTGATGGTGACAAAGTTGCTGGCATCTGATAAATATTTAGTATTCACATGATAAATTAATTTCCTTAAGGAAAAATGGTCGCCATACAAGTATATCTATTAGAAGGGTACCAACACACTCAATTAAGAAATGTCAGTTACTTAATGGCTGAGAAAATTAATCACTGAGGACATGTGAAAAGTGTGTCCCTGAGGACAGGTGAAAAGTGCGCTATTTGGAGGGACTAGGAAATGCTTGTGCTACAACTATAGCACGGCTACTCTTCTCAGTGTGAGAAGAGGTCTTAAAGTTGAGACAGACCCTTAGTTACCTCATTTGCTGCATTCTGAGCACCTACGTAGCAGTTCCTGAAGACACATGATGTACTAACCTGCAGCTGCTTCTGGTTTTAAGCCCCAAGTTCCTTAAATTTAAAATTCAGAATCTGGCTTTCAAATGAAACCTATGAACAATGAAATAATTGGTTTTCCTCAGTTATCTTGTGGGTGTCACCTTCACTTACACATGGAATTGCCTCCTTCCTCTTTCAGGGCATATCCCAGGTTCTATTTAGTCCCATAACAGCTGGATGGGGAAAAGGCACCTCTGTGCTGAGGCTGTTTCCAGTTGTGGCAGCTGCTGTCTGGTTAAACACCAGGACCAACAGAGCAGAGAGCTAATGAGCTCACACTGCACATTTGCTTTGGGGAAAGCATTAGTAACATTGCTTTATTTTGCTGTTGTCCCTTTTGTGCTCTGATTAGCCACTCTGCTACAGATTTTCAACAGCCTTTTAAGATCTTACTGAGGCCTTTATTACATTTTAGGGTAAAGGAGAGAATTTTAAACTATTTCTTCTTAACCGGAAAATGTTTTAAATAGTCTCTTGATTCCTTAAAGTTTCTGATGAAAAATTCAGTTTAATAAGCACAATGACATTTGTTTTTTATTAACAGATAGTTTGGAGGATGCTTTATGTTGCTACTGAATTTTTTCCCATACAGAAGCAGTATGCTTACTTTTCTCCTCTTCTATTTTTGGTAGTCACAGGTGCCATAACATTCCTCATGTCACTTCTGTTCTTGACTGAAATGAGCAGCTTAATTGGAATAGTAATTTATTTGATTGAAGAAATTAGATACATGACTCAATATATGTGGCAACTCTGTCAGGAAGTACAGGGAAAATGAGATAAAAATAAAATATTTTATAATATTTTGTATTTATTCTTCTGGAATGTAGCACTGACAAAGCAAGTTTAGTCTTTCAGACTTTGCACTTACCATATTTGACCAGTTGTTAAATCTGAAATAAGTTTTTAGATTTTAATTTTCCCAGTGCACTATTGACTGTTTTGCTACCTTTAATTTGTAATTGAGCCTCTTCTAATCATTGAGACCCTGACTCAAGAAAGCTTATAAGCCTGAACTTAAATTGTATTGACTAAAGCTGGTGCTTAATGTTAATAAGCACATTCTTAAATGCTGATTTGAATAGGGGCCTAGTGCCATCAGGAGAAATTACTTTCTGTCTGAGGCTGGACCTGAACATACTGTTTACAGTTGTACTTTTTTTTTGCAAATATTTTTCAGTATTGAGTTATGGTTGCTGTATTGTTTATCTTTTTATTGGGTTCTTTAAAATGGCATTTACCTCTGCTGAAAGCCTCATGCATCATTTAAGTTCCTATACTAATAGAATAAGTGGAGCAAAGGAAGGGGTTTGTGCATTGAAGTGAATATGTCCATGAAGAAAATGTTTTGTGTATTTTTATTGGATCTAAGGACTACAGAAACATTTGTTCTATTTCAAAAGCATATTACAGATAAAGCATCTGTATGGCTGCTGTTAAAGGGCCCTAAAATTCAAGAAGTTATGCTTATTAAAACGTTTAAATTTTGTTTCATATGTGCATATACACAAATACAGTTTCTGTATATGTACACATACAGTTATGTGCACGTCCACAGAGTAACACTGAATGGTGACAATGTTAACTCAAGGAAAATGTATTGAGGAAAGTAGAAATTAAATTTGGAATTGATTGTTTCAAATAGTTATCAAAGTGTTGGACCAATTATCTGACATATCATTGTTGCACTACACATTTCAGACTGATTTAACACCTGCAGAATAAATGTGTTTTGTCACAAAACCTTAATGGCTGCTGATCTTTTATTGTTCCTGTGCCATGTTGTGGAATGGTAAAGGAAGTGTAATCTTCAGAGAATAAGTGGTAGTTATTCTAATAAATGCTGTTTCTCTAAAATAGGCAATGAATTATTTTCAGGAAAAAAATCAATAAAGTGTTTTTTTACAAAATAAATACTTTTGTGTGTCTTTCTGTATGAAAGCTATTGAATAGCCTGGTAAGTACTTTCTGACCTGTAAAATGAGGTTAAATGAGACACAGCTATTTCATTTGTGAGTTTATAACCTTGGGAAGACTAGGATTAAAATCTCAGTAAATCTGAGGTTCATCATTACCTTGTTGAACTGCTACAATCATTTCAGGTGTAATCTGACACGTTAGCATGGTTTAAGCATTGTTTTAACATAATGTCTGTTTTCCGTTTGTGTTTTTTTCACTTTTATTGGGATGGAGAAGGGAAGCAACCCAAAGCCCAAAGAAAAGACAACCTGCCATTTTCCTTTGTTTGCACTAAATATTGGCTACTATTTTGGAATTTCTCTTTTAAACAGATCTTTTTTCCAGATACTATTTTTGGCTACCAGCTCAAAAGAGCAGTTTGACTAATAGGTTTTGTGCGTCAGCAGAGACTGCTTTAGTGTGAGGTCAGCTTGACCAGCTGAGGTCTGATGAGTGTGTTCATGCAGAGTTCACCTTTACTGTGTGGTTTGGGTGGAGACAAAATTTCTGCATCATAATGCTTTGCAAATGTTATTCAAGAATCTGTCCAGTGGGGGAAGGATATCCCCAAAGATTTCTTCATTTAACAGGGAGGGCTTGGCCACGTTGTTGATTTTTCTTTCTTTGTTGTGAAGAGCTCTGGGCTGTTGTGTCTAAAGCGAGTTGTATGGGGGTAGTTTTGGACTGCTTTGCAGGTACAGGTTTATTGGAGAGTAAGATTACAGGAATTTTATCTCACTGCTATACATCTTCTTTCCCTGCTCCGGTGCTGGCACAGTGTGTTTCTGAGTGCTTCCAAGTTACCACCAGCTCCACATCTCAAGTTCCAGGTCTGGGAAAAGCACATACACGCTCTGCTAGGGATGATTGTGTTGCCTGTAGGAGTAAGGAGGTAAGGGGTATGTGTCTTACTGGCTGAGACACTTTGTTATAAGCCTACCCTGTCATTCATCTTTCTGATTTTTAAATCCTGCTTTCCAGTGCAAGTTACCAGACTGTTGCTGGCGTCTGAATTAGACCCAACTTCAGTTGTGTCTCAGTCTAAATGGAAACAATAAAAAGGTGAAAGGTACTGATGAGTCCTTGTGAGTGCAGCATGCTCTTAAAAAAATGTTCAGTTTGGGCTACTTAAGGCAAATCTGCAGTTTCAGGAACTTGCAGTTCTATGAACCTGGACTATATATGTCTGGGGTAGACAGTTTACCTTGATGAATGGATGGAATGTATTCCAAGTTTCAAATTCAGAATGCTTATATACGGCC
>NW_009970716.1:4619218-4631370 GCF_000747805.2 Chaetura pelagica
GCATTTGTCAAACTTGTTGGATTTTGAGCCTAGATTGTTGTCTGTAAAAAAGGTAGGAGACCTTTCAAAGTCTTCATCACAATTCACACTAGGACTGGATGTTGCACTGCTTTACTTGCAACTCCACTGCAAATGGGATCCACCTGCAGCTCAGTTGAGGGGAAAAACAGTCCTGCTATTTTAGGTCTTACCAATATTATAGCTTAACTGCCTAGTTATTGTCTTTGCTGTAATTTCTTTGAGAATAAACCTGTTTGCTTTGCTGCTCATATTTACTAGAAAATAACAGCGTTCTGTGATATTGAAGAGGAAGAAGGATGTAGATAATGCCACAGTTGGAGCAAGCAGTTGTATCTTCCTACATACTGACACTCTTGCACTGCAGTTCGGGTTTCTGGGGCGCTTTAGTACTTGGCTTAGCCTGCCTGACCTTACTTCAGCCCCTCCTGCTTTTTGTTCTAGGCACTGTTCTGTGTTGTAGACTCTGGAAGATCCTAGTCTTTAGGTTGTTTTCCCATACACATTACTATTCTGGTCATTGGCTTGAGGTGTTTTCACTCAGCTTTTCTAGTTTGTGACTCAAACTTCAGCTGTACATTTTGTTTAGATCCCACAATATCTGACTACGAGTTTGTCTTGGTTTGCAGATGGTATGTGCATTACAGTCATTGTATCAATCTTGCCTTAACCTTTATCTTAAATCCTGGTAGAGATCTCAGTGTTTCCCTGTAGGTAAGGGAATTCACTTAACTGGCCAAGAAGAAACAGAGGTTTAGATGTTGACAAATAGGTGTTACAAAGTTACATAGCACATTTCTGTAAATGCCCCTGAAGGTCTTCTGTGTGTTTACACTTGTAGTCCGCAGGAGATCAGAAGGCAAACTAAAGAAAATGTACTCTGTTTTCCTTCTTTATTTTAGTTCAGCACCTCAATCACAGAATCACAGAATCTTAGGGGTCGGAAGGGGCATCTAAAGATTATCTAGTCCAACCCCCTACATTACGTATGGTGCCTTGAAATACAGACTGCAATTTCTTTCAGATATACCTTTGGTTGCATAAACATTAAAGCTTTTTCTTTCAAAACTTCATTAGCATATTCTTGTCCAGTACTGCAGACTGCTTAAGAACTAATTGGCCCGAATAAATTAAGCTCTGCTGTATATATGGATTTTATCACTTGTCATTTTCTCCCCTATGTTTCCAATATGTTTAATTTAAAACTTAATAATGTGTTTGCATTTTACTAGTTTTGCTGTATATGTCTATTTAAATTACAGCATGACTGAAATATAGTTTCTTCAAATAGGCTTTAGCCATTACCCTTTAGCATATTGTCCTAGTAGTTTACAATTGGGATTAGTGCCTAGTACTTTTTTGTTTTCAAAGTGGATTTTTTTTCATTTTTTACTCATTCATCTTATACATTGGAACTGTTCCAACTCATTAGATTATTAATATCATAAAATGCATATAACAATCCTAAGGTCTTCCCTGTCACTTTTTGATCTCGTATAGCACAGCTTAGACAGGTAGATGAGTTTTGAAAATGCTGGCATAGGATCTGTTCCAAGAACTAGCGTACAGACAAAGAAATATGAAATACCTGTAAAACAGCAAGAAGTCTCACCAGTAGCTGAAGAAAATTTCCTTTTTTCTCATTAAATAGCAAAATAGAAGTAAATTCAGATTTATTGTTTTATTCCTCCCACTATCAAAGAAAAGTTCTAACTAAATTGATCTTACTATGAATTTTCAAATTTAGTAAGTTTGTGTTTCAAGATTAAAAAGATTAAAAATTTAAAAGTTACTTAATTTTAAATATTTTTAAAGACCTTTTATAAAGGTTTGCTTTCCTTCAAACTACAACATAACAGCATTAACTTGTTTAATTCTCTCTGAATAGTAGTTCTGGGATAAATACATATCCTATGACGAGTAATCATCATGGATGATTTCCATGATTACTCATGGAAAAAAAAGTTCCTCATATACCACTTAACTAATAGAAAATGCAAATTTAGGTTATTTACTGTTTACTATTCAAATTTGTTAAAACAACCTGACAGCATTAGGCTAAATATTGCTATTGAAATTCAACAGCCATGAATATGTTGTTTACTTGAATAATACAACCTTGATTTGTTATAGCCAACGATGAGGAAGTATTTGCACGAATCTGACATTTCTGCAGTTAGCAGTTAATTTCTATCCAGTTGAGTTTCCTGTGGCTGTCTCCTCTTTCTTCAAACTCCTTGGGTTTCAAAAAAAGGAATTAGTTTAGAATTACAAATGTACAGCCTGAGATTAATCTTGAAAATTCTACTTTAAAAAAAAATCAACCGACAGAAAATAACTCTCTTGCTTAATGTGTTTGCATAGCTTTCTATATTAAATTATTCTTGAGAGGCATATAAAAAAAAACAGAGGGATGGTGTTCATGCTGAAATACTAATCAGTACTGCAATAGGTGAATGCTGTTTGTCTTAGAATAGTTCTATTTCCAACTGGTAGATTAGAGTGATCAAGCAAATATTTCAAATGGCTTAAAGCAACATCAGAGGTCATTGGCAAGAAATTGCACCTCTGTCTTTCTAAGGTCTTCAAAGATTAATGTTCTCCTTGTGATTTCATTCTTTTTTTTTTTTTTTTTTTTTTTTTTTTTTTTTTTTAATTCCAGTTGTTATAGAAAGACTTCAAATGTAGCTCAAGAAGTGGCATTTAGGGTTTCTCTGATTCCCTTCCAAGTTCTGGACACTAGTCCAGAATTAGGCCTTGCTGGTATGCACCTGGTCATTTATTATTTACTGAGTGTTACTAAGGTACTGGAATAGGTTGCATAGGGAGGTTGTTGATGCCACCTCCCTGGAGCTGCTCAAGGCCAGGTTGGCTGAGACTTTGTGCAGCCTGGTCTAGCATGAGGTGTCCTTGCTCATAGCAGGGAGGTTGGAACCTGATTATTAAGGTCCCTTCCAACCTTAACCATTCTATAGTTCTATGATAATAACTTCTCTGCTGTAGGTAAAGGAAATGTCATTTTTAGGTCTAAACTGATCTTCAGAGTTCAACAATGTGTGTGGCATGCCAAGAGTACAGAACAAGAAAGGTGAAAACCCCTGCTCTATAAGAAACAAAATATTTTTCCACCTTTGAGGATATGCTATGATCTGTACCTAAGAAGTGTGTTTCTGAGAGGTATCAAAAAGCATGTTATTTGAATATGGTCTTTGTTAGAGTATGTCATCACACTGGGCTTTTTAATGAAGATTAATTAAATCTAATGCCAAATAAGATTTTTGTGGAACTAACCTGATTTTTTTCTTTGCGGTGTTCTTAAATGAGTGGCCACACTTTAAATGGACAAAATGTATAGTCAGATTTTAATTAGCTGTACTTAAGTATATAAGGGTGAACACTCTTTTTGATGTTTACCTTAAACAGCATCTTCTTCTTCACAGGTACTGGAAGTTTAATGTGATTTGGGGTTTTTTTTGCTAATTAAACCTTGGAAGTCATGCAGCCAAGTATCCAATCTTTGGTAGAATATAACCTTCCCCCCCCCCCCTCTGATTTCCCCAAGCAAATACAATGGATAGTCATGTACTATTATTGTCATATATATACCTTGTTTTATCTTTTCCAGCACCTGCTTCCTCACTGTGTTTGAAGGCATACTTTTTCTATTTATTAAATAAAGAGTGCTCAAATTTTGTTTTGATGCACTTGGATTCCCTTGTTTTTACTTAATACCCATGATGAGAATCTTTACTGATGCCTGTTGCCAGCCATTTAGAGCTCATAAATTAGTAGTCAAAACTAAAGGCAGGCCAGACAGCTGCTTGCCTCCAAAAGTACAGTATGTTGACCATTTTATAAATGTTTTCAGCTCCTTAACTACTGATGTCCACTTTTCTATTGCTTGCTGTATCATTAGTAAGATGAACACATGGAAGTGTATCCCAACCTCAGGGCCATATAGAACACTATTGTAAACAAACAAGCTGAAGCTTTTACTTTCAAGTCATCTCTTCACAATTAATGAATTGTGAAAAGAAATTGCACAGTAAAAGAATACCACCTATGCAACTGTATTTATGATTGGATCTTAAAAAAGGTGACTAAGCAGCATGTAAATAGCATGTATTACCAGTTCATATGCTACTTGGACATATACAAAAATAACATAGTACATATGCAAAAATAACTTACTTTCTCCTGTTTTAAATTTGATTATCAAGGTAAAATGTCTATTAGGCCAACAGGAGGAACAACTTTGAATGCAAGCAAAATTATATAGGCTTTACTCTGAGAAAAAAATAAAATAACATTTTTATGGAATTATATACTCCATTTTCAGACAGTAAGTTTACTTTTATTAAGAGACTAGAGTCCACATTGCTATCTGCTTTTAATAACAGCTTCTGAAATATTATGTACACCAGAAACTGGTTTCTTTGCCAGAATCTGAACTCTTTGCATTAGATTTTTTGGAACAAACTTTGGCGTATAGATTTATATTTTAAAATTTATTGTTAACCTAAGTTCTTTTGCAATCAGTTTACTCAAGTTAATTGACAACTGAGTGAAGCATGAGAAAGGTTTACCATGCAGTCTAGGATACCTAGAACATTCAGAGTGCCATACATTTTATGCTATTGAAAAAAGTTTCATATTGCCACTTTTAAAACCAAATATTTGCTTGTGTTCCCTGACACTTATGTGCACTTCAGTTTCAGTTGCAGAACTCCACATTACGATGAAAAAGAAAAAATTCACTTCAATTTATTGGGTGTTGCCCTAAACATTTACAGGTGAAGGAGATGTGCCTCTTGAAAGATTTCAGAGTAAGGTGATGGAAAGAGCAAGGTAATTTTACACTGATCTACAGTTTGATTCAGGCCCCCAAAGATTAATGTCCAGTACATTAGGTATGTTATAATTGAACTGTTGAGAAACAAATTAAAATGTTAATGAACTGTCTTCCCTTTGGAAGTAAACTCTAGGGTTTTTATTACCAGCACTGTTAGCATTCCTGATCTTACTGTCTAATTGACACTTAACGGCTCTCTCCTAGTATCTCTAATTTTACATAATTAATGTGCATGTAAAATGTACCTTGTAAATATTTTGTGCTCATATACCACATGCTGAATAATGTAAGCAAGCTATTATAAGTTGCTTATGTTTGCCCCTTGTTATTTCTTGATCTACAAACTTTTTGTTAACATGGAGCTGTGAGGGAGAGCTGTGCCAGGCAGCACACTTGTTGAAGCATATAACCAGAAACAATGACAGGTTTCTAAAAAGCCAAAAAGATGTACTAGGCTTCCCCCTGCAACATCCAAAGCAGTCTAGTAATTGATAGATTGCAGAATTTTAAATTGGCGTATATTAGACTGTTTTACAAATATACCTCTATAAATAATTGGTTTTAACATATAAGTGTCTTGGAGATGGCCTTTACAGCTACTTACCAAGGCAAAACTTGTCCACACTTGTACTTGATATCTAATGAAATTATGAAGTATAGGATGTTAACATTATTAAATTAGATACTTATAAGAGTAAAAACATTACAAATTTTCTAGCTTGTTGAAATTATATTGAGGGACTCTAGCAAGAGGAAACACTCTTCACTTTTAAGTATGGGCCGAGTTTCTGAAAAATGAAATATCAAGTCACTAACAAGACATTTGCTGTGCATTAGTGAATAAAAAATTTATTCTTTCACCTTTTCTGCAAGTCTTTACACTGCAGTGCAGAATGCTGGCTTAAAACTACTGTGATCAAATAAATGAAGATTTTATTACTGATTTTTTATTTTGCTGCTGTTATTTTGTGTTTAATCCTGCTCTCCTCGTAAGCTTTAGTGAGTTTAAAGAACTTTCAATGACACAGGTCAGAGTGGCTCAGCCCTCACAGAAAAAAGATACCATAAGTGTTGTCTTTTAACAGTTACATTTTTAATAAGCTCTTTTCCAGCTGCTGCTTGTAATATACAGCCTGTTTCATGAGATCTGTGTTTCACTATCTGATGATAGTGTCTTCATATTTTCTTCACAGGGCTTGCTCATCAGAATTCTGTAATGGTTTTCTTTTTCCATCTCTTCATTTATCACCTGCCACTGGAAATTACATTATGGTTGAATGTAGGCCCATGCAACAATCTGGCAACTAGGATGGCTTATTTTGATACATTTTTCCAGACTGATTCAAACAAAAAATATTTTTAAAACAGAGGAAAACTAAAATAAGTAAATATAGATTCAGCTTAATCGAAAGAAAACTTAAGGAGTCCTGACTACAAGAAAGCTGTCTGTAAGTGTAAATAAATGGCACTCTGCTATTACATGTATTATAAAATTGAAGAAAATGGTTGCCTACCAGACTGATGACACATGCTTTTCTACATGCACATTTGTGAGTAAAAATATTTAGTCACTGCACTTCCCTCTGTAGTTCATCGAGTGTCTCTCTAATGCTAGTGTCTCTTCTGCTGCTGTTACTTGGAATGTATGTGTGCAGTAAATACATTTCAGAGGTACTGTCGTGACCTCGTGGTTAACCAGATGGCAGATTTGCTGTCCAAGGCAAGTAGACTGCATTCTCGTAGAATGCCAAACTGGTCTTCAGTACTAGCTGTTTTCCCTTTTCTTGAGGGGGCTTCAACTTTCTGTGCTTTGTAGGACTACAGGGAGAGAGGTCCCTCCAGTCTCACTGAGCTATTTCCACTGTCAGAATAAATTAGGACCTCTCTATTCTTAGAGTGTGAAGTTGTCACATGGCTAATTTGCCAAAACATTAGTGAGAAAATTATGAGGGACATGCATCAGCAGTTGTTTTTTAAAACAGTAATGCAGGGATGAGTTACAAGTGCCTTCACTGTATTTTCCTAGCATGTTGAATTTCTTCAATGTACTAGTCAAGGATATAACTCATGTTTTGAGTCCCATAGAGATTTTTGTTGACCTGTGGTTGACAGTGAGATAGACTGTTAGGTCCTGTCTTACATTGTTACAGACGAATCATTAATCACTCAGTTGAGCACAGAATTATTTCAATATTTTCTGAATTATAATTTAGTATTTAAAGTTGAATGAAATAAATATTTAAGTGATTTGCTGAAAATGTGCATTTTCAAGGTGTTTTCTTCAAATGGGCAGGTCCGCACAGATCAGACCTTAAATCTAAATGGAACTCCACTATTATTCTTATATATTATTCTTATCTTCTTCGTTATAAGATATAAGTGTTAAATAAATTTCATGTTCACCAAAAAAGCAACAACAACAAAAAAAACCCCACAAGCCAAAACAAAAATGAAAAAAAAAACAAAACCAAACCAAAACCCATGCATCTTAAATTATAGAAAATTACTCTAGCATCCTGTTAAAATCAGTTCAAGAGAAAAATGAATTGAAATTCCTAGATAAACATTTTCACTCCATCCCATTGATGAAGATCTGGTGATAATGTATTTTAAGCTGGAAAGTTGTTACCTTTTTTTCTTCTACTGTAGTATAGTTGCCCTAGAGCACATCCATCTCTTCTGGTGTCTTGTGGTGGCCTAATATGAGTGAGTTCTGACTGTAGAACAATCTAGACAGGAAACACTTCAGCGGGGGGGGAAATAATAGCTTAGCCTTTGGAAGGTATTGTAGTGAAGGTCTGGGGACTAATGAATATTGCTATATGCTGCTTATCTGATGAATATTTTCTTCTTTGTCTGCAACTTCCTAAACTTAAAGGAAGGTTTATGTAAAATTATGAAGGCCTGTTTCCACTGTATGCAGTTGCTGCCAGGAATCAACTGATTTAAAATTAATTTTATTAACTTTGTGCTTTAGAAGTAGACTTCGGGATAATTGAGACACTTGAAATTCAGGCTTTTGAACAGTTCCTTTCCTTTTTACTGCATGGCCTGGTTTTCACTCTAGCAAACAATGATTTTCTAGACTTAGAACACAGGCAATCTGCTCCTGCAGAGTAGAAGATAATTTCCTAGATTTCTCTGCTGTACTGTAAACAATAACAAATGCAGGTAAGTGCTAATATAGCAATGTACAGTTTAACCTTTTTCCACAGGTAATCTCGACACTAAACTAGTATTTACTTTCTCTGTTTTTTCTTTAATACTGCACCACTGTTATAAGTAAATGCATTCCCAACTACTGAATTTCTGTGTTACAAAAGGGGTTAATGCATGAGATGGTTTTGTCAGGTTTTGAACCTCAAGGATTCAGCTGTTACAAAACTAAACTTTCCCCTCTCCCTTGACCAAATTAGTAAGATAGTGTAATACTCTGTAATACTAACATTGATAAATTTTATATTAACACCGTATTGCTTCACATGTATTCTCATGGAATCACTTCACATACACTAGCTAATATTGCTTAAATGCAGAGAAGGTCTGGAAACCTCTAGAAATAATGGTGCATAAAATACAGTCAGATAACTGTAGCACACCTGCTTGCAGATTTCCACTTACAGGTTGCAGTGTGCATTCAGGCCCAGGTCATATTTAATACATCACAGACATAAGACTAAGTTCTATATGTAAAGAGGTTTTAATCCAACTTTATAAATAATGAACAAAGGTGAGAAAATGATGTCCTACCATGATTAGGTGTACTTGCAAAGGTGACACATCAATCCTAAGTCACCCCTGTAGCAATTAGCATCTTGGATAATTGTGCAGTCAAAGAGAAACATTACATCAATGTCTTTTAGCACACTTCCATTTTAATATTACTTCCAATGCAAATTAAAAAAGGAGTCTTTGGCAAATTAACAGTTTTGCCTTATTAATGCTGAGTGAGAAAGAAGAAAAACAGCTATTGACAAGTGAAGATATGTATCCCACCATATGGATTCTAATGCTTTAATTATATTGTTCTCTTTCTTTTTATGGCAACTTTTGGAGATAATAATTTTTCAACTAATTAAAGACCAGCTGCTACTTAGCAAGCTAGGCACCCAATTAGGAATCCAGAACCTGGTAAACAACCTTTACTGCCAGCCAGATAGTTGATCATTTCCTGTCACTGGAATGGAAGGATTTTTTTTTGTCGTTTTATAAATGCACATTTTAGTCATATTGACTGGCTCTGCTGAATGCACTTCCTTGAGACTAGCACAAGAATCTGACATCATGTTCACTTATTTTTTTAAGGGCAACCTCCAATACCTTATTATTTTTACATTTTAAAAAAAGTTTACTAGCAATTAAAATACTCTTTCTGGGAAAGGTTTTACGGAACAGAAAAACAGATACATTTCCTGGATGCAAAAAGCAGTTTGCATGCAGCAACTTCCTGCTAATTAATAATATTTGAAGAAATTATGTTGTTATTTCAGTTGAAGTCTAGTATTTCCATGCAGTGTACAATCCTGCATTGGGTCTCACTGAGTGGAGTTATTTTTCCCCAGAGCAGCCCTTAAAGTGCTGTGCTTTCTGTTGGTAGCTAGAAAGGTGTGGATAACACACCTGAAACAGTAGCAAAAACAGTTTGGGCTACTGCAGAGCAGTGCTTACACAGCATCAAGGCAGTCTGTCTCTTCACAGAATCCTTCGAGTTGGAAGGGACCTCAAAAGATCATCCAGTCCAAACCCCCTGCCAGAGCAGGATCACCCAGAGCACATCACACAGGAATGTGTCCAGACGGGTTTTGAATATCTCCAGCGAAGGAGACTCCACAACCTCTCGGGGCAGCCTGTTCCAGTGCTCTGTCACTCTCACAGTAAAGAAGTTCTTCCTGATATTCACGAGGAACGTCCTATGTTCCAGTTTGCACCCATTGCCCCTTGTCCTATTACTGAACATCACTGGCCTGGGTCTGTCCTTCAGACACTCGCCCTTAACACATTTGTAAACACTGATGAGGTCACCCCTCAGTCTCCTCTTCTCCAAGCTAAAGAGACCCAGCTCCCTCAGCCTTTCCTTCTTGAATTGAGGGCCCCAGAACTGGACACAATATTCCAGATGAGGCCTCACCAAGGCAGAATAGAGGGGAATTTCTCTTGACCTATGCCCTTTCTAATGCACCCCAGGATGCCATTTGCCTTCTCAGCCACAAGGGCACATTCAACACTCCCTTCCTCACCTGGTAGGCTAGGGATGGGCAAGATTTTGTGAAGGGGACATAACCAGGACAGCTGACCCAAACTGACCAAAAGGGTGTTCCATGCTGTTACTGTTTAAATGATCCTGGCATGGTATTGGACACCTATAAGAGGAGCTAGGGAGAGGGTTCTTAGAACCCTGAAAGACCCATGAGGGTTGGAACAGGGAGGGGTCACTTCCTGCCAAACTCTCTAAAAGCCAGGAGAACTGGAAGCTCAATGCCTTCTCTTCCTGTGCCTTCCTCTTTGGCAATGCTTCTGCTGGGAGATTCTTCAGTTTGTCGCATGCTCTACAGAATCCAACTCCAACAGATGCTTCAAGGAGCCATGGGTCCCTCTCCTGCAGCAGTCCTGCTGGAAGGGACTCTTACCCACCTATATATTTGTATATAGATCAGTTCCTTCCACCACGTTATTCCCTTTTCTTTGTTACAGTAAATTTGTTGCAGTTTCAGTTTCCAACTCTCTCTTCCATATTCTCCTTTTATCTTCCCTTGGGAGGGTGAAGAGGGGGTAATAGGGAGCAATTCTGCCCTCCAGTTTGTGGTTCACCCTTACTATTTAAACCAGGACACATGCCATAAGACTTCTGGTCAGCAATAAAAGCAAAGAGAAAGGAGAAGGAGGGTGGGGACATCAGTTATGATGATGTTTGTTTCCTGGAGCACCCCTACACACAGTGAAGTCCTACTTCTCAGGAAGTGACGGGTCATTGCCTGCTGATGGAAAGCAGAGAATCAACCTCTTCATTTCCTTCCACATGTAGCAAACCCTTTTGCTTTATAAACTGCCTTTATCTTGACCCATGGGTTTTTTTCCATCTTATTTTCACCCCTCCTTGTCCTGCTGAGGAGGGGAGTGATAAAACAGCTGGGTGGGCACTTGGTGTCCAGCCAATGTAAATCCACAGCAAGCTCACATGAATATGGCCCATGTTTATTCTGCTCAGTGTTGTGGAGTAAGGAAATAATACATATAAGTGTTGTCTTGACTTAGTTTATCAAAAGTGATCACTGCATAACTCTTTAGGATCAGCTAATAGAGCCAAGGGAAGAGTAGATGCGTTTTACAAGCATGAAACAAACATTGAAAAGTTTTAGGCTACGTTAAAAGGGAAGTGAAGGAAAGTGTTCATAGAGGAACAATATGAGAATTTCCATAGAGTTGATATATGAAGATTTCTTTTCATATATTTAGCTGTTACATATTAGTAATGTTTTCACAGCAGACTGACAGCTCCAGGTGTTAGTGACAGTTTTCTGTACAAATTATAGCCAGTTCCTGTGGCAGTCTTTGCTTTTTTGCCTTTGTTGTGGCTTTGCAGGTCTGTCAGCACAGGAGAAGAAAGGTATGCTTCATTCTCATGGAATGAAAAATAGATCTCTCAATGGAAATACAACACAACAAATTTTGAAATTATTTCTATAAAAAAAGTTGTATCTAGTTCTTAACAATATGACAGCTCTGCCAAAAGGAATGGCTCAGATAAAGATTTTAGGAGGAATAGATGCTTTTATGAACTATGAAACAATCCGTTTGTTTTCAACAGAGATAACTGAGTTACTTTGGAGAGCAATAGCTTTATATATTCCCGATGTCTTCACTGGATATTGTAGATTCTAGTGGCAGGATTAAGAAATGTTACAAAATTGCAAGGCCAGTGATGAAAATAAGTCACAGATGTGAGATCAGGTAAGTTTCCCAGGCTTGGATTTTCAGCTAAATGCCCTTCTTACCACTGATTACCATCTTAAGCCACACTTTATGTCCATTCCTTCCTCCTACGTTTGCTCAAGAAGATCCAAGGTAATCTGCTTTAATAATTCCTCCCTGCTCCTACCACATTGTTGTGTTTAATTTTGCACTGCTCTACCCACCTCTTCCTCTATTGATCAAAGTGACAGAATTGCAAGCAGAATAGCTCCATTTGTGCCTCTCACAAAACACATGGAACCCTGGAATCTCTTTTGCTGTGTGCAAGAGCTGGGTTATCAGCACCCTGCAACAACCGTTTCCCAATTCCCTA
>NW_009970716.1:4631506-4676119 GCF_000747805.2 Chaetura pelagica
CACTGACCCAGCCCATAGGTATTTTGGTCTATGTTTCTGCTGAAGCCCATGCTTTTACTATACTGCTGAGTTTTCTTAGAACCTTGTTCAATACCAAAAGAATGAAAAATAAAACAAACTTGATATTAATGACGGAGCACACCCCCAGCATCGCACTAACTTCATGAAGTTGCCCTGAAAATTATCTGCCAGTTCAAAGATGTATTTCTTATAGTTAGGATTAGATTAAACTGAAGGCTGTATTCATCAGAGCTGGGTTTGTGGCTTCTCAAAGTCATTTTGACAGCATTCTTTTCTGAACTGCTTTTGCAAATGACATTCTTTAAACACAAATAAAAGTATTTTGAGCTTTTGTGAGGCGTTCATAGCATTAGTGGTGCTGAGTATTGTGACTGCTAAGCAGCTGTTTTGCAAAGTTAAATACCTTGGCCGTTTCCCAGTCTTTTTTTCCAAGAAGCAATGAGCTTAGTGTACTTTATGCATGGTCTGCCAGCAACATTTAATTCTGTTCCTTTTATTTTTCTTCTGTTAAGTCCAATGAAAATAAGTTTAAAACTATATCCAAGTTGGATACTACCAGTTTGCTGGTAAAAAGAATAAGCATTAGATATTTCAATGTCTTGCTGACTTACCTGATTGTAAATAAAATTGATCTTTTCTTTTTCATGTCTATTCAAAGTGATCACATAAGACTGAAAACATGTATTTTTTTTGTCTTTGACAGACAGTGTTTAATTTTTTTACTTTATCTATGGGTAGTCTTTCTATTTAGGTACAGAATTTATTTTTATTACTAGTTACATTGTGGCTTTACCCAGAAATATCAGTCTTAGTGTTCTAGAATATGCGTAGATACATGGTGTGGGGGTGGAGGGTGGTGATGGTAGTGGTAGTGGAAATATCCCCAGTAATGTATATTGAAAGGTGAGTTCCTGTCACAGTTCAACTCAGGATCGGAAATTAAACCAGCAACAGCATTGCTATCTATCCCTTCCTATCCCAACCAGATAGGGAAGAAGAGAGAGAGTAAAGAGGGTGGGTGACTTTCTGGATTGAAAACTAAACTAGACAGCTTTAATTAAACAATAATGGCAGAAGAAAATATGTACAATTATATACAAATATGTTCAGGAATGTGCAAAACCCTATCAACTCTCCCCATCCTCAGCTACTCCCAGAGCATCTCCTGAGCTGGGAGCAGTTCTGAAATGACCCAGAGCTGCCAGAGAGAGCAGCAGAGCAGAGAGGAGCTGAGTGGAGAGTGATGAGGGTCAGGGATGCATGGGCCTGGGGATCAATGGTGATGGAGAGATGGAGTCCTCCCTGGACACTGGCCATGAATGGAAGAGAAGGGAAGAAGAAACAAGAAGGAAGTTGTCTTCTGTAATCTCTGACCAAGCGTACGTAGCTATATGGAATGGAATACTTTGGTCAATTTTGCTGTCTGTCTAGTCCACCCCTTCCTGCAGGGGTTACAGATACGACTCATCTGCTCTCAGTAGTGTCCCTGAGGCCGCCCAGCGAAGCAACCTTGGAGTCTAAGCAGTAACGTAAAGATTCCAGCGTTATCAGTCCACTAGCTGGAAAAGTTGCTGCTAGTTAGAAGAATGCTTACGGAAGGAAAAAAAAAAAAAAAAAAAATCAGTAAAAGGAAAATTAGCTTCATCCTGGTTCAAACCAGGACAATTCCATACTGCAGAAATGCAAAGTTGCTCTCTAATAGAGGGAAAACTAGTCAAATCAAATGCAGTCACTTCCCTGATATTAAGACTGTTAACTCCTATTATTTTTTAAATACCTCTGACATGAGACTGTAGAACTGGAAAGGACCTCCTGAGTCACTATGTCCAGTCTCCTAAAATTATTCCCGAAAAAAACCCCAGAAATTCATAAGAAGTTTTTCTTCTGGAGGAGAGCAAGAAGAGGAGGGGAGTCTTTCCTGTAAGGCAGGCAGTTATCTTCTGGTATTACATGGAAAAGAGGTTCATCTTCATGCTGCAAAAACAAGTAAGTCAGCACAACTTTCTTCAGCTGATTTCAGCCTTCCTCTTTCTTTCAAATATGCACTTACAGGGGTTTACATCTTTTTGCAGATTATTGTGATAGCAGAGGTTCACTATCAAACTGCAATTACAGCTTGCACAGCTTTGGTTTTATTTTCCTAGATCTGATAGAAATCATTATGCAAATTATAGAAACTGTATTTTATTTGTGGAATAGTAAAAAAAAAAAAAAAAAAAAAAAATACAGAACAGTATTTGTCCAGAGATTTGCTTCAATTTCTTGTTCAATGGCTTTTTCGTATTTTTATGTAGGTGGCAACTAGGATTGCCTTTTTTTTTTTCTTTTTCTGATTGCCCAGTCTGGGAATGAAAAGGCTAGTTTCATTTAGAGCCCCCAATGCTACTTGGTTTTTTTCTCCACATTATTAGTATTTCCTTTGTTATTTCAGGCAGATCTTGATGAATGCACAAGTACCTTTATTTGTTATTGTTCCAGAAGAGATCAGAGATTACCAGCCTGCAACAGGTAAGGAAGATAGCTCTTTAAGATTCTGGAAATGTGTTATTAGTGTTATTTTTTTTTTTTCTTGAGGGAACAGGACATGAGATTGGCTTTAGACCCTTAGAGAGAACATTTGAAAATATCAGTTATGTAGACCTAATACCCACTAATTCTCCTTGACTTACTGAACTCTTCACTATGTAGTGCCTTATTAGGAATTCTTAAAGGACCTCTCAACCTAAGCTGCAACTTGGATGCAACAGCTCTGGACAGGTAAGCTCCTTTTCTTTCTAACAAAGCTCTGAAGACTGTTTGCAAAATGCACAACGTGCAAGTATTGGTATTATTTCCAAGACTAAAATATCTTCACATATTTTAGGCATCTTAATTTGGATGATGTAATTTTCATTCTTACTCTGTCTCAATGGGAACAAAGCTAAGTCAGCAATGAGAACTTTGTGATGCATCTCCCAGAACTGGAATAGCCTGCAAATGAATTGAGAATATGAATGAATAGAATACAAAAATCAAGGATACATTAATATAATCACATTGTCTTTGTCATTTATGTTATTTTTCACAAATAACATGTTTTTTCTTCTGATGACAATGACTTTATCTATTAATATTTTATTTTCTAATGGTAAAGTTTAATGCTTTCTTTTCAGTTTCAAAGAAAGATTTATATTTCATTTTTCTAAAAAAAACAACAACAACACAACCTCTAAAGAGTATGGAATCATTAGAAAAATAAAAGAAGCATGATCTACCAAGTAAATTGTTCTCCTTCTGCAAAGTACATCTGTTCCAGAAAAATCAAAAGAAAAGGAGTTCTAAATTAAGGCTTGGTGGAAGGTCAACATTTGCATATTCATTGAAATATTTTAGCAAGTGTTCTTTCATTATGAGGTCATAAAAACTGTGCATTTTGATATAAAGATAGAATGAAGGCATAAAAGAGCTATTTGTTCCTGGAATTTGAAAAGGTATAATCATTTATCATTCTTCCTCCATATAGCAGTAGTACTAGAAGTTCATACCTGGTATAAAGCTAACCAAACAGCCAAGCAAGTTACTAAAAAATTCCTATTTTTCTGCTTTGACACATATTAGTAATGAGAAATTTTATCTTTTTAGTTGTTGTTCCTTTAACAAATGCAAGTGACAAGCATTTAGTACATCTGTTCAGTTGACAATAGCGCTTTGTCACTGTGATGGCAAATGAAAAAGAATTGGATTAATTTAGTTATAAAGAGATTTACATTTTGCTGCTTCTGACTTGTCTTCACAAGACTGATGAATTATAAATAATAATTTATTCTAAAGCCGCTATTGTAGAATGAGGTCGAAAAATTCCATTCACTGAAATACGTATCATATATCTGAGAGGTAAACTCAAAGAAAGTTCCTTCTGTTGTTTACTAAACTCATGGGAGAGAGAAGAGTTTGTAAGATGTATGGCTGTACTGCATTGCTGGAGCACAGGAACTCTACTGTGCTGTTGAGTATGATACCCCCACCAATATTTTTATTTTTTTTTTCTTGATATGCTTTGACACATTTAGTGGTGGAAGGGTTGATGTTGAGATCAGTGTTAGATTCCTCAAGTTTCCATGTTTTTAAAATTATACAGGGAGATGTGACATAAGCACTTTACAAAGTACACTAAACAGTCTCAAAGTGATTCACTTGCTTTTTTAAGTATTGCTTTTCATGTAATATGCATTGACTAGTTTGTTGCCTGGATTTTCTGTGACATCACACTTGTACAAAATTAACTGGCACAGAAGCTCAGTGGTAACCTGACTTTTTGATGGATCATTTCCTAAACACTCAGATAACACGTAAAAATCAACATAACAAATGAAACGTGAATTACAAAACAGGATCTGAAGAGAAAGAAAGAAAGTATTTCAGAAGTATAAAGTCGACACTGAAAAAAAATGACAAGTAAAACTGGCAGTTTTCAAATATAACTGTGGAGTATCTTCTTGTGCTTTCCAAAGATTGTCAGATGTGTTGGAGCAATTAAATGAGAAACTGAAGTTTTCACCTGCTGAGTCTACCTGCAGACACCCACACATTTAGACATTAAGACAGCATGCCAGTCCAAAAATGGTACACTATATTAAAAGAAGTTAGGAGATTCAAGAAATTATACTTTTGCTGTTACTTTAAAAAATAATAATAATAAAAAATAAACAACAAAACCTGTAAAGGTCAATTAGCTTCAGCAAGATAACTGACTCCTGTTTCAAGTTCTCTGACATGTTTGCACTTTTATCTATAGTATGTTTTCATCAAATAGCAGCATTTCTCTCTCTTACTCCAATGCATTTGATCTCTCAACAATATGCAATAATTGCACAGCTGGCTCCCTAAATTACTGTGCTTGGTAAAAATATGCAGGCGTCACAGCCTTGGTTGTGTACGTCTTGTGGCACTGACTGACAGCCTGAAAAGCACAACATGGTGGAAGTACCTCTGGAGGTCTCCTGAGATATTAAAGAGTTATGACCCTATTACTTTTCCTTAAAAATGTTTTGTTTTTTTTTTTCTCTGACAGTGTTTTTCTTCTGTTGTTTTTGTTTGTTTTTTTTTTTAAAATTCTCTTAATGCATTTTTTTTAAATTGGTATTTATTGCTACCATTTTTATCTCACTTATTAAATATATCCATGCCTATTTATACACTTTTCCTTTAAATTTCCTCTATTTTTTTGCCTCCATACTGACTCCCTTTGAACATAAACCTAAAATTCAGTCTCTGCCATCATTGTCTCTACATACTGTCAGTCTCTACATCATCTTAAAAGCAGTATCTGACATCTGTTTGCTCCTGTGTGAAGAACAGTGGGGGTATCCTGCTCCAGAACAGTTTTAAGTTGTGGAAAAAGGTCTCCCTTGAGCCGTAAATCATCAGCATCAAGAAAGGCAGTATTTCAAACATAGTCGTATCCTTTGTATGTCTTGTTCTTTGCTGGCTGGTTTAGTTTCTTTATACTGACCAGTGAGTTAAATTATAAGCCTTATGGATGTATTTCCTTAGGTTTCCAAAATCATGGCTTTTGAGCCTTGTCTTTCCTGTCTTCTTGTTATTGACGTGCAGTGGGAATTGGTAGTTCACATTTAAACTTTAAAGGAATTTATACCTATTCTGTTGTGCAAGTGCATTAGTGTTTGTGGGAGGGAGGAAAGGTTAAGTACTGGTGATGTGATGCAAACAGGAGTATTTATCTAATAAATAGTTACAGCATAGTTTGCTGTGTGTATCTGCCAATTTTCAGAGATGAAAGGCAACTAAAGTCTGAATGTTGTCTTTTGGGATAAAACCCTACTTCCACAGAAGGTAGCTGAAGTTTATGCATTGACCTAACCAGGGACCTGATTTTGATTTCTACTTTGTATGTGTCCAGGAGGGGTAAAGTGAAGAGTAAAGAAGTCATTTCAATCTAATCTGTGCCATCAGGAAGTGTTCTGTGTTTTCTTGCAGCTGGAATAAACCACAAACAGAAAGTGTGAAAGGATTAATCAGTAGGATAAGTTAATGGATGCAGCCTGTGTCATCACAGTGCAAGCTGATTATATAATTTACATGAATTTGTGGTATGAACAAAGACACTTTCAATTGCTGCTTCAGCTATGTCATAAGGAAATACCTTACAACAAAGGAAGTGGTTTTGTAGGGCTTTACAGTAGGGCTCTTCAGTATCCACATGAAGTGAATGATGCATTGGCAAGCAGTATTGAATGTTGATAGTGAGAAAATCAAATCAAAGTTAAAGTTCATTAAACGTAGTTGTACATTTACAGGGACTTCATATATATATAAAGTATATGCACACACATATCTAAATTGTGCTACACTGAAGCACCTGTGATGCAGGTCAGAGGTCAGGAAATTTAATAGGCATTTGTGAGGTACCACAACATGTTGCCTGAGGAGTTTATGGAGTCTCTTAGTACATGTGTAACACATTCTGTCAGGAATAAGATAGCTGAAGGTGATCCTGCACCAGAGATGCACTAAGTTATCTTTCCAGCTCCATTCTGGTCCAATGTACAGATATGATGTTGCTATTCTATATTGTGGTCTAAACATGAACAGAGGGCTTCACTAGTGCTCAAATCCACAAGACAGCATAACTATATCATGCAGCAATATAAAAAATACCTGTTTATGTGTACATTTGCCTCATTTCTGTATCATTTTTAACACTGCAAAATATGAGGTAAAGAGAATTGCCAAAGGAAACATTTAGCTTCAGTTATAGAAAACCAGCAACAATAGATGCAAAATAAAATACATTTATAAAATCAATGTTTTGTAATTTGACAATAAGTAGTGTATTATTTTCTCCTTTGTTTAAAATAATTATTTTAATAAGTATTGCCCAGAATTCATGAGGTAAAATTTTTGTGAGCATTTTTCTAGTATTCAAAACTCCAGAACTTCTGGCTTGCTTTGGTGGGGTACAAAGGTCATGTCTTTTTTTTTTTTTTTTTTTTTTTTAATTAGATAGCTTAACTCTAAGAGTCAGCATAATTTTCCAGCCATTCACAGCATTTTTCATGCAATTTTCAGCATAATATTCATGCCAAAGCTGAGATTTGTTCTTGTCAGTATGTTTTTCATTTATGTGTAAACTTACCTCTCCTTTACCGCTACAGTGAACTTTGAGCCTATGGGCCAATGCTACCAATAAGGGAAATTTTATATTTCCTTATATATCCTTTGGAACAAATACTCATTTATGGCCATGATTTTCTCATGCATTACTTCAAAACTGCTGGAAAGTATGATGATTTGAAACAAAATTAATTCAACAATTCATAATGCACTAACCTACTTTAGAAGTTTTATTGTTACCAGCTAGACAGGTTTATTTTCATGTTTCATGTTTTAATGCAAAAATGGCAAAACAGAAGAGAAAATGGCAAGCTAAGCATAGGTTTATACTGATAAACTCAAGGAAAAGAAACTGACTTTGCCCTTCTTTCCTCCTCATGTTGTTCCTCTGCTCCACATGGGATCCCTCCCATGGGAGGCATTCCTTCACAAACTGCCCCAATGTGAGTCTTTCCCATGGGCTGCAGTTCTTCATAACTGATCCAGCCTGGGTCCTTTCTATGGGGTACAGCCCACCTGCTCTGGCATGAGGTTCTCCACAGGCTGCAGGATGATATCTGCTCAGCTCGGGTCCTCCATGGGCTGCAGGGGGACGATCTGCCTAACCATAGTCTTCTCCACAGGCTTCAGGGGAATCTTTTTCTGTGCCTGGAGCACATCCTCCCCCTCCTCCTTTGCAGACTTCCCCTGGGTGTCTGTATAGTTGTTTCTCATTTTTCTCACTCTCACAGCTACCATGCAGTGGTTTTTGCTCTTTCTTCACTATGTTTTCACAGGGTTGCTGCTGTCTTTGTTGTAGGAGCTTGGCTGTGCCCCATGGTGGGTCTGTTAGAACCATCTGGAACCAGCTGAATCTGGCACAGGGCATCTCTGGCCTTTCCTGACAGCAACCCTCTCAGCCTGGGCACCCACACCTGGTAAGCACACCTGAATTTACAAAGGCTACCTAACATCTGTGGTCTATGCTGAAGTGCCACTCTGTACAAGAATATCCTTCCTAGGAAGGAAGTGTGCATCTCAATCCCATTAACCTTAAGTTCTGAAATGACAAATCCTAAATTTCCTTTGATGTCCATATGGAGGGTAGGTAAACTCTGAGATTTGTTTAGTCAAGTTTAAACTTGTGCAATTCCCTGTTTTCTTTGGGACTGCTTAAAAATGTAATGTTAAAATATGTTTATTATTTCAGAGATACCTTCATTTTTGTATCTATTTTTCACTACTGTATGATGCCATGGAGAGGTGAGAGGTGTGATTTCTTCTGCACTTGAAGACTGCTAGTTTGTTCCCTGGTCCTTAACTATATGTCAAAAACATCTTGCTACCAGCCTGGCTGAGTGTAGAGTGTCTCTTGAGAAATGAGAGGATATGCAGTCCTTTCCCAACACCTAAGGTTAGTCTATTCCCATTGAATTGGGATTATACTTCATATTCTATTGTTTCATTATAATTTTATACTAAATAGCCTACAGGTTCCGCACAGTATTGCCAGGACATGCTGAAAACTGGTATTTCCAATTCATAATTAGAGGAGAATATGAGCTACAGTCAGAGATTTCAATGAATTATTTGAAGGGTGCTGCACTGCAATGTCTCTGAAATCACTTTCAAGCTCTTGAAATGCAGGTTTTTCACTGAGTTTCTGTTTGGATTTCATGCAAAGCATGTTCATTTATCCACAAATGAATTCTAATGAGGAGCCTGTCAGGTTCTGTGATGTGCAAAAGATTTCTGCGGAAACTGAAGCTGTTCACATATAAATCCTTTCTTACCTTGTTTCAGTGGTGGCTCCTCTGATACCAGAAATGAATTTTTCACATCTGACTCCTCAAAGCAGTTGCTAGCTTAATAATAACATTTCAGCACCTGCACATACTTTATTAGGAACAGTTTCATGGTTCCTCAGCACCCCTGCACCAAGACTCACTGGCTGCAAAAATCTTCAGGATTTTCTCTGCAGTCAATTTTACACTCTGTAACCCAGTCTATCTAGAATATTCCCATTTGTGTAATAATATACCTTGGACCTGCTGAACTGCTGAACGTTTTTAGCTATAAGGATTAAAATAAAATTATGTTATTGGTATGATAGGAAATAAGTGTATTTAAGAAATGACAGAATTTCTTTCAATAGGAGTGGATGTGTTTATTTTCATTGGTGCTATATTTGCACCTACTTTTGTACTTTAAAAAGGTTGTGCATATTTAATATAATGGTGCTAAACCAATATAAGAATTCAGATTAATATAAAAAGAATCATGATTGTTACTTCTATACATTTAATTGATACCGTTAATCAAGTGTAACATTTTATTATCGCTTATATTTATTTCCATCACAGACAAAGTAAGTCCAAGTATTTGCATGATCCTGGATGTATTTTTTTATATGTTTGATGCCATCTTGAGAAATTTGACTCATATGTTTATCAAATACAAGGAAAAAAAAAGTCTATTGGCTTTTACCAGGTAAAGCAACAAACATAGATGAAAACGAACAAAACCCACAAAAAACCCCCAACACCAAACCCAAACATATTCATATATGTATTGCCATCAGACATATACCATCATTCTAGATGTTAAAATTCTGTGATATAAATCCTAGTGTAGGTATGTAATTCTTGGTAAGGCTCATGGTACAAACAAGGAATCTGTCTCAAAATAGAATTTCAGACTAGTTAACTTGGAATGAAAGACAAGAAATATTGTGTGAGGTAGAGATCAAAAATATGCCGTTTAGGTAGTAGAAAACAGTTTTCTTTGTGTCTGCCAAATCATATACTTTACTGAAAGTATTAGAATTTTAAATGCAATTTTATCATTAACATAACAGAGAACCCTACTCCCCCTAAAATACAATACCTGAGATCTTACTTGATGAAAATTGGTTTGTTTTTTTTAGTGGAAAGAGAGTTAAGTGTATAAGTACTTGTGTGATTCAAAACCCAGGAAGTCAAACTACTTTTAAAAGCTTTATTCTAATATATTATTATTTCTGTATTGAATTCTAGTTACTTTTATATACTTGTTACTGTCATTGTTGTTGTTTATTTTGGGTTAGAAGTTTTGATTCTCTCTAGGGTGGAGAGTAATTTGGATTTTCCTCTTTTCAGGTAAAAATGACTGGTGAATAAAATTATTCGTATCGCCACTCTTCTGGACCAAAATTGAGGTACCTCTGTACTGCTTCGTATGGTGATTTAAATAAGCCCCAAACATTATAGTTTCTACAGCTTTGAGAAGATCATTACTGAGTATAATCAGGTGCTATAAATACTGATCTGATCTGTAGCTGAGCTGAGTGCACAGCACCTGACAAAGCTTTCAAAGCTGAACTGCTCTTTTTGGATTAGGGGAAAAGGTAACAAATGAGAACAACAGAACATTAACATTTTCGGTTCAGCTCTTTAACTTTTGCAGTAATGACATTGAGTATCTGTCAGTCAGGTTTGTTCTCTACAAAACCTTAACTCTGACTGGACTAACGTGTGCTTTTAAGTAGCACAGGAGGAAGTGAAGGCAAAACCACTTCTTTATCTATGAGAAATAGCAGGATGAAGTGTTGTGGTCCTTAGTCTTAGAGATAGAAGCATATAGCTCCATTTTTGTTCTTGTTGCTCTGTCAAGTGAAAAAAATATCCCTTCAATCTTTCCAATTCTGATTAATATAAAGAATTTATCTGAATAGTTTGTAAATACACAAGGGATGGTTACATTTTAGAAATAGTGTGCATATATGTCCAGGACTTGGAGTTCTTGGGTGAATAATATAAAATAAAAATTGTTCACTGTACAATAAGCTATAAATAGAAAAATTTGGTGAGCACAGCAAATAGTAAAAGGAAAGTATAGAAATATAAGGGATTTTTGCAAGCTTTACAAGCCAAGGACTTCTTCTTAGCCTTTGAGAATATTTTGTACTGCTTGCTTGATTGTTCTCTGGGTGCTTCTGCTTGATGGATTGCTTCAGCACATCCCAGCTATCATCCTTCTTTTTTCTACACACTCAATCCTGGTAGATTTGCGTTCATAACTGAAGATATTTTTATTGGTTGTGCTTGGAAAGGGTGATTTAGGAGAGGATCATATTCCAGAACATGGCCTATGGCATATGGTAATTGGGTAATAAGGCATGGATCTGTCAGTAGGAATATAAATATCGCCAGACATAATTTCCGTTCCCTGTTCTTGTAGTCTTTCAGTAAGCCTGTGGAAGTGGAGCAGTTAATACGCTTCAGAAAGGGCTTCTAATGCTTAAATGGGGACTGTAAGCAAGATGGTTCCTATCTCCAGCTTAGCAATTTGTGTCTTCTGTGCTTTCCGCATTCCCATCATGATATTGTCAGCTCTCTCCAGGTCCACAGTATATTTTGTCTTCCTTATTTCCTCTAGTAATATTTCTGGATCCTGCTCATGTTTTTTGGCCCATCTGACTGGATCAACAGTTAGTTGATGCTCCTTACAGTGCCAAGGACAGAAGCTTTTCTTCACCCTTGGGGAAGAGGATAGTGTGCAGATGGATTTCATGTGGCCAATGAGTGGGCAGCTGGGATGTGCTCAGATATGTATGTCCTCTAATTTGGATAAAGGCTTCAAGATTCCTCTGTTAAACAGATTTGAAAAAACAAGATAAAAAATGTGTGAAGAGGAGAGGGAAAGGAAAGAAAGAGTGATACCACAATAATTTAATTACCTGAGGAAAGAAGGTTAAAACATAGACAACACCTATCCTTTGTATTAGTTTTATTTGATGTTGTATAAGATTTCTTTTCAAGAAACTGGTCAAAATGAAAAGCAAGGCTGGAAAGAGTCTGTTTGAGAGCACTTTCAGATACTATACCTTAAACATCTATGAAGAGAAACTAAGAGACTGCACAGAAAATTCAAATTGTGAAATTCTACATTATCATGTCTCTCAGTGAGCTCTCATTTCAGGATATGATCTCCTTTTCATAATCACTACCAGGTCCTCCCCAATGCCTATTTCACGCATTTTCTGAAGAATATCACAAATCACATAACCAAGAATAACATTTATACATGATAAATTACCTAACAAGATATCCCTTTGGGGTAGTGACCCAAGGGAATTTTGAGGTGTTAAGTACCCAACTTAGTAAATTGTAGAAAAATTAACTTTTGCTATCTTCAGGAATTTAAAAACCCTACTTTAGAGGAGAAATAAAAAAAGATGGATGTTTCTTTTCATATTTACAACACTAGATTATGTCCTCTATGCCTCTATAACACAAGTTGAAGCTCATTTAAAGTTTCCTTAGCATGTATGGTAGAAAGTAATTTACCAATATCAACTTGAGGTTTCAATAACAGATATTAAAAACACAAACAAAGCACAATGGCATTTTATATTGTATGAAACTGTTCCTAGCTGATCAATAATATATTCCTTCTTAATTATTCAATATTATTTAGTGAAATTTTTATACCTACTGGAATATTAATGTGATATAACAAGTGTAAATACTCCCATTTTAATTAAAATACTTTTGCTAAAGTTGGATGAGAAAGTTTTGATGCATTGACAATCATGACAAAGCAAAGTAATCTATTGAAGTGCAAAATAAAGACAAGGAATTATAACACTCTGGAGGAACTGGAGTAAAATTATCTTTATAAATCATATACTTTTTTGCTTTTAAGGTCTATTGAAACATTCTAAAATAATGTGGGTTTCTATTTATTTTTCATGTGCTGTGTATAGCTTTTTATTTCTGGGAGCCGAAGATGCTCTTATTTAGTGCTATAGAATGGCAATCTCATCTCCAGGAAAGATTTTCTTTTGACTAAAAAGGAAAATTCCAACTGGAAAATATTCCAGATGAGATGTTCCTGCCAAGTCCATGCAGGTATTAACAAGCTCCTGGATGTTTTTCATGTAAGAGTGATAGCATCACTGAGCAGACAACCTCAGCATGGAAGTGATTCACATTCAGTGTAGGCTTCAGGCCATGGTTGCAGTCCTGGATTCACTGATCTTTGTAGCAAAAGGAGAAAAGAAATGGTAAATAAATTATGCAGAAGAAACCATGAAAATATTTGCAGAACTTTTAAAATTCCACTTACTGATAGTACTATTAGATACTTATTTGGCTATTAAAAAACAAACAAAAAACCCCACAACAATGAAGCAACCTCTCTTTCACAACAAAACCTAAATAACACTGCAGCATGAGAGATGAGGGAAGTTTACAAGATAAAGAGACCTGGGAACCTTCATGAATACTGTTAAATGTGTGAACTTGTACAGTCATTGGAGTAATAATCTCAGACAACTTGGAAATGTATCTGGTTGAGTAATTATTTCAATGTTGTATAAAGCTATCTAAAGAATTCTGAATCTGCAACTCCCAACACTGGGTCTGCCTCTATGAGGACTACCTCAGATAGTGCTGCGTCCCATAAAATCATCCCACATTGACATTGGTGCTGTGGAGGCCTGCTATCCAGGTGAGGGTGTGTGCTTAAGCTACTTTGCTTAAAGATACCCACAACAGTGTGAAAAATATGGGAAGAGAAAAAAGGGAGAAAATCATGCAAAAAGAGATAACAATCACAGAAAGAAAACCTAAGGAGGAAAATGAACGGTACTATATTTCCCCTTGCACTATTCACGCAGATTGCTGTTCCATTGCTAGAAATGGCCCTTTTCACTATAGCAGCACCTTAGTTTCACAGCTTTGTATTTCAAGCTGTCAAAATATAACAGCCCTTCCTAAATCGCTACTGGTGGATAAGAGATGATGCTTACAAACTAGAACAAAATAAAACAAACAGAAAATGGATATTCCTCTCTAATAGCCACAATATTAGGAGTAAAGCAAAAGCCAAACTAACTTAAGTTAGCAGAGGTTATGAATTTTGGAGTAAACTAAGTAAAGATATCCTAAATAAGGTAGATGAGTTATCCCAAACATGGGATGCTCTTTGTCAGGCTGCATGAGCTGCATATGCCCACACCAGGACAGGAGTCTTTTTGCAGATTCTGATCTGTCCTTAATTTGTTTCAACGTTTTATGCAGTTTCATTTTAATTTTTACACTGGATATTTATATTTTGCTGTCCTTCAAGAAAGGCATAAAACCAAAATATTGGGAAAAAAAAAATATAATCAGCTATAAGAAGATAAAGTGATGTTATTTAGAGAACAAAGACAATGGCTCCTCTATGTCCCCGAGAGAAATTATGAAGTCTTAACCCTGTGTTTTCTATTTGTATCCAACTTCAAACTCATAAAATGACCTTTCCTATGTTCAAAGACTATGAGCATGGCAGCTTTGTTCCTGTCAAAACCTTTAGTGTGGAAACTTCTCAAAACCCCAGATATATTTGTCCACTGAATCCTCTTTATTCATGCATGTATTTACACACTTAGAAAATGCTGGGAGGTGAGATGGTGTTGTCCTTCGCAAAATCCATGCTGACTCTAGAGCTCCTATTTATTGTTAATTCTTCACTTTTAACGGAGACGACAGTTAGAGTCACCAGTTTATGGTTTCTAGAAACCCCATCCAGATCTTAAGACAGGAAAAAATTGTTCTTAGCCATTCTTTTTCATTAATTTATTTTTTGGGAAATTTTTAACAAATATTTAAGTGTTTATATCAGTGTTTCTGTGTGCAATATGGAAGTTTCTCCAAGCACCCCTACATCTGAGGTGAAAGGGGAAAAAAGGATGGATTGAGGGAAGTAGAAAAAATAATTCTCTTTAATACCCTCTGAATGTTCTCTCATTTTTAATACAGTGCTTATGGAAAAACAAAAAGTGACATCTCTAGTACAAAAGCAGTGGGGCTACTGCATTTGTTGTCATTAAGGTTTAAATTAATAAATACTATAATTATAGTTAGCAGTAGGCAATATGAGCAGGAAGCATATCCACTCATTCAAATCCTGCAGTATTTGCCTGTGTGGGAAATCCCGAGAATTCTAATTTATGGCTTTCACCTCTAAGATAGGGAAGTGGAGTTGTTTGTTATAAAGGGAGGCACAATACTGTAATTACTTTTTATGCCAGTGTCAGCATCTTTAATAAGTATCAGCACGTGTACTAAACCTTCCTGCGATCAGTGTAGAATAATATTGGCACTTCTTTGACCTGCTTTGCCCTTTCAGCTGAAATAGTATGGCTAAAATTGACATAAAGATGCTGTTTTCTAACTAATGAACAGAAAATATGCTTATTTTATTTATTTGGGATATTATTGCATACTTAACACAATACCCATAAGGAATAAATTTTGCGTTTTGTAATGTTCGTCTAATAGTCATGAACTGCAGAGGAAATATAACCTTGGGCCTAATTATTTTTTTTTCTATTCTCTCACAGTTGGTAAAATCTTTTCTGTTCTACAGGTGTTGACCTCCTTTTTCCTTTCAAACTCTATAAATTAATATCATAATAAGTTAAATTCAGAATACTTATTCCTACATTCAATCTCAGAATTTGCTGCTTCTGTTCCAACCTGAAGAATCACTTATGTGACCCTAATCTTGTCTCCTTATTCCTGTTTCCCCTTTTCATTTAACCTTTTCAGTAAAATCTCATCTCCTTTTAAGCCTTGCTTTCTCTTGGGTCTTAGGCTGTCACAACTCTAGCAGCATTACAACCTCAACAGCCATGGCAAAACCAGCAGCAGTTAATTTGAAGGAGTTTCTGAATAAGTGATCAAATACATTCACACTGTGATCATTTAGTTTCTCAGGCCATAGGTCATCCTCTGCTTTTCACCTGCAATGAAACATACATTTTAGAAAATAGTCAGTCTTGATTTTTAAATTGCCAGCAGAAACCCATATAGCTTCTTCTAATTACTTCCCCTCACAGTTAAAAATGTGTGCCTGATTAAAAGACCAAGTTTGTCTAACTTCAGGTGCCAGCCATAGGATCTTTTTATGCTGCCAGCTGCTAGGCTGAAAGTCCATTATCAATACTGTTATCAATTTAATTGATCTTTAGCTGCTGCTTCACAGTTAAGCCCTTTACTGGCAATTCTAAGTAGCCTGTAAAGTCCTGTGAAGCAGTACTCACTACAGCCAGTCATTTGCGGCATGACTCCCAACAAACTGGATGAGCAAAAAGTGCAACTGGAATGAGAATGGGTAAGTCTGGTCTGCTGTTAACTCTGATGTTGTTCATGCTTCATACAAATGTAAATGACTAAGTGAAGTACATGCAGTGGAAAATCGGGTCCACTGAATTTTGTTTGTTTGTGTAGATGCTGGAAAGCATGAATTTCAGTTCTATATAGCTGTTATCTTTGGCCATATTCCCGCCCATTTTTATTTGCTATTTACAAATATTCATATAAATGTATTATGGTTCCCAAAGATTTTTGAGGAATAGCTGTTCTACATATAGAGACATGTATTTGCATGTAAATAAGTATTTCTACAATAAAAAAAATGATTCAGTCCTTGATTTTTCCATTTTAAAGCACTTAAACTAACTTATCAGGGAACAGAAGCAAACTATTAGATGACCATTGGCATGCCCTGAATAGAGGGTGGCTAACAACTGAATCCACAAAATGTTTCAGGATTTTTTTGGCTGTCTGTCAAGTAGGTCTGCATAATAAGCATTTTCACACAAATAAATCTTTGTTTATTGAACTGAACTCAATATAGGGCTTGTTTACTATGAATAGTTTCCTCAGTTGTGCCAAAAGACAGATATTTTTATCCACTTCTGATACTGTAGGAATGCTATTAACAATGCGAAGCTGGTCTTTAGAACGGACTTGGCTTTCAAATTCTGGTGCTTGCTTGCTTTCTGTGGTCCTGCAGTGTGCAATCTTATCTCTTCAGGTCATCGCTTTCATTCACTGAGGTGCTGGAAGCAGAGCAGGTAATAGTACTTGAAGAGATGAAACACATTCTCAGTACCTCTGTTAAAATATTAGAACTGCTGGCCAGGAGTATTCAGACTTGCTCAGGAATATTCAGTTCACAGATGAAAGTACAAACTATTTGATATCGGTGCACATGGTGACATCTTTGATGGGTACGATAAAGTCTTCCTGCTACGCTTGTGAGTTGCTGCAGGAATATGTTTACAGCTCAGTGACTGAATTTGCAAATCTGTTTCTCTTTCCATTTATGGCATGAAAAGTGCTGTAATATTTGTTTCTCTTTTAAGAGTCAATGACCTGATAAACATCATTTTCCTTTCAAGTGAGAACAGGGAGAGCAGAAGATGTTCCATAAATATCTATTTTAGAGAAACCTCAATTGCATCCAATTAGCTTTTTATCAAATTAATTGGAGGCCATTCTTTGTAAAGTAGACAACTTTATAACCTTGTAAAATGTGGGGATGAGAGATTTCTCTAATTTGCCTTTTAGCTCTGTTTTTGTGGACATCTCTATTTTTCACTGCCTGGACATTTTAAATATTTGCAAGATCTATTTTAACAACTGAACAGACCTCATTGTCTTCCTCTTGAATTTTTCTACTCTGAAACTAGCTCTGGTGATGAACAAATGCATTTTGTATGCTCTTGGCACTGCCAGTAACAGCTTCAAACTAGAAATAAATTTTTAAACACCAGGCTTCTGTGACCACTGCACTGCTATTAAGCTCTCTGGCACAATCTTTAGTTTTACTCAGTTACAGTTGATGATTATTATTTTTTTTTTAATATTTTTTTTTTTTTGTAAGCTCTCTTTCATGGTGCATGTTACCTTTCACCCAAATTAATCTTTAGCTAAAAGCATATTGGAAAATAAAAAAGCAGGCATATTAAAGGTGCATATGCCTGGTCATGTTAGAAATTTCACTTTATCTGCAAATAATAGAATTTCAGTTTGGCTCAGCTGTTTATGCCTTAGTGGAAAAACACTATATCAACAATTTTCTGTTCCTTTCAGTGACTGTCATGCCATAAAAAAAAAGCTGCTATATCAGCAGGCCCAGCAGGCTGCAACCTATTAAAGGAAATACTTAAAAAGCCAAACCTAGCTGTCTCTCCCAAAGTTTGCCCCTTGGGTCTCTGAAGGAAAGAGAATAAGCTAGAAAATCCATTCCCTGCTTGGACATTTTAGTCTTCTTCTAAAATGATCTTTGAGGTAATGAGTATCACAAGTGACATCAGAATACAGGTGATCTCTGATATGTAGTAGGAGAGGGATGAAGCTGAGATGGGAATTGGGAAGCACACACTTCAAAAGTATGCCTTTCAATCCCTCTGGGACAAGTACTGAATAAGGTTCAGAATACCTGAGAATCAAGATTAAAATTCATTTTGCATCTTAAATTCATCATGTCAGAAAGAGAAGCACTCTAACACTTCCCTTATGGTTCCAGAGGAAGCCTGATTCTTATAGCAAGCAAAGTAATCATGCTAATAATTATAGCGCTTTTTTTTTTTCTATTTTTTTTTTTTTAAGTGTGGTGTTTTTCAACTGATCCAATTTATACCACTAGAATGAACAAACATGATATAACTGAAAATTTAAATATGAACCTAGGCTGATTAAACTGCATGTTTGTATGGAAAGAGGTGCTCTCAGTAGCATATTGAACTTCCTTAAATCAGTGTTCTCCAACCTTTGTGATAACATAGCCCAACAAGGTCTGTGCTGTTGCAAAATATGTCAATCTCTCACAGAGTTCTTGATTTTAACTTTTTAACAGTCCTGTGGCTGCAATGGTGTCCTCTGTAAGTCATGGCTTACTTTAAAAGTCTAAAGCAAAATACTTATTTATATTTCATGTAAATATGCAGAAAAAAGGCTCCTTGCAACTTGAATACTAAGGGATGAATGAAATTCTGTACCTGCTGAATTTGACAGGTGTTCTGCTTCTGAGAGTAGTCTAGGTCAGATTTCATCCTGGTCAATGAAAACAGAAGATACTTTCTTTGACTTCACTAGTCTCAAAAAATTGAAGGAAGTTATGTATAAAAATCCTCTCTGCTTTGATTTTGGAGTTCCAGGGCACTTATCTTGTTAAGCATTAGTTTGGATGGCTTCATTATTTTCAGAAATAAACAAAATTGGAATCTGTAAGTGCAAATACGGAGCATACAAAATATCTTTTAAAAAGTTTTCTGAGGTGTTATGGGAGCTCAAATGTTTTTATTTTGTTTTCTTCTTTCTGAATACTGTCCTTTAATTGTAGCAAATGCTTTGCTACTGCTAAAGTAAGGTAATTCCTTCATGTTATTATTGTTTCTGCTGGACAGTAAGTAAACAGTATGACACTGTAGCAGCTGTGCTGTACTCTAGGTATTTCATATATAGTCTAATTGTTCTATAAGTGTTTTTTCTTAATACCAGTGTACCAGGTAAAATATTAATCTGGAGTGATATTAAAATAAAGAGGTATCCCCATTCTTTTCTTCTGTACTGTCAGATGACCCTTCTTTTTGTATATTGAAATTCCTTTTCCTTCTATAATATGTAGGGGTTTTTTTCACCTGATAAGTAACAAAAACTTTCAAGAATATTCTACCTTTCTGGTGCTGATATTGACAGCCAGAGTAATTTTAAAACTGAATTTATATTAAAAGATATATATATATTTATATATATTAATAATCAAACCAGAAAAACATTATTGATCTTATGGTAATGATACTACTTTTCATGCTAAAGCAGGTTCCAGAGTTTTTTAGGCTGGATTTTATGGTCTTGAATATTTTATTCCAACACCAACAGTAAATGAAGGTTTAGTTCACACACATCAATGGTTTTAATGCAGCAACCTTTTCAACTGGATCTAAGACACATAAATTCTTTAACTTGCTTGGTAAGCTTATTCAACACTGTGAACTTGAGCTCAGCTGAATCACAATGTGACAATGCAAAGAAGCCTACAAAAAACTAAATTAAAAATATAAATAAAAAATTCAGAGCTGAAGCAATTGTGGAAAGTTTGCTCTATGTAGAAACAAAATTCTGGGATGCTTGAATAAGTTATTGTTCCATGAAAAAGATAATATTTCCCTATTCCAATTTATTCTGAAATTTAATGAAAACCAGAAAATACTGAACCTACTGGGTTTTGGGGGGAGGGGATAAGAGTAAAAGAATGCTATTGTGAAGTTCTGCGGTTCTTCCTTTATTTGCCAGGAGGTCACTCAGTCTTCTGAGTTTATGTGTCTTGTAATCAGGGCATGAGAACTATTGTATTTGTGAAGCAGTTCATTATTCTGCATGGAGAATTACTGTTTTCTATCTTGCCAGTCATTTAGTTATAGCACTTTCCAAGCACTTAATACTTCCTCAAAAAAAAAAAATAAATGCATGTCATAGCAATATTTAAGTCTTTGTTTCAAGCCACAGAGCCACTTTTAAAAATAGATTAATCCATGGAACATGGATTACCTGGGCTGGAGGGCTGGAGAAAGGCTATGACTACCAAGAGGCCGAGAGAGGAAGTTCTTCCTCTAATGAATACACAGTTATTGCTGAAGTTGTGAAGTATTCTCTGTAGCCACATTTTTGATTCCTGCTTTCTTTGTTGCAGAAACAGCTTTTAGTTTACAACACTGTATTTCATAGTGATTCAACTACCAAAACTGTAGGTTCCACCACATGGCTGACAAGCAAGGCAGAAATGATCACAGTGAAAGGTATGCCCCATTGGGCAACACCAGTGTGTCTGTTCCCAGAGATGCCACCTGAAAGGAAGAGACATGCATTGCGTTTTATAAAAGACTCAGTTATCTGGCAAATGATCAGCTGGATCTGTGACTTCTTGGTGAGGACTAGATGTTTATCTTATGCAAAGGTGATGGACAAGGAACCTATGTGCATAACTTAAAGGTTAATAAAGGCTCTGAGGTTGAGAATAAGGTGAGAGAAAAGATTTAGGAGCAGAATTTAAAAGCTTTTGAAAAGAAGTATTAAGAACATGATTACTACAATGGTATTTTCTTAATTTTTCCCTCCACAGGACAATGGAGGCAATAGCACTGCGAGGCTATGCCATGAGAGCAGTCACTTCCTATTCCCCACTCATAGATCCACCCTCCTCAAACATCTTCTGTAGTATCTGAGAAAGAAAAAAGTTATGCTGAGCAAAAAGCCTGACTATTTTCTTCCTACTGGCATAAGTAAATGGCTATAAAAGGTAGATTTTGTTGGAAAGCTATAACTCAAATTTTGGTTGATTGTGGGTTTTATGGCCAGGAAATTACTTCAATATAGATCACGTAAGTAAGTTGTATTGAGTTTCTGAAAATGAAATATTTTGTTCAATTAAAATCTGCATATTTTACTTATTCTGTGTCACTCTGAGATTAATTCCAGCATATAATTTGCTCTGTTTTATCAAAATGACATGGTTAACTTATGCTAGTTATCAATGATAAAACGTTGTCTCTTCTGGGTAAAAGGACTTGTCATGTGGGTGATGACAAAAGCAAGCTATGTGAGTATGTAAGAATGCTTCCCTGAGGATTGCATTAAGTCCTATTTGTTGTCAAATAAGAGTGTGAATTGCAGCTCTTTCTTCCAGCAAATTACACAGCATGTTCCTCCCATATAGCTGGTATGGAACAATATTAATCACAGTAAGCTTGTTAGTTAATGAAAACTTGTCTGAATCACAGGAATAACATGTACAAATGAACTCTTTTCAGTTTTATATATGTAGTACCAATAGCCCCATTCATTGCTCCCCGTTCATATGAAGTGTAATTTTTCTAGTATAAGTGGTTATGGACTGAAATGTAAATGTCTTCTTTCTAGTCTGCAGTGGAAATTTGCCATGTAAATGTTTATATCAAATACCAGCTAGCTGCTAGATATTTATTTACCAGTAATAACTGGGACATGTTTCTGAGGTGACTGACTATAGCTGTCAAATATCCTTTTGGAAGAAGTGATCACATTTCTAACCATGGAAAACTATAATATGAGGTCAAGGAGGTTTTGAAAGGTTGTGAATGCTGTTTCACTAAGCTACAAAGAAGCTGATAAAGCAGAGTGTTGGTCTAGCAGAAATGCTTCCCAGAGGGAAGTTTTGATCAGACTATCCCTGGCAGGTAGAAGGGCAGAAGAGAGAATGCTTGGAGGAGAATGTCTCCTTGGAATGGTAACATCATAAATCCTTTTGTTTTTAAAGTCTTCAGTACAAAAGCTACTAGCCTTTTTGTAGAATATAATTTGAAATAGGTATCTTTTAATAGAGATTTGTAGACTGTTAGATGTTTTTATTAAGTAACCATATAGAATTTAATCTTCTATCCATGCCATAGAATTCTATTCTTACCATCTGTCCAGTAGTAATAGATTCTAAGCTCTTGCAACTCATTTTTTGATCAGAAGAAACTGGGTATTTTCTTAACCTGCCTTGTACTGATCTTCCCACTTCTGAAAAGCAGTAATACAAAATAGGCAGGTAACCCCACTTTTTAGGGATCACAGCCAGAACACTAGAATCTCCTTCATGGAAAGCAGCAGTATCTCAACTGATGTAGAGAGGAAAAGGCAGACAGCTTTTGCCTTCTTTTTTTTTTTTTTTTTTTTTTTTTTTTTTTTTTTTTAATATTTTTTTTTTTTTTTTTTTTAATGTTTCAAGACTGTCTTTTTTTAAGTAGTTAGTATTTCGTTTATACAAGGGTACCATACCTTTTTCTAAAAACAAGTCTGCATGACTGAACTTGAAAATCACACTCTGTAGAGGATATTTGTAGGAAAATGTTATAAAACCTATTGAAAAACTTTCCTTAGCATCAGCTTATTAACAAAGTTTCAGTTAGAAGAAAATAACTTTTTTTTTTTTTTTTCAGTTTTCAAATGTGTCTATATTTTTTATTAAACCTAATTTCTCTGTGGATTAGATCACCTGCTCTGCAGTTTTGTTTCTTCCAATAACAGATTTATGTGTTTCTTCACTTTCAGATCAAAGTTTGGTTTCTGGTTTTCAACACCCTGGATCTTCAGTTAGATTTTATTCATTACCATCAGTGCTGTGCTACCTAATTGCATATGGGGGCAGCAATTCAACAAATACTGTTGATCAGTCTGAGCAGTACAGTGTTTACATTATTTGGATAATATATGATCCAAGGAGAGTAAGACATGTTTATACATATACTTATATAGGAATTGGTATATATATCACTAGTCCTGTGGCGAAGGAGTGATTAGCTGAATCTCCAGTGAAATAAATAGACTGTATTGTCATATAGCAAGTGAAACTCCTCTCTGCAGCACCAGGCAGGAAAAAACCCTAGTAATTATTAGCCTGAGAACTACAGTAGAGTAGAGTACAGTAGAGTAATTTAGATATTATTCCTTCCTTCATATAGCATAAGGGAACACACCATACCCTACCACTTTGAAAAAAAAAAAAAAAAAAAGTATAAAGTTTAAATATAGATTTTTTTTCTTTTTCTTCTGTTTCATTTAATCCTGCCCACAAACCTTAAGACACAGTTTGTGCCTGGAAAAATCTGCAGTCCTTTTGTGTTGATTCACTGACAAGATCAGGGCTTAAGAAGAAGAAATGTGAGTGCAACTATATAGATAATTGCTTACTAGAAGTCATGTGTGTGCTTATTTTTAGATAATGGACTTTTACTAAAATATTAATATTATAATATTAATATAATATTAATTAAAGTTAGTAAAATATTCTGACATGTGTAAGCACTCCTTAAACTGAAAGGCTTTCACAGTATCACTCCAAAATGCCCTTTTGTCTTTACTAATTGTCTTCATTTTTATTTCACATTGTCTGCATGTTACTTTTAGTATTAACTAGTAAATGTCTATCTTAAAATGATATAAAATTGACATTTGCAAACATAATGTACTGCATACTATTCATAATAGGAAAATACATGAGGAAAAAAAAAGTTGTCTTAATAATATTAAACCAGTTAATAGTTATTCCCTTGGTGCAGAAAGCACACTAGACAAAAGAAATACAGAGAAGGGAAATGCAGATTCAGTAAACGCATCTCTGTGGCAAAAGCATTGGCCACTCGGTGTCACTGTTGATCCGTGCAGTTTGGTAAAAAACACTCTCTTTGGCAGTACAAATGTTTCCAGTCCGATGAACAGCAGGTGCTCTTTTAACTGTTTGAACATCCCTACAGAGAAGAAGAGTGTCTGATTATGGAAAAGGACTTTTTTTTTTTTTTTTCTGTATTTTTTTTTTTCCCTTCTCTGGTAAAAGCTCTCTCTCATCCCCACCTTTGGTGTTAACCTCATCAAAGAAATACAGAAGAATGGAAAACTGAAACTGAGTTTAAAACTGGGGTTACTAAGGCACTTTGTGTAGATGTTGCATGGATAATGATGTGCTGCATTTCAAAACTAGTAGAGTCAAAGCTAAAAAGGAAATAAATTTTTATGTATTATACCCTATGGTAACATTGCTAAGATTTGTGGTATTGCAAACACATGCCCCATTTTTAACAGATATTTTCTGCTGCTATTTGGAGTGTGGCATACACAAGGCAGAGGAAACTGAGAACAGCAAAGTTGCTCATATATGGAATAACATCAAATATGTAAAGTTCTATGTAAGGATGTAGAAATATAGTCTGCCTTTTTCCCTGGATTTTTTAACAGAATAAGTAATTATTTATAGTTGTTCCCTTGCAAAACTGAAAACAAAAGAAACAGCAGAATGAATACTATGAAGTTACTTCAGTGGAAGAGGTCAAATATACTTCCTATTTTTACCTTTGATGTTTTTTTCTCCTTTGACTTATGGGAAATTGTCCTTGTTGCAAGTATCATCTTTTTCTTAGATTTCTGTTTGTATCCTCTGGATAACTCAAAATGTTAATTATTTTTATATTCCTATGAATTGGAAGGTTGATTTTCAAGGTTCTGGTATAAAATTCAAATGTCATAAATTCATAAAACATCCAGCAAACAACTGAATATTCAGTGGCATTCACTTTATTTAGAGCTTTCAATTTAAAATCTTCACCAAGGCATAACACAATCATTTCTAGATGAGCCCAGAATTCATGGCAAGTAGAAAAAAGATGCATGTTCAGAAGGTCAATAAACCAATGCTAGTAAGTATTCAACATCTAGGACATCTAGGAACAATTCAAGCAAATGATATCCTTACAGTCTTTGCACCTAGTTATCTGGTAGCTTGATCAGATCAGAAAGATACTAAAAGCACATGTGAAGAGAGGACTGATTTTTATGAAATAACTGTTGAATACTTTAAGAATGCTAAAGGACCTACCTCAGAAATCTGTGTTCATCAACTCTTTAAAAAGGAAATTTCTTTTATAAATGTCTTTTTCCTTTCAGCACTATAATATATGCTAAACTGGACAACAAATCCAGGCTAATTTATGAACTCTTACATACCCTTTGCAGCATACTTACTGTTAAGAAGAAAGAATAATACGGCTGACATTTTTCCAGCCTAACAGAACTCTTTTTTCTTTCCCTTTTCCTATTCCCCACCTGCATCTCAGGTTTGTGCATCATCTTATTGTTTTACATTGTGTCATTATTGTGAAGACATGGAAGCATAAACAATACAATTCAAAATGTGATTTCAAAAACAGAAGTATTTATTTCCTTAGTTCTTTTTCTTTTCTGCTTTTCTTTCTCTTTCTTTTTCTTCATTACTTTTTTGAATCTTCAGATGATTGAAGCACTGTTTAATCTTTACAAACACAAATCCAACTTCTTAATATGAATAATAATAAGTAGGAATTTAGAAGAGAGTATGAGCTATTATGAGCTATTATGAAGCTAAGACTGACCATTTATATATGGTGCATTGTTTTATGGGCTGTTTTTCAGAGAAATATTCCCACAAAGTGACATACCCAAGCAAATGTCACATTTTCCAAGTGTTTCCACTCTGAAAGCTTTTCAGTTTCAGTAATGTTACTTAAAGGAAGGCTGTGGTTACAGTATCTCCAAGTGGAATTTCTAAACTATAGCTAGGGTCTAGACAAAGTGTTCTCCTGATTCAAAAACTGCCCTCAGTGTTTTGTTGGAGATACATCACTAGTTGTTTTGTTTCTTTTTTCATTGATCTTTCTTTGTGTCTTTAGCATATTTTGGAAAATGCAATGAATTTGCGATGTGTCAAAAGGATCATGCACTTATTTTTATGTGTACAGCTTAGTTTCTTCTGTTTAGACAAATATCCACTCCTTGAAAATACACTGTTTAATACCAACGCCACCAGTAAACAACAGAAGTAAAGAGAAGCATATTTTTCAAGCAGCATATTTGTTCATCAGTGTTTCAAAAGAAGACTAATCTACTGATGAGAATGTTCATAGAGGTAATTATATGAAAAATGAGAGAACCTGAAGCTAAACTGGGAATATATTAATGAATTTTTATCACTGAAAAAGCCTGAAACAATACAATTATTAGAAATCAGTACCAGTGAGCTAAAAGAGAAGTTAATATGAGATGATAACTGTTGCTGAAATTTTCTTTTGTACAAGTTGTCTGTGACTATGGAGATTTTTGGGAAATTTAGAAAGAAATATTAAAGCTAGAAAATTTGGTAACTGATGATAAATGCAAAATGCACCTATGCAAATAATGCCATGCTTGAAAAAAGAGCTCACATCTCCAGGAAAAAAGTAGTGATTTCTGAGTTTGTTATGATTTAATGGAAGTGCTGGTGAAACCTGAAGTAATACGAGATGGGTATCTCTGAAGTTAATGAACCTAGTAATACGAAAAATAGTGATACCATATTTTTTTTTTTACCTCAGTTTCTAATTTGGTTTGTTGTTTGGTTTTGGAAAAGGGAGACCGAATAGAAATGTCAAAGAACATCAAAAGAAGGAAAAGTTGTTCTGTACTGAAGATACTATTTTATAGCCCTCTGCCACAACTTTCTTGAGAGAACTGCAGCAGTTCTAAACTTCAGTATAATTCATTGTTTTCAGCTGCAAAATTTACAAGATACTTGACTGATGAGAGTAATATACATGACAGTATATCTTTTCAGAAAATAAGAAACTTAATGGAATAATGGATAACATATAGCCATTAAGGTGTAATTTTATCTTTCAGTTATATGTTGTGCAGTATCAACAAAGTAAAAAATATACACATTAATTTTTTTTCCTGTAGGATGTTGTAATTAATAATTTTTATTCAGTTATGTGACACTTCTTGGCTGAAGACAAAACTTAGATTTTATGCACTATAGATTTGAGAAAAATTACCAGCTCTAAAATTACCAGATGGCTAACTTTCTGGCAATATTAAATAAATAAATAAACAAATAATATCTGAACTTTAATATCAAATTATTTTATTGAGCAAATTATTGAGCATCACTGGCTTGCTCTTGGCCTATGGTAATTCATATACATTTATAAGTGTGAGGGTAACACAAACATTGTCACTGGTTATTGAAATTTTAGAAGATACAGAAGATTTAGGATGAAGTATAAAATAATAATCCTCTATCTTAATATATGAGATCAGAGAAAAATCTTGATGATATGATTGAATATTAGATTGTATATAATACTTTTTATATTATTTTTTAAAGAACTTCTTCTGACATCTGTCAGGACAAGAAGTTCATAAGGGCTGCAGTGGTAATTCTTGTGTAGTGACAGGACAGAAACCAAAGGAGTAGATTGATTAATCCAGGCCATAAACTACTAATGACAGCCTGTCATTGTTGTTCTTATGGCAGATGAAGTTGCTAAACCACTATCCATCATATTTGAAAAGTTGAGGCAGTCCACAAAACATAACTCCCGTGTTTTAAAAGGGAAAAATAATGGAGTTATGCAGATCATTTGATACTGTCCCACATGATATCCTTAACTCTAAGATTGACATTAATTTGGTGGGTGGTCCACTCGGTGAATAAGGAATTGGCTGGATGGTTGCACTCAAACTCCTACGGTCTATGGCACAGTACTCAGATGAAGACTGGTGACAAATGGTGTCTCAGGTGTACATATTGGGACCTATATTATTTAATATCTTTGTCAAGGACATGGACAATGGGACTGATTGAACCACCAGCCTGTCAGCAGATGACACCAAGCTGAGTGGTGTGGTTGATGCTCGAGGGAGAAGGGATGCTGTCCAGACAGACCTTGACAGGCTTGAGAGTTGGGCATATGCAAACCATAGTTCAACTTATGTTTATTTGAAAGCATAGTTTAGATCACCCATGCTAACAAAACCTGTTACCTTACTTTGCTTCAGCTGCTGTAGAATTTTTTCCTGAGTATCTGTCAGAACAAAAGATTCAAAGAGCTTTAGTTTGCTAATACTGCCTAACATGCTTTTCTGCAAACATAGGTTTATACAAACTCAGCTGCTACCACAACAAATTCTTTCACAAATGCACCTAATTGATTAGTAGAATGATTTGTTAACTGATGCAACATTCAAAACCCACTTAACACCTGCTTTTCTCCTAAATTACGGAGATTTTGTAGATAGGGTGTATTAATACTAATATTGTCAGTAGGTGGTTATGCTGTCCGAGGGTTTTTTGCAAAACCTGTGTTACCAGAGAGCACATTGTGGAACTGTTACTTTTTGTAATGGTCTGCTTTTTGTTTGGTGGGTGGGTGAAGGATGGAACAGATTGTGGAGGATGAAAAGAAGTGATAAACATGAAGAGAAAAAGGAAAACACAGAAAGATCGACCAAAAGAAAAAGCAAGCATAAAGCATTCTGCTACCTAAGTATCACTGTCACAGAAGCTTGAAATGATACAGAAATAAACAGTTGTTTATGCTAGCAGAAGCCACAGCAGCAATGAGGAAAATTCAAGTATTCTGGGGGCAAAAAAAAAATTTCAACCATCTGGTGAAATGAAGACTGAAATGTCTTTGAGAACTATTGAGAAGTACTTTTTTTCTTTCCAAATTTGTGGTCAAAATTTTTGATGACTGGTGTTGTAATTGGCTGCTCTAAGACCATAGAATGGCCAGGGGACAGGGCCATTAATCTTGTGCACTTAATTTTATTTTATTTTTTCTGGTGGCTATGTGAGTAATTATTTTTTTCTTTTCACAGTATTAATGGTAATTTATTTTTTCTGAAAGAGTTGGCAACAACTTTTGCCATATAAGGATACAACAAAGTTAGTAAAAAACCCTCTTGAAATAAACCATCTCCTCATGAGTTGAAACTGCAATTTATTTAAAATTTAATGAAATGTTTTTTTAATGTATTTGTTGTATTTTGTCACAGCAGCAAGGGTATACATAATTTATATCTTGTTTATAAGCCTAACAAATGTGTTTTCCAGAGATAAGGGGTCTGTTTCTAATACCAGTTATTCTTTCTGTAGCAGAACTTTCCTAAAAGGTTTGTGAACATTACTTATGATTATTTGTTGATGCTGCTGGTTTGGTTTGGTTTTGTTGTTGTTGTTGTAGCCTGACTTGCTCACCAGAAGTCCTAATGCTTATTCACTTCATTTGACGATGATCAACGAAGATCAGCTTCCCTTCAAATAATTTCACAGACAGGAAATTCAAAATTCTGACACTGGCCTGTAGATATGCAACTCTGTTAAGAAACTCTAATACTTAATTGCTGTTAACATGTATTTAGGTATCAAAAGCCTGGGTACAAGATGTTACCTCTGAATTAACCTGACATTTTTAGCTTCATATCCCAGTATTTTGCAATCTAATCTAAAATATTACAAATCCCAATGCCAAAAGTTTTTTATCAAATTGAACGTGTGGACTATTTAACTAGGCTTTCTCAAGAACTTAATTTCTCCTTAAGCATTGTAATGAAGTGCTAGATTTTAAGGAGAACCAGCACTGAGAATGGAGTTCTTGGAAATATACATACTAGTGCTTGTTGTGCAGATTGAATTGAGTAAATCATGGACGAAATCTTGGCCCCACTGAATTCGGCAGTAGAAATTTCAGTGAAGTCAGGACTTAACTTAGCAAACAGAAACATTTTTTAAAACCAAGGCTCAGTCTAAGCCTCTTATGGGAGAAACTGGTTGCTGATTATTACATTGTTATCATCCTTTTTTCTTTCATTCTCTCATCAGTAGTGAAATAGCACTCATTGGTGGCAAAATAGGTTTTAGAATTATCACACGGAGATGAATGGAGGACTTGTGTACTTCACTCCTAGATGTACTTTTATTTCCAACTGAACTGTCAGCTCTCACAGGCACCATGGTGTGTGTTCCCTTTTGCAGTGTTTTTTTTCACCACGATAGATTCCTAAGCGTAGATTTTTCTTCCAAGCAAGAGCTTATACTGCAGTTACATGGACAGGATCTGATTTACCTCACTGCTGGGAGGTAAACCAAAGTGACCCCAGTATGCAAGGCACCCTCTTGGTAATCTGCAATATTAAACCTCAAAAGAGCCAAGTGCTCCTGAGAACAGATATGAATTTTGTCTGTGTACTGTCTTATCTTTCAGGTTTCTGTGTACAGAGCTGGTTTAGTAATCTGCCTCCTGGTCTCTGATGATTATAAACAAGCCTCTGTGTATGCCTCCAGGTGATTTTTCCTGGAACAGAGCTGATACCATTCTAACAAGTTATGCTTTGCAGCTGAGAATTTGGGGTATTGGATTTGGACCCAGAAGGGGAGAAAAAGGTTATTTTTCCTCTTCTGTCATTGAGTTCCTTTGTGAACTTGGGCAAATAATTTCACCTTGACAATTTCCCCAATGTACAGAAAGAGAACAATGCTTCTTTAGAAAAAGAACTACTAGTTCTTAGGTTACCTCGGGTAGAACTGTGACAGAATATATTCTGGCTGAAACACTGAATTACATAGCAGGAAAAGTGACAGTTCTTGAAGACAGTGGTAATGGAGGAGACTGGCTGTCTGCCGACTGGCCTGCTAGAATGTTACAATATGAAGAGCATATGAAAGGTTCTGGGTTTCATGAAATGTGCTTTCCATATGTATTGGTTTTAGGTTGCTCTAATTCAAAGCACGAGCTGAGGGCTGGAGCACCTCCTTTATGAAGACAGGCTGAGAGAGTTGGGATCGTTCAACCTGGAGAAGAGAAGGCTCTGGGGAGACCTCATAGTGGCCTTCCAGTGCCTGTACAGGCTACAGGAAAGTTGGGGAGGGACTTTATACAAGGGCTTGTAGTGAGAGGATGAGTGGTAATGGATCAAAACTGGAAGACGGGAGATTGAAGTTAGACATTAGGAAGAAATTCTTTAGTGTGAAGGTGGTGAGAAATTGGAACAGGCTGCCCAGGGAGGTTGTGGAAGCCCCATCCCTGGAAATATTCAAGGCCAGGATGGATGAGACTTTGAGCAACCTGGTCTAGTGGGAGGTGTCCCTGCCCATGCAGGAGGGTTGGAACGATACGATCTTTAAGGTCCCTTCCTACTGAAATCATTCTGTGATTCTAAGATGACAGATAAAGCCTGTTTTCAGGCTAGGGAAGGGATGGGATGGCACATGTATTTGTTTAATGCATTCAGCCTCCGTGAACCAGCGGTCCCACTCCAGCATCCTCCACTACATGAGTGATACATATCTGAATGTGTGGTGGTGCATTAATAGTGTTTATGATGGGTGAATTTGAACCTGAGAATGTACCTGGGCAGCTGCTTCAATGGGGATTTAGACTAACCTTATCCTGTCATAAATCCCATTGCTTGAATATTAGTGCTGCAGCACAAAATTGAGTGTGTGCAGAAAGACTGTCAGCAGAAGAGGCCTTGTGACAGGTTACCTCATTCTTTGGGAACTGGTCAGAGCTGTGCTGCCTGCAGACAACCTCTCCTTGTCCAGACAGCTCAGATGGCACCACGCAGGGCCGAGAGCATGGGTACTACAGCAGGGCTGTGTGCATGGTGCTGGCTGCTCCTGATCAGTCCTCACTGACCCCTGGCATGTTCGCCCTTTTTCAGTTATCACTGCAAGAAGGAACGTCTAACCACTCTTTGTTTAGTCAAGGAAGACTGTCATGTTCAAAAGCTTCTTCAAATATGCTGACTACCCAGAACAGGTTAAAATACTTCAAGGCTGCAGTACTGCAATATGAAAGTATTATTTACTCATTTGTTTTCCCAGAAGGTTTATGTGAAAAAGTGTGTCTGTGGAAGTCTCTCAAATGACTCTTAATTTAGTAAGAGTAAATTACTGGTGTTTGCCTAAAAGAGTTTTAAAAAACAATAGAGCATTTTAGATATTTTGTTAATTTTTTTCTAAGTATTACGGTCACCAACATAAATCTTCTGTAAAGACTGCCTATGCTTTCTCCTGGATGCAGAACGTTACTTAGCAACCTCCTTGGTTTAGTCATGTGATAAAAGTACAAGGATACCCAAAAAAGTTCACATTAAAATTATAAAAAAAGTCAGGAACAGTACTTTTCACTTGCAGATTATACTTCTCAAATAACTGACTAGGTGAAAACTAGATTTGAATAACCTGAAAATTTGTTTTTACTTTGCTCAGATACTTGAGGTGCAAGCATTCACAGGACCCCACATTTCAAGCAATTGGTTTTGAATTTTTTACAGACAAATCCACTCCAGACTTCCCAGTGTTCAGAGAAACACTTCACTGGTTGCACTACAGTGCAATCCCCCTTTATAACAGGATAAAATTGTATGTCTCTGCAAAGAGAATTAATGGCATTATGACATTTACTGAACACATAAAGTACTTAAACACATCAGAAAATATGTGACTTTGTAAAGGACTTCAATTTTTAAATGTCAAACTGTCTTTAAAGCAGAAAGATTTTCAAAAGCCTATTTGGATTCCTGATACAAAACTTAGTACAATCACTATCTATCTTTTTAAACAGTTTTTTCCTTCTTCAGAGAATTGGTGCAGCCTCCATCACAGAAATTTTGAGCCAGTGTTATTGCCTGTCAAATGTAATCTCACAGAATTTCAGCTAGCATGGGTATAATAAGGTAAGTTTAGGTTTTCCAAGCTCACATCACATGAAGAATTCTCGATACTTTTCCTTTTCACTATGTCAAATATTTAACATTTTTTAAAAAACCAGTTATATTCACATGCTTATGAGGATCTTGTTAGTGTAGATAATGATGTTTTAATATAGATAGAGACAGAGAAAAGAAAACATAGTAACATTAAAGGTCTGACTCAAATTTCCTTAGCTGAAAGACTTTAATTCTAATGCACATTTTGAGCAAATGGATGGTATTTATGTTTGAAGGGGTTCAAACAGTAGCTCAGAAAACAGATTAATATTAAAGAATCAAAGAGCTATTGATTTTCTTTTTGTACTATATTTTGGTGAGATACAGCCATGTTGTTGCTTCTTCCTGTTTTGGGGAAAATTCCTTCCCCATTTGGAGATAATAACCAAAATAGGAAAGACTCTGATGGACACACTGAATTGTTGTTATCAGTCTGTGAACTTTTAAAATGGGAATTCATGTTGCTAGGTTGATGCCTCCGTTATCTTTGTTAGAGATGTTATTCTCTTCCATTTTCTATGCCCCCCTCACTGAACTGTTCATCAGTGTTTCTGGCTTGTGCTGATACCTGTTCTGTTGGAAGCAGACCACAGTCATTGCCTTGCTCTGTCTGGTGGGAATATTTTTCCTTTCCTTACCTTCATTAGTCTCAGGTAGTCAATCAGTTCCCTTTGTCCTTGGTTCTGCCACCTTTTTGTTGGAACAAGAATTTATTTTCCTGGCTGGTGAATTGCTGTCCTAGCCAATGACTTGTACCTGCCTTCTAAGCCTACTCTGAATTTCCAGGTAGATTATGTTTTCCAAATGCATATAATCTCCTATTTAATGGGATATTACAACATCACTATTTTCCCCTTACATATGTCTGCAAATGTGCATTTGTATTTTTTAAAAATTTAACATCAAGGGTTCCTTTTGCAAAAAATCTAATCTCTGAAATCTCTGAGAGGTAGCTCTGATAAACAGGAAGATAAAGTGAAAACTGACAATCAGGTTTTATAAACCTATGCATCTATTTGTTATTTGAAGCAAGGACTATTTACAAGGAAGGAATTTCCCAGCAGCTTTATGAGATACTATTTTCTTTTCACAGTTGAGAACAACAGTCCACTTCGATGAACAGGGGTCAAGATAATTGACAGAAAAAAGTACTGTAGAAAGACCCCTCTGGATTGCTCTGTAGGATCAAATATGATGATAACTGAAGGTAGGAAATCCCCTGACTCATTTCTTTCTCATACTTTAAAATAGGCAAGGTATGGCATGGATAGTAGGAATATTATCTGAGATTCAGGAACAGTGAGTGAAACACATATTTCTTATAAACTTTATTCCACCTGAGCTTCTACCAATTGTTTGTTTAGTTAGCATTATATTGATGTGTGGAATAAGAATGGCATAAGACTATTAATTTACCAGTGGTTGAATTTTAATGGTCTGCAGAAAATGCAAAGATTTTATTAAGGCTGCCTAAATTATAATGCAAATTTCTGTTAGTTTACCTTCATCCTTCACATAAACATTTAGGAGAATTGAATGAGTGTTTAAAAGGAAAGACTTGTTTGTTGTCTCACAATCCATTTAAGATGTACCTGTGAAGGAATTACTTGAGAGCAAACCCAGCTTCTCAATTTATGAAGTTAAAGAAAGCTTTCTCAAATGCTATGATATCACATAATATCACTTTGAATACATTGGAAGGGGCTGGAGAGGAGGGGAGGAAGAGCATATACATCACTCACATACTTCATCACTTCACACACAGACATCACATTCAATTAAGTACAGATCTCTCAGTCAACAAACTTGACACACACACATCTAGAGAATGTCACCAACCCCCCCAATCAATATATTCAAGTTATGGTGGACAAACAGCTTACCAGCTGAGTCAGTATCCCCTGATTTTACCTATTTTTGCTTCAGAATAGTAAAAAATCCTTGCAACATGAATAAACAAACTTAATTACCTAAGGGATACAGCTGAGTTCCAACTAAGAGTCAACCATTCATACAGCATCAAAAAAATCCCAAAAACCTCTTTAACGAAATTCAGACCATCAAGAAATTAAATTATAATGCTGTTAAGGAATCTGAAAATACAAATTCTCAATATCACAGGAAGATGAAGTTGCATTTTCATATCATTTATCCAGATGAATACATCTTTCCATCTAGAATTAAATCACTGCAGACCTAGGGAAGAGATTGCAAGTGCTGCCATATTACCATGTTTCATTTTCTGATTTGTAAGAACATAAAGGTAGTATAACCACAGCAGAAAAGACCAAAGGGGAAGATAGTTTGAATATTGTATCTTTGACAATGGCAAACATTATATGAATGAGGTGAAGGTTGTGGTCAATGGTTCAATGTCCAAGTGGAGTGACGAGTGGTGTTCCTCACGGATCAGTATTGGAACCAGTGCAGTTTAACATCTTTGTTGGAGACATGGACAGTGAGACGGAGTCTATCCTCAGCAAGTTTGCTGATCATACCAAGATGTGAGGAGTAGCTGATACCATAGAGGGAAGGGAGACAGGCTGGAGAGGTGGGCCAATACCAACCTCATAAAGTTCAACAAGGCCAAGTGCAAGGTCCTGCACCTGGGTCAGCACAGCCTCAGGCACAAATACAGACTGGGGAGAGAATGGCTAGAGAGCAGTCCTGAGGAAAAGGACTTGGGGATGGTAGTAGATGAGAAGCTTAACATGAGCCACCAGTGTGCACTGAAGCCCAGAGTGCCAACCATATCCTGAGCTGCCTCAGAAGAAGTGTGGCCAGCAGGGTCAGGGATGTGATTCTGCCCCTCTACTCTGCCCTGGTGAGGCTGCACCTGGAGTACTGTGTACAGCTCTAGAGCCCTCAGCACAGGAAAGACGTGGAGCTGTTGGAGAGGGTCCAGAGAAGGGCCACCAAGATGATCAAAGGGCTGGAGCACCTCTTCTATGAAGAGGCTGAGAGAGTTGGAGCTATTCAGCCTGGAAAAGAGAAGGCTTTGGTGAGACCTTATAGCAGCCTTCCAGTACCTGAAGGGGCTACAGGAAAGCTGGGGAGGGGCTTTTCATTAGAGAAGACAGTGATAGGACAAAGGGTAACAGTTTTAAACTGAAAGAGGGGGGATACAGTTTAGACATTAGAAAGAAATTCTTCACCATGAGCATAGTGAGGCACTGACACAGGTTGCCTATGCAATAAATGCAATGTTGGATATTTCTGCTGTCATACAACTGGCCCATTTAAAATGATCTTTGGTATTTAAATACAATTTCAGAGTGTTCATAGGAGATACACAAAAGAGCACAAAAATATCCTTATGAAGTAGCATTAAAGGGTCTAATATGTATTATTTATCACCTTTATGCTACAATTGGCTCAGGTATAACACCTACTGTCTTTAAAATATTGCTTTGTAAAAGAGCTATTCACAAAATCACTGACTGGTTGAGGATGGAAGTGATCTCTTGAGATCGTTTAGTCTAAACCCTCTTGTCGAGCTGGAGCAGGTTGCCCAGAAACATGTCCAGATGGCTTTTGACCATCTTCACACATGAAGACTTCAGAATTTCTCTGGGAAACCTGTTACAGTGTTTGACCACCCTCACAGTACACGTGTCTTCTTGTGTTCAGATTGATTTTTATATTTTTTTTAATTTGGGCTGTAAGTGGGCGCTACTGAGAAGAATCTGACACAGTCTTCCTCATTCTCTCCCATCAGATTTTTGTACACATTGATAAGATCTCCCTGAACCTTCTCTTCTGCAGGCTGAACAGTCCCAGCCCTCTCAGCCTTTCTTCATAGGACAGATGTTCCAGTCCTTTACCGATCCTACACGCCCTTCCAAGAGTTACACGAGCCATCTGATTCCCTAGCACAGGCTTGAGCATAAGGTTGGTTCACATGCAAATCATATCTCTACACACCTACACTTCAGGTGATTCCACTTCAGCTCTATTTTGTTAATTTTTCTGTCCTTTCAGTTCCCATTATCGTAGGTGCTTGGCTAGTCTACTCCATCCACAACTTCCTTACTTGTTTTTTGATAAACCAATCCCTCATCCATCTCTAATATGCTGTTGTACACTGGAGTGATCCTTATATAATATAGATTTATGTATACAGTTTTCAAGGTCTTAGGACTTATAATTTGACAATCCTTTAAATTCTGTTTTACTGTGAATTTACTGGTTGGCTGATGAGCCAGAATAGCTTGAATGAGGAATAGCTTTGCTTTTTTGCAGTTCAAAATATTTTTTTTTTTCATTAAATGGGTAGCAATGCTTTGTTTTCTTCTTCTGTTGTTTTTGTTATTTTAAACACTGGTGTTCCTGAATGCATTTCAAATGGAGGCTTTCAAAACTAAAATGGAATTTTAAAATTGATTTAAGCATTGCCTAAAGGTTTTCCAGAAAGGTTAGTTAGGAATATTGGTAATATTTTGATCCAAACTTAATTTTATCCTAATTTACTTTGGGGAGAAAGATGAGCCTTTATAAATGGCAAACATTATATGAATGAGGTGAAGGTTGTGGTCAATGGTTCAATGTCCAAGTGGAGTGACGAGTGGTGTTCCTCACGGATCAGTATTGGAACCAGTGCAGTTTAACATCTTTGTTGGAGACATGGACAGTGAGACGGAGTCTATCCTCAGCAAGTTTGCTGATCATACCAAGATGTGAGGAGTAGCTGATACCATAGAGGGAAGGGAGACAGGCTGGAGAGGTGGGCCAATACCAACCTCATAAAGTTCAACAAGGCCAAGTGCAAGGTCCTGCACCTGGGTCAGCACAGCCTCAGGCACAAATACAGACTGGGGAGAGAATGGCTAGAGAGCAGTCCTGAGGAAAAGGACTTGGGGATGGTAGTAGATGAGAAGCTTAACATGAGCCACCAGTGTGCACTGAAGCCCAGAGTGCCAACCATATCCTGAGCTGCCTCAGAAGAAGTGTGGCCAGCAGGGTCAGGGATGTGATTCTGCCCCTCTACTCTGCCCTGGTGAGGCTGCACCTGGAGTACTGTGTACAGCTCTAGAGCCCTCAGCACAGGAAAGACGTGGAGCTGTTGGAGAGGGTCCAGAGAAGGGCCACCAAGATGATCAAAGGGCTGGAGCACCTCTTCTATGAAGAGGCTGAGAGAGTTGGAGCTATTCAGCCTGGAAAAGAGAAGGCTTTGGTGAGACCTTATAGCAGCCTTCCAGTACCTGAAGGGGCTACAGGAAAGCTGGGGAGGGGCTTTTCATTAGAGAAGACAGTGATAGGACAAAGGGTAACAGTTTTAAACTGAAAGAGGGGGGATACAGTTTAGACATTAGAAAGAAATTCTTCACCATGAGCATAGTGAGGCACTGACACAGGTTGCCTATGCAATAAATGCAATGTTGGATATTTCTGCTGTCATACAACTGGCCCATTTAAAATGATCTTTGGTATTTAAATACAATTTCAGAGTGTTCATAGGAGATACACAAAAGAGCACAAAAATATCCTTATGAAGTAGCATTAAAGGGTCTAATATGTATTATTTATCACCTTTATGCTACAATTGGCTCAGGTATAACACCTACTGTCTTTAAAATATTGCTTTGTAAAAGAGCTATTCACAAAATCACTGACTGGTTGAGGATGGAAGTGATCTCTTGAGATCGTTTAGTCTAAACCCTCTTGTCGAGCTGGAGCAGGTTGCCCAGAAACATGTCCAGATGGCTTTTGACCATCTTCACACATGAAGACTTCAGAATTTCTCTGGGAAACCTGTTACAGTGTTTGACCACCCTCACAGTACACGTGTCTTCTTGTGTTCAGATTGATTTTTATATTTTTTTTAATTTGGGCTGTAAGTGGGCGCTACTGAGAAGAATCTGACACAGTCTTCCTCATTCTCTCCCATCAGATTTTTGTACACATTGATAAGATCTCCCTGAACCTTCTCTTCTGCAGGCTGAACAGTCCCAGCCCTCTCAGCCTTTCTTCATAGGACAGATGTTCCAGTCCTTTACCGATCCTACACGCCCTTCCAAGAGTTACACGAGCCATCTGATTCCCTAGCACAGGCTTGAGCATAAGGTTGGTTCACATGCAAATCATATCTCTACACACCTACACTTCAGGTGATTCCACTTCAGCTCTATTTTGTTAATTTTTCTGTCCTTTCAGTTCCCATTATCGTAGGTGCTTGGCTAGTCTACTCCATCCACAACTTCCTTACTTGTTTTTTGATAAACCAATCCCTCATCCATCTCTAATATGCTGTTGTACACTGGAGTGATCCTTATATAATATAGATTTATGTATACAGTTTTCAAGGTCTTAGGACTTATAATTTGACAATCCTTTAAATTCTGTTTTACTGTGAATTTACTGGTTGGCTGATGAGCCAGAATAGCTTGAATGAGGAATAGCTTTGCTTTTTTGCAGTTCAAAATATTTTTTTTTTTCATTAAATGGGTAGCAATGCTTTGTTTTCTTCTTCTGTTGTTTTTGTTATTTTAAACACTGGTGTTCCTGAATGCATTTCAAATGGAGGCTTTCAAAACTAAAATGGAATTTTAAAATTGATTTAAGCATTGCCTAAAGGTTTTCCAGAAAGGTTAGTTAGGAATATTGGTAATATTTTGATCCAAACTTAATTTTATCCTAATTTACTTTGGGGAGAAAGATGAGCCTTTATAAAACTGATAGTGTTTTAGGAGCATCTTTCTTTGAGAGTAAACTAATCATGTCTCCATGACAGAAACTATTGGATAAGTGAAAGAGGAATCCTTCAAAATATCTTCACAATCTTCTGAAAGTAACATGATACTTTAACATCTAACTTTTATAGACGTTTCCTATATATTCTGTACATGAAGTAAATGTGATGCCAGATTTTAGAGTTACTTGACCAAGTTCAGTCACCCAGAGAGAGTTTTAAACTGAAAAAGAAAGGTAATATTCAGAGATTATAATATTTCATTTGTGATCAGGCATCCACTTTAAACCTATTAAAAGCAAGAAAAACCTAGAGGATGTACGAAAGTGCGAAGTACACAGGACCAATAATAAAAAAGATAGAGGTGACAGTTTCTTTATATACTTTATATACTATACACATCAAAAAAAGTATTACTTTATTTTGTATTTTAGTAAGTAATTTCATTTAACTGTTTGCTATAAACTTTTTTTGTTTCACCTTTCTTCATGTACTAACTAGGATTTTGCTGCTGCTTGTTGCTACACAGTTGAACTGAGACTGCAGCTCCTTTCATTAATGCAACTCATAGCCTTTGTTGTTTACACAGACTCATGATGAAGATCCAAATGTCTCTATGTATTTACAAGATAATATACAGAAAATACCTGGATTCATATTCTAAGGCAGATTTTAATGACAAAATATCACAAAGAAATGTCTGCTTTACATAAGCATTATCGCACCCTTTAATAAACTGGCATTTGTTGCATTTGTCACCTACAGTGCAATAAAACCTATATTTGATTGTCTCCAAGAAATTTTCTTCTCTTTAGAAGAAAATATTTTTCTTGTACTATTCTAGAATCCTGCTAATTTAGCAAGCAGAAGGAGTTTTATGGATCTGAAAAAATGCAAACGTATTTAATAGAGAGACTTCAGGAACACCAATTTGCAAACATTTTGTAGTCATTTAAGCTTAGAAGGAACAAAATGTACTCTAACAAATGAAGCTTTTAAAAAGTCCACTGAATACAGGTCCTTTAAATTTTCAGTAAGTCTGCTGCTCCGATATGTATTCAAACAAATAGAATAAGTCAATTTACTGAGTGCTATTTTAAATTGAGAGCAAAGAGGGGAGATTTTTTTCTTATTATGACATTAACAACAGGTATACAAAATTACTTTTTCAAGGTCAAACAGCAAATGAACTGCTGAACTGGGCACAGAGTCCAGATTTCCTGCTATGCAGTTTTGTGTATCATCTAATAAATCACAGTAAACGTTTTCCAAAGCTGAACACATTACTGTGGAATTATTACTGCTGGACCTTTTAATATTAAAATCTACTTGACTTTTGGGTCGAGATGTGGTGCTGATTTTGTGATGAAAATTTGTTTCAGACCACTTGACCAGGACAAAAAATCAGATGAAGCCTTTCTTAAACAACTCAGAAGTCTCTATCGAGGGGGCTGCGCTCTGGTGTCTCAGAGAGCAAGACATAAGGAATGCAGAAGATTTCTGTAAGAAGTCAGGGATAACTTCTTGATACGGGGTGGGGTAAGGCTTGATGCACAGATGGATCCGCTATTCACAAACAGGAAAGAACTGACCAGCGATAAATAATGGTAGCATTTGCTGTAGTGGCCATCAAATAGTGGATTTAAATATCCTGAGCTGAATGAAGAAAATGAGGAACACAAGACTGACCTGAGATTTACTACAGCAATTATCAGGTTGCTTCTGGAACTTCTCTTCCCCTTGCCCTTCTCCTTCCCCTCTTCCCCTAGAATTGGCTCCACATCATGAGTGGAGATAGCCAGAATTGCATGGTATCAGTAAGGCAGAAATACTGACAGCTGTGACTAGCAAACCAGGGAATCTGAGGCTGCTTAGTTTCCTTTCCAGGTAGCTGTTTTTCAACATCTGCTTCTTCTGGTACTGTATTAGGCTTAATCTCATTTGATGGTTTTTGTCTGATGAAATGTAGATTGTCTCTATTCACTTTTGTTTTTGAGATTCTGTTTATACTGCAGACTTCTATAGACATTCTAAAGCACAGCTCATTTGACTAATACAGGACAGATACTTTATGCCTTAAATGTGCCTATTCTCATAATTGACTAGAAGAAGGCTAACATAATCCCATCATTATAACAGAAAATTAACCTGGGTTTGGGAATGTTTTGTAAGTCGCTGAATAGTACTTTTTTTTACACTTAAAAATTAGATCCTCAAACATTCTTATAATATATGCTGTATTTAAACTTTGATGATAGTTTATAGGAACCCAGACTCCCAGTACCTCCTAAAGTTGCTCCTCTGTAACACTGAAAATTGAACCTAGTATTTCTTTGCTGCAATCCCAGACTGATCATGCTTTACAAGTACCATGTTCCTTCTCGTGCTAAAGCATCCTTGCAGGAAGTGTTAAAATATCTTTCCTGCCATATACATGGAAGAACATGGAGAGCTAGAAAAATAATACCCTACTGTAGGGTAAGGGAGTGTTAGTAAATCCAAGTTAGTCTTGCCTAAACCCAAAAGCAGAAGCTGCTACATATATTATACATACATCAGATGTGTCTTGTATTCTGTTCTGTTTCCATTTATAGGTTCTTGAAGCAAGAAACACACTGTTGAGAACTGTGTAGAATATATTTGGAATATGTATCTTTTAAAAGTCTCTCTTAAACCTTGAAAATACTTGTGTGGAGGAAAAATAACCTTTTTCTTCCATGTGGACCCACATGAAGAATTGTATAATCAAAGCCAGGAATGGCTTTTCTCTATCCTGTAGTTAACAATTTGCATAACAGCAGTAGTTGTACAGAAGTCTTGACACACAAAAAAATCCATTCATTAACATTCAGCATACACCTGCACACTGCTTGAGTTATTTTTTTTTCCTCTAATGCTCCACCTGTACATGCACTATTTTCTTTTTCACCAGTGGCTTTTTGGCAGAATAGCAAAGCAATGGAAATGTTACCTTTGTCATAGACAGTGAGCAGACACTGTATATTTTGTCAAAGCCTGAAAATACTGGTCCTGTGGTAGCAGACAAGAAAAAAAGAATACAACATGGTGAAACAGTAGTGTCCAACTCACTGGACTTCATTGCATAATGTGCTTGAAGGGGTTTAGGAATACTAAAAAAAACCAAAAAAACCCATGTTTGGGACACTCGGAATAGGAACAACTGATGTCTTTATCACCTCTTATTTAAATCATCAGAGGCAGTAGTCTCTCATTCCTTGGCAATAATTTATTTCCAGGTAGTTTTATATTTATATTTGTTCTCTTTTTTCCCCCAAATGTAAATGTTTGTAAAGAAATAACACTGATGGAAGGTGAATGGGTCTCACAGCAATGAGTTTTCAGTTCTTGCTCTTTCATCATATTTTGTTTAACTAGAGAAACCTAAATTCATCTTCCTGCTGGGAACAAACATTTCTGCTCATATTGCTTCAATTTTGGCAGTGATCTCATTAAAGGAGACTAAGGTCAAAAGCTGAAATGATGCAAGAGGCTCTTAGGCTCTCAGGCTCTCTTTAATGATTTGGCTTAAAAGCAGTAACCTCTTACATCCTTTACCAGTTCCTAAGCATGGAAGACAGAATAAAAGCACTCCCTTGAATCTGAGTTCAATTTCTGCAAATGCCTGCCTCATTTACATGCAGATTTAGCCATGAGGGTTACTGCAACATTTGCTGTATGTTGCACCTCTTCTGAACTGTGACTTCACCAAACAAATGGGGTGCCAATGTTTTTTCTTCCTTTATCTAAATGAAATCAGCAATTTCACTAAAAAGTGAGAGCACGTTGTGGTAGAGAGAGACAGGATATGAGATCATGTTACTGTAAAAATCCAGAGCGCAGTTGATGCACTTGAGTCATATCTGGTAATAAACTATGCATAGACTGCAAAAAAAAAAATGAATAGAATATGTGAGTAATATATAGAAAAGTGAATTATAAGTGTACGGGTGAAAAGTTTAAAGGGAGTCTGACTCATTTGGAGGCAATCATAAAACTCTTCATGGCAGGAACACCCAAGGTAGAAAATAATCTAGTTTATTTAATCCTACATTAAATTAAAACCCCAAGTAGAGAAAGATGTAGCAGTTCTGGTGCATTAAGCAAATTGTGTTGGTTTTTTTCCCAAGAAATAACAAAGTGAGGATCCACCTAAGTTGCAAATAATTTTATTTAGATTTGGTTTACTGGTCTTGGACAATAACTTGACAGAACTGAGGACAGGAACTGGTTGAGATGCTCAGCTACATGAAGTGCTGGAAGCTTGCCTTTGTCAGTTAAGTGCATTCTTCAGTTGTAGTCTGACAAATTCAGTATCTGAAAAGAAAAAAGGGCACAGCCAGGTTGTGTGCAGAGGTGATGGGATGTAGTTAAAGTAGTAGACTACAGCAAGGATGTCTCTATTGCACAGTGCTGGTACTGACGTGGTGGTGCAACACCACTGCTAAAAGCAGTCCCAGAGTGACGTTTTCACTGCATAACCACATGACATTATGTAATGTAACTGGGATTTTTTTGAGACTTGTAGAATCCACAACTAAGACTTTTGGCTGCTCCAACTTCATTAGAAACACTTGGGTAGGAACTAGTGGTGACATTATTGGTTAAAACAACATGAGAAGGACTGCTTAACTGGGTTAAACAGAATTAAAGGATAAAAAAGTGGTTATGAAGGGAAAAGATTATGCTGCTTATGACCCCGATGAATGTTCAAGACAAAGTATAGGCTCACCAGGTTGAAATAAATTTAACTTTAAACAGCTAGGTTTTATCTGGTTTATAGATTGAAAAAAAAAAAAAAAAAAAAAGAAAAGGCATGGGATTTGCAGGTTTTGCTTTTCTTAAAAGGCCTCTCTAATGTAAAACCCCACATTGCTCATCAGTGGCCATGTG
>NW_009970716.1:4676836-4743617 GCF_000747805.2 Chaetura pelagica
TTAAACAGCTAAGTTTTTTCTGGTTTTTAGATTTAAAAAAAAAAAAAAAAAAAAAGAAAAGGCATGGGATTTGCAGGTTTTGCTTTTTGCTGGTTTTCTTACAAAATTTGCTGGCTTGCTTATAGGGAATATATACCATTCAAGTTATTTTCTTTCCCCTTCCAAGTAATTTGTGACATGACCAAAATAAGGTGCTTGATTTGTATAATGTCTTTACAATGCAGTGATTTTGGGCATGGTTCAGCTCCCACTGGTTAGCAGCTATAAACAGGTGCTTAACTAGCTGGGAAAAAGGCTGCTGTATCTCTGTGGGAGGCTGATCTTAAAAGGCTGTTTTGAATATGCAAGCAGTCTGACTGTGTATCTGCAGTAGCTGGATGATACATCTAGAGAATATCCATTGTGTCAGGACTGTGTGCAGGGCTTTAGTAGCAGGGTAGGGCACAGGGGTGGTTCCTGTAAGAAGCTGCTGGAAGTCCTCCTGACTTCAAAGCTGGACCAGCCTCTGGCCAAGGCCAGAAACAGGTTATAATGCCTCTTCAATTAACATATTTGAGAAGAGGGAAAGGAAACTGGTAAAATACCTGCAGGGATACCAAGGTCAGTGAGGAATGTAGGAGAGAAGGTGCCTGAGCAGAGGCTCCTATGCAGCCCATGGTGAGATGGCGGCTGTACCCTGCAGCCTATGGAGGAACGAACACGGCAGAGCAGCCTGTGAAAGACCATAATGGAGCAGATGTGTACCTGTGGAGGACCACCACCACAAGGGGAGGTGACTGTTTCCAAAGCAGGCTGTGTGGGAAGTCCACACTGGAGTAGTCTTTCCTGCATATTGTGGCAGGGACTCATGTCGCAGAGGTTCATTAAATACTCTCCTCCATGGGAGGAACCCCATGTTGGAGCAGGGTAGGAGTGTGAGGAGTCCTGAGGAGAAAGGAGCAACAGAAAACATGATGGACTGACTGTAAACCCCATTCCTGGTCCCCTGTGCTATTTGGGGGGAGGTGGGAAGAAGTAAAAAACTTGGGAGTGAAGTAATTTGGGCCCTGAAAGAAGCGCAGGATGGGGCAAAGTATTTTTAAGATCTGGTTTTTCTTTCTCTTTGTCCTGCTCTGATTTGATTTGTGATAACTTAAATTGATTTTTTTTTCCCCAAATTGAATCTATTTTGCCCATTGCAATAATAGTTGAGCAAACCCTCCCTGTCCTTGTCTCAACGTGAGCTCTTTCATTATATTTTCCCCTCCCCACCTCAGAGTGGGAGGAGTGAGCGAGTGGCCATGTGATTTTTTGGTTGTTGTTGGCTGGGCCTAAACCATGACAATCCATACAGAAAAAAATTGTTTCTAGTCAACAGTGGCAAGCTCCCCAGTGTCAAAATATCAGGCTAGAATACTTGGATCTTTGCATGTGTATTAGAATTAAAGGTTGTTTAAAACAGTATGGGATGGAAGCTGGCTTATAAAAGGACAAAAAGCTTTACAAAAAGTGAAGTAAAAGAGAGGAAGGAGAAGTTTAGAAATATGCAAATTAAGGAAATATAGAGAAATGTGGTTAGGAAATAGGCAGTTTCCTTTATGTAAGGAGAGGAAATATATATTGAAGGAAGGTCAAAGAAATATATATTGAAGGTAGGTCAGTATATTACACATAGGAAGGTATTGGGTCATGGTATAGCACCAGAAATGAGCTTGACTTCAGCAGAGTGCAGGGTTGTTAAGCATTGTTTACTTCTAGTATCACTGTTGTATTGGATTTATAAAAGTGAGCTAAGAATATTTCTCTTGCCGTGCACAGGCTTCTCTTGTGGCGTCAGCAGTCACTTTGATACCAAAGAAGTGTTCTGACAAGTACCCTTTATCTCTACAAGATGCATTAGTAGAGTAGATTTGAGGAAAAGAAGGATGTCATGACTTTTCTCATGCCTCTGTTGTCCTGATCTCATTGTAAAGCTGCTGAACTAAAAGATTGGTAAGTGAACTTTCATTGTTACTTTCTGCTTCTTAAGGTGGAGTAGGAATTTGGTCACCATTTGTTCATGTGTCTATTCTGTCAGCTGTGACATATTAAAGGCACTAATTAAAAAATGAAACTGTTTTTCTCAAATATTTTTGTTATTGTTTATGTGGGGTTGTTTGGTTGCTGTCTGCAGCTGAAGTACAGCAGAGGTTTTGCTCCTCATAACCAGTTATAGTCTAAATTGAGTCAGTGTGAATTCTCAGGACTTCATGGGCTATTGAGAAGAGAAAAATACTACTTAATCTGGTTGGGAAGGACAGAGTAAATGAGTTCTGTATTTTTTACTTATAAGCTGAAAATGTGTACTCAGGCCTAGATACAAGCAACAAACTTGCAGTCAAGCCCTTTTGCACTGCCTTTATATATATATATATATGTGTATGTATGTATGTATGCATGGTGAGTTTCAAATATTATGCTGTTTTAAAAAGATCCCCTTGCTCTCAGATGGGACAGTACATAAGGAAATACTTGAAAAAAGACCATGCAAGTAACTTACATTGCAAAACAAAATAGGAACCTCAGTAAAATGTGAAAGAAATCCACTGGCAGATTTATGTTTCATCTGTTTCTTTGTAATAGTAATCTGTAGTTTTGCCTAGATGCTGTATTTTGTGAGTGCACAGTCATTTTCCTTTTGCAGAAGACTGCAGTCTTGTACTACCCAGGTGCAGAAGAAAAAAAAAAAATTTAAAAGTTGCTACAGTGGAGTAGAATTATGGAATGTGTAATCTTTTTTGGTAGCTTCAGAAGTGCATTAAAGCATATTTATTCCATACGATTGGGAGTCTTGAGTGACAAGGCTTCTGTTTTTGTGCTTCATCAATGCTTGGCTGAACCTAAAAGTTTCAGGATGTTTGGTGCAACATTCAAAAATAGCTTTCATGCAGTTTTGGATCAGGAGCTTTGATGCCTGACTGTCAGCAGAGGATTCTTTTGAAGTTAATAATTATCATAAAACTTCACAAGAAACTCTTATATATACATTTTTAAAATAATATTTCATATATATAAACCTTTATATGTGTGTGTATACATTCCAGTGGATTAATGGTGTTTCTTGATATCAAGAAACTGGAAATGCACAAAAAATATAAATATAAACCGATACATTTACACACACACCCAAGCTTACATCTATATATGTATATGTGTATACATATATATGCATGCATGAATCAGAATTTTAGGCCTGGTAGGTCATATGGATAATCTTTCACACGCTGACTGCCAAGTAATATGAAAGTGTTCATCAGAGCTAATAAATGTGATGAAATTTCTTATGTGTACAACATAGATCTGAAAATTAACCATAAATTAAAAATCTTTGGTCTTAATCTTACTCTCCATTGATAGAAAATGGTACATGCAATATTAATTGGGCATAGAAGCTTTTAAGTAACACAATATTGACAAAACAAACAGATAAATGAGACTTTAATTGCCATTTGGTTCTATTGCTTTTTCATTATTTCATTTCTAAAAATGCTATTTCAAATAATGGAACATGTATATCATTGAGATTCTTCTGGAATTCTTTGCTCCAATATAATGACACTTGAACGACAGCACCAGGTAGCATCCCTGCCAAAATAAAAAGCCTATTTGTAGAATGTATACCATTAGAAATTGTAATCATACCCCAAAATATAGACCACAAAATGGTATGGATTTCCTGAATGAACAGGAACAGTTAATGGTTAGCGTTATCTCTAAGTAGCTTTTAATTTCCTAGCCAACAACCTCTTAGCAATCCTATGGCCATTAAATTCAATTGTAGATTATTGAGCTCCAGGTAGTTTATGTCTGGACATTTTTAAGGTGGATCTGGAATGGGGCAGATGAAAGTACACATACAGCAGATGGTTTGAGGCAGAATCCATTAAAAAATATGTATGTTTCAGCTGGCTCTAATTACTGTACCAGCATAGAACATAGAATAGTACAGTATTGCAAAGGGAAATTATTCCTGGCAAAAAAACATGACATCAAACCTTATTTAATTCCGGTCAAGGTCTTACAAAAATAATTGTTCAGATTAAGGGAACAGGAGAAAAAGAGGCAATGAAGAGAAACCATATTTAGGGATTAATATGGTATTTAGGCTGCAATTATCAGTTATGAAAAAAATGCATTTAATGAATCTGCTATACCCTTTACTAAACCCACAAGTTAATATTTACTACAGATACTGTATTGCAAATGCAATGAAAGAAATAAAATCCCAACCATTGCAGTTATTATAAAAATGGATAATTTAAAAGGTGATTCACAGTTGCTATTTAAAAAGTCACTAGTATTTATGAATGCATGCCTCCACTACTCCTTGTGCCATCAGGGTAACTCCATATTCAGTCATTATATGCCTCTTTTTCCCAAGTGCTCCTAAAAATTTTTTATCAGTAAACTCAATTTTATTTATGAAATAGCATTCATTAATTTTAAAATATTATATTTTCTGGGCTTAGTAAATTAATTGTGTCATTTTAAATTGTGAACAAGGATTATTGAACTGTTCTTTGTGGTCAACTAAAGTTTTCCAGCACCTCTTTCATTCTCAGCTATGTCCTTATGGAGAAATTGGTTAATTGTTCCTACTTCACCACCTGCAAGGTGCATCTACATTACACTCAATTCAGATCTCTCAGGAACGTCTTAGGGTAAACCTGTTCCTGATAGTGTCCTGGAATTGTTCTTCACAACTGATTTGTTTGGTGTCCACCAAAGGGCTAAGTTTGCATCTTCAGTCTCTCTTACCAGAAAGTATTGAAAAGTCTCACTGCTGATTATATCTCTTTTCCTGTTTACAAAGACTGTTTTGGTAATACTTGCGTACTCCCTGTGACCTCTCCTGGATCTTGGTCGTCCAGTTAATGACAGCTTCTTTGTCTGGTCCCTTGTAAGTTATCCATTCATTCCCAATGCTTGCTAGCACTCAACTACATTTTGTAACTTGTTTTCTCATCAGAAGTTTCAAAGGTAATTTTAAACCATGTACAGCTACTTCAGTGCACTTTTGTTTATGTCCCATTGATAAGACAAAATGTTTGCACTGAAGCCTGAATTTTCAAAGTATTTCTTTAACACAAGCCTTCTAAAATGAGAGAGTTTCTCTGCTAATTGCTGTCAATATTTATTTGCTCTTCATCTGAGATGAAGTGGAAGAATTTATAATCCAGCAAACTACGGTTTACCTCCTGTGTAAATCACCTCTTGCTTTTGCTGGAATGTACATTGGCTTTAGACTGTGCCAAAATGGCAGTGAAAATTGCTTTTCTGACAATTGCTAAGCAAAATCTGGGAGATTATTCTTCACTTGAGCCAGAAAAACAAAAAACACACTAAAGAAATCCTTGAACATGTCTATTTTTTTCAGGTAGTTATATAACTGGATTTGCTTTTTACCTTTCAATGAATATTTTATCAAAAGTACAAATTGTATTTGTTTTGAATAAAAATACGGTTGAAAAACACACTGCCACAACCCATCAATGGGAGAATATCATCTTGCATCTCCAAATACTTCTAGTACTTTTGTATATATGAGGCTTGGATACTAATTCTGTGTTGACGATCATATGTATCCTGGATAAAAAACTACAATTTATGAATGACCAACTTTTTAATGTTGGTCATATATAATAAAGCTTCTTATTATTTTGGGAAGTCTTTAACTATTAGAATGTCCACATTATTCGCACACAATGCAAAATGTAATCATTTTATAATGTATAAAAGGCTTTTATAATATTTTTATAATGTATTTATTAACATGTTTATAAAATTATTAAGCACAGCTAAAATAATTTTACTATGGCTATTATCTAAGTGTTAGTTTTAATAGTTTTCCTTGAAAACTGGTATATGTATAGCCTTTTTGCCTGAACACTATCTCCCTAAAATAATGTACCGATCTATAAACAAGCATTAGCAGTGTTTTAATTTTCACATACTGTACCAGAATTGAATTTTACCTTAGGGAAATCTGTTTAATTTGTTTTATTTGCTGATGTGGGCTACAGTAAGATTTATTCAAAGCATATATATGTCTCAGTAGACAACAATCAAGATTACTTAAAAACTTAAAAGAATATTCAGGAGCACAGGTGGTCTTTTCCTCAGTTCCTTCAGTGGCAGGAAAAGCTGAAAGGACTAGGAAAACACAACTGCTTAATGTATGGCTTAGAGGCTGGTGCAGTCAGATGAACTTTGGGTTTATCGATCATGGACATGTTTACAGGGTACCAGGTATGCTAGCAGACAATGGCATAGAGCTATCAACAAGGGGGAAAAGGATTCTTGGTCAGGAGTTAGCAGGGCTCATTGAGAGAGCTTTAAACTAGACTTGAGGGGGGTAGGGGTCAAAACTCCTGGATGGTTTGATTTCCAGGACACCAGGCCTGCTGGCATTGGATGGGAAGACCCTGTCCCACAGAGGACAAAGGGTCCTAGGGCAGGAATAAGCAGGGCTCATTCACAGAGCTTTAAACTAGATTTGAAGTGGGAGGGGGTTGTAGCTGGGTTTGAACTAGTGGGGCATTATTCTAGTGTTAATGAAGACCAGAAGGCCTCCTGCCTCCCAAGGGTGCCACCAGCGTGCTCTGCTCACTTTCTGAGTGTCCAATACCATGCCAGGATCATTTAAACAGTAACAGCATGGAACACCCTTTTGGTCAGTTTGGGTCAGCTGTCCTGGTTATGTCCCCTTCACAAAATCTTGCCCATCCCTAGCCTACCAGGTGAGGAAGGGAGTGTTGAATGTGCCCTTGTGGCTGAGAAGGCAAATGGCATCCTGGGGTGCATTAGAAAAGGTATAGGTCAAGAGAAATTCTCCTCCCCCTCTATTCTGCCTTGGTGAGGCCTCATCTGGAATATTGTGTCCAGTTCTGGGTCCCTCAGTTCAAGAAGGACAGGGAACTGCTTGAAAGAGTCCAGCACAGAGCCACAAATTTGATGAAGGGAGTGGAATATCTCCCTTGTGAGGAAAGGATGAGGGAGCTGTTTTTAGAGAAATTTTCCCTACCAAAATTTAGGCTTTTAATGAATAAACAGTGTGGTAGTCTGCCAAATATGAAAACTTTATCTCCCCCAGCTTTCAACAGAAGAAGCAAACTGACCTTTCTAAGTCAAATAACAGATGTTGAAAGATATAAGACAGGACTGGAAGGAATTGACATGACTGCTTGGTCTAGTCCTTAATAAAGATGAAGTAGTTTAGTTATGGGATGATTCCCAGCAACTTTTGACAACTTTAAGCTCTAGTATATGTGAAAAAAATCACAATAATGCCACTGAAAGATATCAGGTAAGATCATGGATATTCATTCTTTTAAATCCCTGCAACACATCCTGCCAAGACTGCTATTTCTGTAATATTTGGATGAAGGTCCAAATGCACTTTTTCAGGGAAGAGCAAAAAAAAATAATTCTAGAAGCAGTAAGGAAATACATACTTGTGACCCACAAGGAACAGCAGAAGCTCTATCGCATGGTTGCACAATATTGATTTCTAATCTATTATAGTAATTTAATTTAGCATTATAAAGAAACAAGAAATCTGTTAACTTCAGTAACAGCAAAACCAGAGGAAAGCTCTATTAGCTTAAGGGAAAGAACAATGGAGTTTTTAAATTAATCCAGAACCAATATTACTCCATGGGAAAACAAAAATGAGATTTTTCAAAACAATTGAAACTGTAGATGTGGTCATATGTATTTTTCATCTCCAGAGTGAGCAGTTTCCCAACTAGATTGGGTGGAAGTCTACGTGTTTTATGCTGATGTTGTTCCTGATCACACTGTTGTCTCCCTTGGACAGATACATTTTTCTTTTTCAAAACCGTAAGTCTTTATAAAGCAGCTGCAACATGTAGGTTCCTCCAATTAGAGGAACCAATCTGAATACAAAGTAAAAGGGGAAGCTGCCTTCTGCAGATGCACAAGCCTAAAAGATTCACAGAATCTCCATTTCCTGAGAAAATTGTTAGTTTTTTGTTTGTTTGTTTGTTTGTTTTTCCCCAAATGTGGATAGTCCTGGCTGGTTTGGGGCAGCTGGCAGCTCTGAAATAACAGAGCAAAAAGTAAGTAAATTGAAATGGAACTGGAAACATAAAGAGGAACAGAAATAAATTGCCTTGCAAGCATTGAACAGACAGGAAAAAAATAGTTTAAACCAAACTCCATCTCTATTCTAGACACAATTAATTATATTCTCAACCTGAATTACATATCTCAGTTCCATTGTATGCAACTGGGATTCTTTTGGAGTTAAGGATATGCTTAAATGTTTCCTGAATTGAGTCCTAGAGAAGCAAAAAACTTAATTTTCTGTGTAACTCCATATAACCAAGGGGAGATGACACCTGCTGGGTGGTTTATTAACAGTAAATACAATCTCATTTTTCCTTTGATATTCTTGTGTCCACAGTTTATTATTCTGGGTATAGATGTCCTCTTACGAAGTCTATAACGTTTTAAATAACTCACCTTACAGTATTACAATCCTGTCCCACTTTCTGTCCCAAATCTCTCATTGCAGAGAATAATTCTTTAATGCTGCCAATAGTTCTGATCTGCTCCAGTCTACCACTGTCCCAGTAAATCAATATCTTAGCCAGTTTCTCAAAACTGTGTGGCAATGAGAAGTAGCTTTTTGTTCTCATTCAATAACTGTTTTTCCTGCAGTCATCCTTCCTACCTCCCAATGAATTGAGAGATTCTGGAGCCAGTCTGTGTCAAGACTTAGCAGGGCTGTGCCAAGAAATGCATCACACAGGAGACACAGCTTAGTTCTTCAATTCAACAGCAATATCAGAAAGAGTATAATGAAAGCAACATCCTGAAATCAATAAAGAATTGAAGTAACAGACATGTATGATGAGAAGAGTTGTTAGATGAGCCAAGAAGCAGCCTGGAATTAGTAGAAAAAATAACCTGTCATAGAGAACATTAAAAGGAGTATTCCAGCTATCTAAGGTTGAAGGAGAAAGCAGTCAAGGTTAAAAGAGAAGGACTTTGAGAGGAAAAGCAAAGGAAGATAGGAATCCAGGAAGGAGATAATATTTTCAAAAGGCGTTTGGTTTGGTTTTGAGTTTGTTGAGTTTTTTTCTTTGAAAGATCACTGAAAAAAATAAATTATATATGTATAGGTGGTTTTTATATTAGTTTTCTATGGTATTTACTTTAACCCTTCTCAGAAATCAAAATATATAACCTGGAATCCAACAGGCTATGTATGGGAATCCCTTATAGAAAGAAGGAAAAGGTAATGTCCTTGGAATAGGCAGTGCATACAAGTCTTGTTAAAATGTTCCAACTGTTCCACAACCAGAACCTCAGGGAGCCTCTTCTTGTGGATGAGAAGGTTTCCTATTCTTTAGGGAAATTTAGCTGCCCTCTCAGCAAAAATTAACATTGCGCAGGTCAGGTCAGTTGCTGCTTTGTGGAATGTTTTACCTTCTGTAACGTGTGCAACTGCTAGTTAGAAATATCTTTTCAAAGCAAGGAAAGCACTATGTTGGCATTGATGAGGTGATCTTCTTGTAGAAGACAGTTGAAAAGAGATAGTCAAACACTCGTAACCTAAACCTATAAAGTTAAATTTCAGTTCCTTTGGTCACTTCTAAATATAACAAATGTGGAAATAAATTTTTATATAAATCCAAGGGTAATTTCAAGAGTATGTTGTAAGCATGCATCATTTCTATCTGCTATTCATAGTGCAACAGTGATAGCAGATACATATTTCTACAGAGCTGCTGAAAATCCTAATCATATGTTGGCCTTTAAAAAAAAAAAATCATATGGTTTGTAGGCTTTCAAAAGATAGTTCATGCTTTGATTTAAACTATTTTAGGATCTGATATTTTAAACTTTTAAAAAACAAACTGTTAAGTACAACTTGAATCAGAGAACAAATATCATTAGTCAGATTTACTGTGGATGGTAATTAATAGTGGCTATTCTGCATAATACCCAGAAAATAAATTCTATGTTTATACACAACTTAGGGGTTTGTTTTTTCACTTTCCAAAGTAAAAAACCAAACCAAAACAAGAAGAAGACAAGAGAAATACATAAACCTATAATAACTTGCACATAAACATAACTTCTGCATTTCTCTTTTCACTTACACATTATTTGCATGTAATTTTCATTTGTGAATCTTGCATGGATGCTGCAGAACAAGCATAAATATTAAACAAAAACCCTCAGATTTTTCTGTGGCACTGTTGGAAAAACCTTAGCAAAGTCCGGAACCGATGCCCACAAGCAATTCAGGGGTTCTACCTGTTGGATCCTACCCTTGCTTTTGAGTCATTGCAGTGAATAATTATGGTAGAACCCAGCTACCAGAACATTTAGCTGCTTCTTTGCTTCAGGCAGTGTATGTTGACACTGTCGTGTGAGTATTAGAAAGGAGAAAAATGTACCAAGGAAGTGTTAGTTCTTGTTTTTCAGTACTTCACAGTTGCTAAATGTGCTGAACCTACTCCTACACATAGAATATTAAAGATCTGTAATTACTAATGATAGTTTAATGATTTCCATGAAAGGAATTAATTCAAGATTCTGAAGTTTTCATGATTCAATTGTTATATGTTGCAGTCAGAACCATATGGGTCTTTATTAACTGCATTTCCTGTGGAAAGCCCAAATAAAAGGATCCCAAATAATTTTAAATTTCCCTATCCATATTTTGTTAAAATCTGGTAAAATTGTTAAGGGTTTTTAGCTTATGTAATGTCTTGTAACTTTTTTTTTTTTCACTTTTTTATTATTTTATTTATTTATTTATTTATTTTGGCTACAGTCTAAGAGAATAATCTAAATAGCACCAGTGTCCCATTCACTAGGTCAGCTTAATCCACCTGAAGGTAAACAATTGCATTCAGTTAAAACTTGCATTTTAAGAATTCAGAATATATTAACATGGAATAAGGCACTTCAGATATTAAAGTACAGTTCTGATCAATCTTGATGGCAGATTACTCTTGCTACCTTCCTGTTTGGAATCTGATCTACTGTTTTTTAATTCACAGACTTCTGAGAAGAAGCCAGCATATTGAATCATGTTAGAAAGGAGAAAAATGTACCAAGGAAGTGTTAGTTCTTGTTTTTCAGTACTTCACAGTTGCTAAATGTGCTGAACCTACTCCTACACATAGAATATTAAAGATCTGTAATTACTAATGATAGTTTAATGATTTCCATGAAAGGAATTAATTCAAGATTCTGAAGTTTTCATGATTCAATTGTTATATGTTGCAGTCAGAACCATATGGGTCTTTATTAACTGCATTTCCTGTGGAAAGCCCAAATAAAAGGATCCCAAATAATTTTAAATTTCCCTATCCATATTTTGTTAAAATCTGGTAAAATTGTTAAGGGTTTTTAGCTTATGTAATGTCTTGTAACTTTTTTTTTTTTCACTTTTTTATTATTTTATTTATTTATTTATTTATTTTGGCTACAGTCTAAGAGAATAATCTAAATAGCACCAGTGTCCCATTCACTAGGTCAGCTTAATCCACCTGAAGGTAAACAATTGCATTCAGTTAAAACTTGCATTTTAAGAATTCAGAATATATTAACATGGAATAAGGCACTTCAGATATTAAAGTACAGTTCTGATCAATCTTGATGGCAGATTACTCTTGCTACCTTCCTGTTTGGAATCTGATCTACTGTTTTTTAATTCACAGACTTCTGAGAAGAAGCCAGCATATTGACATAGTAAATCCATTGCAGTCCTTGACCTGCCAATATTGTAAGTGTTCAAAGATTAAGGTATGGTAGTATTTAGAAGCCTGCGTCAGAGATAAACACACTTTGCTACAAATATAATTATAAAAGAAAGAGTTCAGAATGCCCTTGAGATTTCTAATCATCTTGTATGATGAGAGACCACAGATCAATGTTTAGAAAAATCAAGTGGTTTTCTATGGGAAAACTCCAGTAATATGTATACCTTTCTCAAAATATCTCACAATGGAACATCCAGTCTGGTAGGTTTGTTTGTCTGTCTCCTGATCTCTGCCCTTTAATTTATTTATATTTCTTTTAAAGGATGTGGCATATTTCTCTGATTGTTTCTGTTAGAGGGGGACAGATAAGTGAAATGTTAGTACTTGTTCTTACCTAGAAGAACAAATATCTTTTAAAGCTAAAGTTCATGAAGGATCTTCAAAATTCAAAATAGACATAGGAAAGTTAGGTCTCTCAGACTCGGCAAGTATTCCCACTTTTCCTAGCCATCAATGTCACAATCCCCTTACTGGTCCCAGGATCAGACTTGGCCTCTGCTGAAATCTGTTAGTGAGGTACCCTTGCCCTTACCTAACCTTTTCTTTTTCTGAGACACAATTTTGAAAATACTGCCTTGTAACCTAAAAGAACTTGATCTAACTTGTATCTCCTGAAGTCCAAGAAACAGCTTGACTGTGATAACACACTTTGCCACTTCCTTCTTTTTATGGAATGTGATTGTGTGACATTTAGATCCCATTTGCTTTAGCAATATATTCTGAAGACTGTTATATGGTCAAGCTAAGTTAAATATCCAAATACATAATATTTGCTACATTCAGCAATTTTATGTCTTCTAAAACCAGCTAACAGTTGCAAAAAAAGTCTGAAATAGATACTTACTAGTGTTCAACATCTTGTAGGAGGAACCTACAATCTTCAAAAATTGAATTCAGAGAACCAAAATTGACAGGTCCTGAAAAAAACAGACTTGTGGAAGACAAACTTGTGGGCAATATTTTCTCTGTTAGTCAGAAAAATAATAGCAATTATGACCCTGATAAAAGATTTCAGGTCAGAATCATGATCCATTTCTCACTGACTGACATCTAACTGAGCTGTGGGTTAATAATACATCCTTCTCAACTCTTTTCTTGAAGCTGTTCTGCCACCTGAAACTGTGCTTATTTATATAGAAACATTTCATTATTGATATAACAAAATACCAGTATCCTAAGATCATAGAATCATAGAATGTTTTGGGTTGGAAGAGACCTTAAGGATCATCTAGTTCCAACCCCCCTGCATGGGCAGGGACACCTCCCACTAACGCAGGTTGCTCAAAGCCCCGTGCAAACTGGCCTTGAATGCTTCCAGGGATGTGGCTTCCACAACTTCCATGGGCAACTTGTTCCAGTGTCTCAGCACCCCATAGTAAAGAATTTCATCCTGATGTCTAATCTAAATCTCCCCTCTTCAAGTTTTAATCCATTACTTTGGTCCTCACATTAGATGCCCTTGTAAAAGCCCCTCCCCAGCTTTCCTGTAGGCACCTTTCAGGTACTGGAAGGCCACTATACAGTTTCTCTGGAGCCTTCTCTTCTCCAGGCTGATTAACCCAAACTTTCTCAGTCTATTTTTATAGAAGTGCTCCAGGCCTCTGAGCACTTTTCTGGCTGCATTATAACACATCCATGTATTTCTTTTGTTGGGACCCCCTGGAGCTGGATGCAGTACTCCAGGCAGAATCTCTTGAGAGTGGAGTGGAGTAAGGTCAAATATGCCTCAGAGTTATTCTCTGCTCCTTTTCACATCTGCTTCTCTCTTAACATTGTTTTTATCCACACACTGATTAGGGACATGACTGGTGGTATGTCACTATGTTGTGTTTAAAAATACAACCTCTTATAATTAATGTTCAAGGAATTATATTCCACTGTCAAATGCTACCATGATGGCATTTGGCAACTCTGATTACTTGCAAATCTTCCTCTCTTTTAGGAAGGCTAGTTCAAAAAAGATGTGAGAATTCTAGTCTAGGCTTAATCAATTACTTTTTTCCCAGTCAAGATCAACAATTCTCTGCCTATAAGGTCTATTCTCTGAGGTCCAATGTTCTCTCTGGTATTTTGTATGCTTGATTTGATCTGCATTTCTGACATGTGCAATAAACTGTGTTGCAGATTCTAAAGTGATACTGTTCACTTTGGGTGAGGATTTAAAATCTCTGACCTATTCTTTGTATTTTCATTCCATATATTAAATATTCCTTTCAAAGTGGATTTATATAAGTCTTTATCACCCTCTCATTGATTTAAACAAAACTTGGTTTGATAACAACATACGTATTAAGTCAGAAACAGTGCTTGGAAATAGTTCTGTTATTGCACTGACAGCTTCAACAAATTTTCCTTTTCCTTGTTGTACTAATACTAATACTAATTTCTCTTTTCCTGAGAAGTGCTTATGCTAATCATAGCCTATATTTCCTCTCTGGGTAGACTTTTGGAAATAATAATTAATACATACATCATTGTGTTCTGGACTTCACCTTGCTGATTTTTGTTTATGCTCAAGAGATTATATCTGTCTCCTCTAGTGTTGTGTTTATTCTAGTTGCAAACACTGGAAAACACTTTGGGGAAACTCGGTTCTGTATTTCTGAGTGGAGGAAGTAAATTGTAAAAGTTTTTTTTTAAAGTGGTAGGAAGTGATTTATGGTCAGACTCAGATTCCATTTGCCTCCCATAAGTGAAGAGAAATAGAAGCCTTATTTTGGCTTTTCTACTCAACTCACTCTGCTAGCAATTTGTTTGGTGTTTGGAGCAAAGAAAGCTAACCAAAAGTTGGAGGCAGGCTCTTTTTAGTGGTGCCTGATGACTGGAAAAAGGCAACAGGTGCTGAATATCGGGAAACACTTTTAAACTATGTGAACAAACACTGGTACAGGTTGCTCAAGGAGGTTGTGGAGTCTCCCTCCTTGGAGATATTCAAAAGCTGTCTGGACATGGTTCTGGGCAACCATCTCTAGGTGCTCCTGCTCGAGCATCAGGGTGAACTAGCTGACCTTCAGGAATACCTTGCAACTGCAATAATTCTGTGCAATTCTGCTAATGTCTCATTGCATGTATTCTGTCCTGCTCTTCCTCCATGGAGGAAATTCACTTCTCTGTAGATCTTAGCACTGTCTTTTCCAGTTGTTCTAAAACTGTTTTGAGGGGAACCATTGTAGGGAGTAAAATTGACTAGCTCTCTAGTTCCATAAAGTGAGTCTAATGGACAAAGAACTTTGAGGACTGAGTTATTTACCTTTTGTGAAGTTTTAGAATTTGTTCTTCACAGCGTGAAAATAAAATTATAGGCAGTCTGATGATACAAATGTGCAGAGAATATGCTCTTTTTTTCTAACAATGATAATCTTTACTAATATATCAAACATAGAGGTATGTTCTTGTTGTTGTGCGTTTTTTTTAATTTTTGGCTTTCAACCACTTCTTTGTGAGTGGCACACAGGTTGCATGAAACTTGTGTTTTTACTAAGGGAAACAGAATGTCAGGAAAGACGCATAGCAGATCCAGTGGGAGCAGTTGAAAACTTCCTGTTTTTCCATTGATTTTAAATGCCTTTTTGAGATACTTAGATAAGCAGAGCAAATAGTACATTTTTTATTGCTATCCATTACTGAAAATTACAATCCCTGCTTTTGTAAAGTTCAGACTATGAAACTGAAATATGTTTGAGTTTGTTAAGGGCATGGCCATTTGTCTTTGTGCACCATCAATTAAAGTACTTATCACAACTCAGGGTATATAAAAACAAAAATATTTCTGAAAACATGTTCTAATAAGAATCTAATGAGTACTTTGAGTAAAGCAAAAGCAACAGCATGAACCCAAATTCTGAAATAAATGCATTTCAGGAAGTTGCAAGTGAGAAGGTAAAATACTGAGTTAGCAGAATGCCATTGGTATAGAGTTTGAAGCTAAAAGGAATGTAAAACTTAGGTAATGATAAACCAAAGCTTATGGAATGGAAACAAAAACTTTTTCTACTTTTCTTTGAGAAGAAGAAAAAAAAAAAAAATGCCCAGCAGGAGGACAAAGCTACAAAAGAACTTAATTTCTACAAAAGGAATCAAATAGATTTTCATGAAACTTGAGACACAAATCAGTGACAACCTAGTAGAAAAATATGAGAGTGTAAAATAAGTCGGAGGACAAATTGCTTTGAGATATAGAAATCTCACAAGGAAACAGAAGGACCATTTGTTCCAGTAAATTGACATAGCAAGCTCTACTCCAAAAATATCACAACCACTTAAAAATAGACCAAGGACATGGCTGAATTCAGAACTTAAAAACTAGAGACTAAGGATTCTAAAACCTTTTTAGAAAAACAAATTCCATGAAACCATTTTGTGTAATTTCTTACTTCTATAAATGAACATCTTGTAAACCTCTGCTAATTTTCCAAGAAGTTTTGGTTGGTTGGGGATTTTTTGCTTGTTTGGTGTGGGGTTTTTGTTTTATTTTGAAGCCTGGTGGGACTAGTTCAGGCATACTAACTGTAAGAATCATGAGCCAAGACTGCCAAATCGCAACTAATGATGCAGACTGAAATTAACCACACTAGATTTTCTGTGACGCACAGTTCAAAACTATCTGACCATAGCAACGATTTGTAACAGTGACACTGAGATACACTTTTTGCTTGTGCTCCTAGAGATACTTTGTCTGGTTAGTTACTTGCACAGCCGGTCTGAAACAGTGAAGCAACTGGGCTAGATATAGTAGGTCTACACCTTGAGGTATGTGTAGAACAGGAATCTTATTCTGACTCACATAACCGAGGACTGAGCAACCTCTTACAACTAAAGACACTGCTTATGCTTCATGCAGTGCAAGTGGATTTATGTAAATTATGGTGCATGGTTGGCAAAGACAGCGTCATTACAATTGAGAAGACACCATGTCAAACATGGATTAAAGCTGCAAGATCATGTGGTTACTTGCATGTCATAAATATAGTAGCTACTGCTATTGGAACTGAATTGAAATAACTATAAGTTGAATGTTAAATTGCAGACGGAAATATGTGAGTTTATCATGCCCTCAAGAGATAAGCCAGAGCCATGACTAAACTGCCAAACAGTTTATAAAAAGGACCCTCAAATTATTGTCTTGCTTAGTACATTTTTTAAGATATCAACACATTAGTATATTTTAAATGTACCTGCTTTGGTTAAATAGGACCAGGGTGCCATGAGTTTTCAGGATAATTTTAGACTGTGGAAACTTTGAATTTACTAAATGAATAAAATCTCCTAGGATATCATTTTACATTACCAGGGATGTAACACAAGGACAGTCCCTCTACAATTTTTTATTATTTTTTTTTTAATGCTTTGTGCAAGAAAGATGTCCTAAAATCTGATGGATTATGCTCATTACTATTATAAACATGCAGAACAGTTATAATCTCTGTTGTTTCATTTATATTTTTAAAAAGCAGATACTTTGTGTGTATTAGGAGAGCAGATGGCCTCTTTGGTATTTAAAATGACAGTAGGAGCATTGATGCCACCAGTGGAAACTAGGAAAAGAAAAATGAGAAACTTGATTGAAATGTTACTCTCTGATTTATTTATTGTTTGTTTGTTTGTTTTTATGTTGTTTTTAAAGAACAGAAAATACAAGGCAGCATCTTCCAAAAGCTGCTGTAAGCAATAAATAAGCACATGTTTATTCACTGTAAATATCTAACTGTGTTATACCATCTATGTCTCTATGGCTTGGTCAGGAAAGAAAATAAAGCTCCTTATCTCAGACTGCAGGAATCTGAGCTGAAGCAGATTGTTTTGCATCATCTTCAAGTTTGCAGGTGACATGAAAGTAGGAGGACCACTTAGTAAGCTCTGCCATTCAGAAGGGTGCAGGAGACTGGGTGAATGGGACAACAGGAATGACTTTAAATTCAGCATGGATAAAAAACAAATCTTACATCTGGGAAGGAAGATGCATCCTACAATGATACAGGCTGAGGCCTGACTGTCTGGGAAGCAGCTCTGCTGAGAAGGACCTTAGGAGGTGCTAGTAGTTGGAAAGCTGAGCATAAGCCAACAGCGTGCCCTGGCAGCAAAGAGCAAGAGCAACCAGGGCTGTACTAACAGGAGCATATCCAGGGGAGTGATTGTTCCCCTTTCCACTGAACTTGTCAGGTCACATTTGGAGACCCATAAGCAGTTTTGGGTGACCCAATGACAGAAAGATATTAATCAGCTGGTTTACAGACATGTAATAGCATATCCAACTGAAAGGATAAAAATAATTCTCACAGTTACAGTATCATTTATAGTGCCTGTAGCTAAGGGAATACAGAACTTCGGCATAAACGTGAAACTTATATAGTTGATTTTGATGCTTATCATGTACCAGTGCCACCAGTATTCATTTTGCTAGACTAAATATCTAAAAACTGAGAATGAATTTTATATTAATTTTTGTATTTCCAGGCTACCTAAGTGTTTTAGCCAGCACTATGGACTACTGATACAATCTCTTTCTCCTTTTTTGTAATTTAGAGACCATCTTGGCTAAGAAGTACCACATTTCTTTCAGCAAAAATTCAGTAAAAGTCATTAAAAAAAATAATTAAATTGTCTTTCAACTTTTCTGATACTATAGCCTGATACTGTAACAATATATGACCTCTCCCTATGCTGAATTTTAGTTCCCTGCTCTATCAACATGAGTTCAGACATGTAGCCCTGAAGTTGTCAGTGAATAGGGAAGACAGTAAAAAGTTCTTGGCACTAAAGTATGTTTTAGTGAGGATGATTTGAAGAGGTTGTAGTCAATGTCTTCAGCTGAAGCTTTTTCTCTTGTGGAATATAATTCCAGAAATGGTGATAGGAAAAAGAGCTACTGTTCCAGAATTTATAAAGAGAAAAGCATACTGTAGCCACAAAGGTAGTGGCTTAGGTAAGATCATATCCAAATAAGAAGGCAAACAATGGGGCAAAGAGGACTAAACCAGAAACCCAGAGCTTCTCTGTTCTACTGGTGTTGTGTGTCCTTGGTCTTTCTTGTTTCAAAATTGAGCGAGCATCTGTTGTTTGAGTAGTAGAATTGACTGTATGAAACTCTTAGTACTAATGCAGCTTTGACACATTATATTCTTCATTTATTTTAATTGAAATGTTAAAAAAACAGGTATATCAAGTAATCTGTAGTAGATTTGCAACTGTTCTGTAATTTGTTAGTACTATTATTCTGAGGACTGGGATGTTGTAAAATACTGAAGTTTGATAGGAAGCTCTCAGAAAAAAATGGTTTAGGATACATAACCCTTCAGAAAGTATCTGAGATTTATTAAAAGTAAGGATAAGAAAAGCTCCTTGAACATAGGAGGTAAAAGAACCTTTCAAAAGCACAGTATCAAAAGTGAATAGAGTATAAATGTTGAAGAGAATCAGGCTGAGATGCCTGCTGTTTCTCCATTAGTTTCAGCAGATAGTAAGCCTTGAGGTAAGATAGAGGTACATGGACTGTTTTATAGTTTTAAAACTTGCAGCTGTAAGTATGCTATTCTTATTGTTAAAACAACTTTAAGAAGATTGTTTCATTTGGTCACAGATTCACCAAATAACAAAACCTCCAGAGCCAGTCAGTTTTACTGGATCAGCATTATGAATCCCTAGAGAACTGTACCCTTAGGCCTGGCCTAGGGTTCCAGCATTGTGCAGTTAGTGTTGGGACTTAAAAAAGCAAAAGGGCTAAGATTGTAAATGAGGAGAAAAGTGTGTAACTGCTTGAAACCTGGTATGTGTTAAGGACAAATATTTTTCAGAGAATTTCAGTCAACCGGGTTTATCTATTTAACACAAAGAAATGTAATTCAACAGTTTGGAGTATTCATTGGTGTAAAGACTGTGGAACTTCAAATGCAGTCTGGAAGGGCTGATTTTTGTCATTGTGTCTTTCCAGTTTCTTAATGACTGAGCATGATTTTGAATACCTAGTTCCATATATAGGACAAAGATTAAAAGAGAGGGGTTTGATATATTGTGGTAATTAAAAATACCTCACAAGGCTAAGGCTTGTAAGGGAGATAAAGTCATTACTATATTGAAAGCAGCACTTGGGAACAAAGAATCATGAAGGACTGTCTGGTTTAACAATTTCACTTCAGACATTCTGAGAAAACCAAGAAATAAATGTTTAGACAAAAAATGTTCTACGGTATATAGATCTCTGAGTCTTTGGTACCTGCTTAATCTCTTTCTTCTTCTGTGTAGAGAATCATAGAAAAAAAATGGTTTTGGTTGGAAGGGACCTTAAAGATGATCTAGTTCCAATTCCCCTGCCACAGGTAAGGATACCTTCCACTAGACCAAGTCGCTCAAAGCCCCATCCAGTCTGGCCTTGAACACTTCCAGGGAAGGGGCATCCAAAGCTTCTGAAATAATAAACCTTCGGTTCAAAAGACCAATGCTAGAGGGACTAAGATAAAAGGTAAACCCAAAACATTAGGTCTTTGCATGGATGCTGTCACATACAGCCTTCTGGTGATTCCAGAGTGGTCCTAGAGTGAACTGCAAAATGAGAGTAATTACACTAGATAGTCTATGGAAGCATGGAAAACAAGATATTAAAAGCAGACTAGTTCATATTTTGTGTATGTGTTCTTAATCAGCAGTAAATGCTCCTTCTGAAGTACATTAAACTTGCTATCAAAGTAATTATATAGCAAAGTCAGTACCTTCTTCCCTTTATAAGAAGTCCTGAAATTATTGATATTAAGAAATTCTAACATCTGTAATGTTTGCAGCAAAATATTGAAAAATTGTAAAGGAAAATTTTGCCCCAAACGTTTTTTCAAGTTCCTTGCAGCTTGAGAAACAGGTTCAGTTAATAGCACCCATCTCCTTCACAGCTATCTGGTAGCATTACAAACATCTTCTCCAACCAATATAAAATATGAATCATTACTTTTCTTGATCTTCAAATACATCAAATCCAATCTCCTTTTCCTCTCTTTGTCCTGTGTTGCCCCATAAATTTCCAGACCTCCCCACCATTCAATACCCTTATATATCAGTCATCCTCCTGTCTTAGCCATGGAGCTCCTTTTCCATACCATTTAGAAAAGATGTCTAATCTTCTTTTTTTTTTTTCCCAAAAGTATTGCATTTTTCATTATCTCTGTGTGTTCTTACCTAGCTGCTAGACTTGTATGTTCTCCACCTCTTGCTCACTGTATTTGAGTTCAAATATTTATGGATCCTCTTATCACGATTTATTAGCTCCTAGTGTACAGTAAACTCCAGTTATCTTAAAATTTAAAAATGTTTTATTTTTGCAATAATCATTAAGGTCCCCACCAAAAATTTTAGATAACCCCTATATAGTACAGTGTCCAAAATACCCACCTTGTCCCCATGTGCATAAGTTGCCAAGGGGCATATTGCCCCTGTAACTCTTGAAACTCATTCAGTATCAGGAAGGTATCACCTGGCTTTGATCAATCTTACAGCAATGAAAGGGACTTCAGGTTGTCATCTAGTACAGTCTTTTATTCTGGGATAAAAATGTCAGCTGCCATCCTGTGCTGGTCTTTGTCATTCTCACCAATGTAATTACTTACTCTCTATTATATGTCTCTCTGTTGCATGTTGCTTGTAATTTGTTTGTAAGGTCCCTGAGACTGTGGCTTTCTTTAGATTTGTTTATATACAACACTTTAGCATAAGTGCCTTCTTCATCATGTATCTAGCCCATTACAGGAGGTTCTAAGATGATGCAAATATGTCCATTGGTCATTTAACAAACATTAAAGATTTTTTTGAGAAGCAGGGTATCTCACACTGCTGTTTTTTTCTTGTGCTTATTCTTCCTTGCAGTTTTATCCAGACTACCTCAAAACACTTGCACAGCAAATATCTCATAAAATCACACATCAGGTCTCCATCCATCACATTTTCACTCAAATTTTCAGCTATGTTTTCATCTACTTGCACTTGGGAAAAAAAAAAAAAAAAAGTTTGATTTATATTTTCCCTAAATGTTTGAATATTAATTTATTTGCATGGCTTAAAAAAAAAAAAAAAAAAAAAGAAAACAACAACAAAACTTTGTCAAAAGAAGGAAAACACATACAAAGACATAATTCTTCGGAACATTCACGCCCATAAAAACATCTTTCTCTAGCAACACTTCTTTAGATGAAAGACAACTACTTATTTATAATTTATTTTCCTTAACAATGGCCTGTGTGAGTCTTCTTTCTCTCTTTCCTTCCCTTGAAGAAGTTTGACTTTCCTCTGTAACCTTAAGAAGGGAATAATAGCATTTCAGATAATTTCTGTTGGTAGAAAAAGTCGAGATGAGGGTGTTTTTTGAAGATTTTTGCCATTGGGGGCTTGTAGAGTTGCACCTATGGGATCTTTGAAAGCATGAAACAATGGTTTATGTTTCAGACCTGTTTCTCTAGTTGCTATGCTCTTTAACATTCACCATGTAAGTTTTAAATGTCGAAAGAAATGATGGGAACTGAAGGAGACAGCAAGTGCATAGGGAAAAACAGTGAAATACAAATGCAGATGGAGAAGCTAATCCTGAGAAACTCTGTAGCAAACTGTTACAGAATCTAACTCTATTAAGAGTTAAATTAAATAACTCAGAATCACTTTATTATGGCCTTAATAACGCACATTTAATTTTTTAATATTTGGTATTTAGGATTGAGTGAAGGATTGACAGATATTCTGCCTTTGCCTCTAAGGCAAGTTTAACATGTAAAATTTTGCTTCTGTTGTGGGTTAACCCCAGTGGGCATTTAAGCACCTCACAGTGCTTGCTCACTCCCCTTCCTGTCAATGGGATTAGGGAAGGGAAAGAAAGAATAAAAGCAAGACGACTTTGGAGTCAAGATAAAGAAATTGTTTAAAAAGTGAAGGATAAGTGGAAAAAGAGAAGAAAAAAAAACAAGTGACCACATGTAGTCACTGACCAATTTCCATGGTTTGATTGATGCCCAGCCAGTTCCCAAGCAAGGGGTGGCTAATCTTCCTACAGCCCCCTGTTTCCCTTTTCTTGCCAAGCATGATATTATACAGTATGGAATATTACTCTGGTTAGTTCAAGTCATCTACCTGATTGTGTCCCCTCCCAACTTACTGTGTACTCTACCCTATCTATCCAGCGTGGGAGCAGAATGAGAAACAGAGAAGACCTTGATTGCAAATACTGTTCAGCAAAAAGCTAAAATGTGTGCTATCAGTACTGCCTTGGTCAAAAATCTAAATCACAACACCATATGAACTGACATGAAGAAAATTAACTTTATCCTAGCCAAGGCTAGTGCAGTTTCCTATGCTGAAAGATCAGTTTTAAGAACAGAATTTCTGTTTTGCAGGAAGTTAATCTGTTTTCATGTTGTTTATGATTCAAATTGCTTTGTTTCTTTCTGCAAAACAGTATTTTAAAAACCACACCAATCAGAAGCAGTCATGAAGAGTTACCAAATTATTTTGACAAATATTTTCAATATGCTAATTATTTTAAAAGACAAAAGAAATTTTATATGTTCCATTGTCAAACACAGAGATGATGTTATGAAAACATTTGACTTGTTAACAATGCATTCACTAGAAAATAGTATTTTCTGAGCATTTTAGTTTTCAAGAATACGGCATTCTTCATCAACATCATTGCAAGTTAAAAAGAAATATTTTTGCCCACTTTGATTTTGATGAGTAAGTAGTAAGTAAATTTTATGTTTGAGGATGAAAACGACAACAGAGTATATTACTAATGATGAGAATTGCAAATTAAAAATTTTTACTACAATATAAACTTGGAATTATTTCAGTACCTTTTCATTTTACTAATACAAATGATATTGTGTAAATAATTGCTGCCATTAATAAAGAAGGTATTCTATGTTGTAAATTAAATTTTATTCATTAAGTTCATGAGTTTATTAAAGAACAAAGCTGACATAAAGCCAACCACCTTAAAGTAAGGGTGATCTCTGAATTCTTTCTTTCTTTCTAAATAATTTTAGAATTCATGTCACAAATCAATAACTTCAGTGATTCTTCAGCTTTTCCACAGAATGCATTGGTCTGAGGCAAATATACTGAAGTCAGTGGAAGATTTTATTTAATGCTCTTTTAGGTGAACTTTGAATTTCCAATATATGCATCCTTAGCTTAAATATATTTTGCATTGTTCCAACTACTCTTCTTTGTTAGAGGATTTCTGACTTAATAGTTACAATTGGATGTTTTATCGTATTTTGTAATCTGAAAATGTTGTATATTTATTTTTATGATCATTACATTCAGACTTGCCAGTATTTTAAATCATATGAATAAGGAGAAAGGGTTTTTAAGATTATTTGTTAGCTATTCTAACATGCTATATTTCCCTCAGAAGTCCTTTTGTCTGCATATAGAAACACAGATTATTAAATGCCAGTATCTGATACTATCTACTATGAAGACATTGAGCAAAAAAAGTACTTCATGGATTTCTTTACTTCATCCTACTAATTACGTATATACATTTATAAAAGAATAAAATGTATCTGAATTCCAAAGAGACTTTGCTAAAACAGGTTTTGCTACATCTGTTTTCATGGTGGATTGATTGATTGCAAAATCTAACCAGTATGATTTGTGTTACGTAATTTATGAAAAAATTACACCACAGGTGAAACTCAGGACTCTACATTTCATTTAAGACTCTGAAAGGAAGACAGCATGTGAGGCACTCCTCAAGGCCTTTTGATCATAGTCAGGAAAGAAATGTTTTAGTAAGGGAAGGTTAGTTTGGTAGTATGACAGATCACAGAATTCAAGTTTTTGGGAGGTTGTTTAGCATTCAGAATAAAGTCAGATCAAATCTGCTACAAAAGGCCCAGAAATAATAAAAAGAGAATATTCATGTATCAATATCATTCCAGCTTTCATTAATATAGATGACTCAAAGGGCAATGCTGACACATAAGAAATGGATATAAGGTGGTTGTGAACACTAAGATTGAATATTAAAAGATTTCTTATAATCCAGGTAAAGTATTTCAACCCAAATCAGAGATCTCAGATTCTGGAACAGTCATACTACAGGGAAAAAGATCCTTAATTGTCTTACTGTAAAACTTGTTGAATGCATAAACCAAATTCTATTATGTTACTAGTTTTGCTAGCAAGACTTTGCCTTCAGTTGCCTTGCTCCATATTCTTTCAGTCTTAAATGTTGAAGAGAGTAAAATTTCATAAGAATTTCTATTAGTTTCTACAAAGTCCTGTGTTTGGGTTGGGGTTTTTAGTGGCTAAAACCACTGGTACAAATAGGAATTAATCCTAGCTTAAGACTATTAGAGACATTGAATTGCAAGTAAATCTTCAGGTTTCCAAATGGATTATTTTCTTTGTCTTCTGAAGATCTAAGAATGATCACATCCTGTTTATGATAATCAGAAATAACTTTTGGTTTCTGGACTAGAATGACTTCTGGAAACTAATGAAGCTAGTAATGAATTGTTTGTTTGGGACACTAACATTGTACTAGAATTTTTTTCATTATAATCTATGTCTTTGCATAATAGTATTGGAAAAAAGACTAATACAAATTCTCTGTTAAAAACATTCTGAATGGTTGAAAGACATATTGGGTAACAGACAGTGTGACAATTATGGCTCTAACCCTGTCACACTCTCCTTTGCCAGTTGGACACTACCAGTATTCGGACTCCATTCCATGTTCTTGAAATGTCTGAAATCAATATTTTCCTTGTTATGACCTTCAACAAGCTTTATTATGAACCTTGATTCATTTATAATGCTGGGAAATAGTGATAAATTGCTAGGACTTTCCTAAATACACATCGACCCCTTTCTTGATCCTCTGGAACTTTCACTATTCGAGTATCAGAAAGTGTGCTGGATCATGGCATGCACAATTAATTTCAATTGATACTATTTGGTTAGGTCAGAAAATCTAGCAGTTCAAAGATATATCCATACTTTGCAAACAGAAAAAAATTATGACAGTTTCCCTCTTATTCTCTGCTTTTTGAACTGGTATAGATTTATGACTTCATGGGTGATATGTCTGTATTGCAGTTACTAAGGAGTCAGATGGTGATGTCCCAGCTACTTTTAAGTAAGGCACAATTAGACTTTACTAACTATTTTTTGGTTTCTTTTGATTTTTATTTTTTTTTTGCTTGCTCTTCCTGATACTCTGTCTTTGAAAGGTTTATGTCTGTGGTTGCCAGGAAGGAATATGGATACATTTTAATCATGTAAGAAGAGCATCATAAAAAGGGAATGAAACATCTACAACTTTGTGACAAATGCAATACAGCTTTTTTTCCTGGCTGCAATGCACCCTTCTTTGGGGTCCTGGTGGCACCAAGCTGAACATAAACTAGCAGTGTGCCCAGAGAGTTTGTGGAGTATCAATCCATAGAAAGAGGAACCTGAATCTCTCCAACTTTTCTAAGCATTCTTTTCCATTGTGATGTGTTTTTTTTTCCTGATTGTTTTGTTTTGAGACCATGAAACTTTCTAAGATTAAAAACAAACCCCAAAAACAAACCAGCAAAACTTTATCTGCCCAATAAGTGCAGCTGCCTTTCCATCTCGCTTGTGTTTTGTTTCTGCTTGTGTTTAGAAAATGCCATTAAAGGAAACAATGAGAGCTAGGGGATTTCTGAATATCAGCAAATGGGCTTGAGGTAGTGATTTTATATTTTCAGGAGCACAGACTTCATTCTATTTTTCTGTATAAATTTCTTCTGCAGCTCCACCATTTAAAGATTGCAAGTCTGTATTGTATCAGTAATCAAACAAACCTTTTAATTACACACACAATTAATTGTAATTAATTCTAATAATAAATTTGTCCTTTATTTTAAAACTTTAGTCCTTAAAAATTAAGTGCAATTCATATTCATTTTCTCAAGACAATTCAGTATTGGTTTGAAGTCTGTCATCTTCCATGTCTATCTTAACAAATGCGTGATATTAATTTGCAAAAGCCTTTATAGGTAGAAATGCTCTCCTGTATGCTAATATCCTCTGTGGATAGTGGACAACAGGTTTGCTAATGTTTTATTTTGTCTTTTATCTCATTTTTCCACTTCAGTATTTTTCTTTGAAAATGTGTAAGATACTTCAAAGCTGAGCTAGATGTAGCCAGTTATTTAAGTCACCTAACGCCCTCTGAAAGCTGAAAAACCCAACAAGTCTTTCAAAGTATTACACAACTTTCAGTCATGTGTTCTTTTAATGAAATTTAAAAAAACCTTAAAACACAAAAGGAAGTAAAAATTGACCAAGTTTTTCTTTACTTTTTAATTTTCATTTGTTGTTAGAGTCTATCACGCTGAGCTCACAACAGAATGGCAATAATAACAGACAGCAGTATGTCTTTTCCTTGTGTCTCATGTGAAACTGTCTACACTTTATGAAAGATTTTGTTAAAATACTGTATTAGAATTGTTTCACTTCTGCCTGTCTATTCACACAGTGACAAATAGGCAAATAGGCAATAGACATTAAGTACATCCATTCCTTGGCTATTTCTATCTACTTTCAGAGGCATACACATTTGATCTGTGCCCTTTCCATCTGATCATACTGAAAGCACATCCCTGAGAGCCACTCTGCCAAATGATGCTGACCTTAATCTTACCTCAGATTTCCTTACCTTTCATGTGTTATCCTCTTGTGACACCCTTCCTCTGCTTCAGGTAGCTTTTCAAGACACGACTCTTTCTTCGTACGTGCAGAAAATCCAACCCAATAACTGACAAGCACACAATGTACACATTAGTACTAAATAATGCTGGGTGAAAAAAATATTTTCAGTTTTCTCATCTGTCTTGCATATCAAAATGTTTCATTCCCATCATTTCAGTTCAGTTCTTTTCAATTACAAATTATTGAGTTTTGGTATCTATCTTGTTCTGATAACAATTCCAGGTTTAATGAATCAACACTTTTTAATCTAAAAATGTTTATCAAACAACCTACACTCATGGCTTATTGCGTTTTGTCTGTTGTCATGTCTCCATGTTCTTTGTCCTAACATGTGTGTTTAGCTCTTCGAATGGCTTTCTCCTGTGTTAGAAATCTGGGGGAGAAAAGCTGCTTTTTATTACCTTTGTGCAGCAGCTGCAACGCTGGCCCTGTAATATTTGGATTTTTTTGGTATATCAGAGGTAAAAACAATGTAGGTAAATACCAAGGTATGTGACATAAAAGAATGTAAAAGAGATTTCAGAACCTAAGACAATTTCTGGAAACAGTAACAGTCATCATAACTGTTAAGTATAGTCTAGAAAAAAAGGCAATAAAATTTGTCCTTGCTAACAGGATGACTGCCAGCATGAAAAATCAGCTTAGCAGTTAAGATAGCTATCATCCATTCCAACTTGTTTTTCTCAGAAGAACAGATAAACTGAAATTACCCGCTTGCCACTACAGCCACGTTCTGCAGACACTTTTGTACATAACACCTAGTGTTTAAAAAATATTCAGGCAGAAAGTCTATCTACACATTAAGTTTTTAAGAAGCTGTTCCATATAGATGGATCATATCTAAAGAATCTGTTTTGGTTTTGTAGCTATTTAGATACGATATATTATTTTAGGATTAGGACACTGGAATGCACAATTTATGAACAGATCCTACTATTCAATCCTCCCCTCAAGGTTTCTATAACAATCTGTGACGAATGGTGTTCCCCCAGGGTCAGTACTGAGACCAGCGCTATTTAACATCTTTGTCAGTGACAGGGACAGTGTCCTTGAGTGCACCCTCAGCAAGTGCAAGGTCCTGCACCTGCACTGGGGCAATCCCAAGCACAAATACAGGCTGGGTGGAGAATGGATCAAAAACAGTCTGGAAAAGAAGGATTTGGGAGTGATGGTGAAGAAGAAACTCAACATGAGCCGGCAATGTGCACTTGCAGCCCAGAAAGCCAATCGAGTCCTGGGCTGCATCAAATGAAGTGTAGCCAGCAGGTCAAGGGAGGTGATTCTCCCCCTTTACTTAGCTCTTGTGAAAACCCATCTGGAGCGCTGTGACCAGTTCTGGAGCCCCCAACATAAGAAGGACATGGAGCTCATGGGGGAAGTCCAGAGAAGGGTCACAAAGATGATCTGAGGGGTGGAGCACCTCTTCTACGAGGAAAGGCTGAGAGAGTTGGGGGTTTTCAGCCTGGAGAAGGCTCCAGAGAGACCTCATAGTGGCCTTCCAGTGCCTGAAGTGGGCCTACAGGAAACTGGTGAGGAGCTTTTCAAAAGAGTATTTAAAAGAGTAGTGAGAGAACATGAGGTAATGGATCAAAACTGGAAGATGGGAGATTTATGTTAGACATTAGGAGGAAATTCTTTAGTGTGAGAGTCCCTTCAAACTCAAACCATTCTATGATGAATATAGTTTCTTTCAAAAAGAAAACTGCTGATGCCAAGCTACTGTGTGTTTTATGTTATTTAAAAAGATTTCAAAATATGAAAGAGTATATTATTCCACTTTAAGTAATATCATAATAATCAGTGATCACCAGCTGAGAGAAATTATTTGGGAGGATAATAATTTACACAAAAAAGGAAAGCTAACATGCCTAAATCATTGTGCTAAGAACCAGATTATATGCCATTATTTTTACTGATGTGCTTGCAGAAGTGGATTATAGTGATTAAGATAAATATGAGAATTGTTCCCAAAAGGAAAGGAATCACGTGATCCAGGGAGAACATGGATAGCACTTTATTTGGCCATATGACAGTTTCCTGTTGCTGTCTCTCTAAAAATTCCTATTGGCACAGCACATGTGCCATCCATTTTTCTAGACTTTGGCCATTGTTCTCTGCTTCTGCTGCAGCTATTTTTTCTGCTGCAGATTCATTTTTAAAGAGATACTACATCAATAGGAGTAAGAGACTTATGAGTTCATCATCACCACGTGCAATAGCAACAAGGTCATTGTTTTACCTATCTTTCTTCGGAGTATTCTGGGTTGATAATTGTAATAACGTATGTAACACGTTATCCTCAGTCACAAGGAAAATTATTGATGACAAAAATGACAAGGAAAAAATTGTATTTTTTTTTTCCGAGGAGAAAGGCAATTGCTCACACTTTAATTGTTTTACCGTATAGATGCTTCTTTAGCATATATTGAATGCTACATGTGTTCTGCCATTCCACATAATGGATAGTTCCAATCTCATATCATATACTTTACGCTCTCACTTAGTTTAAAATCCTACTGTGTGCCTTATGTTAGACAATTACCTTCAAAAATAAACTTCTCATTCATTGGATATGTGTTATTCTCTTTTCACAGATGCCTTAATTTCCTTTGTTGTTTCCCAGGTCATTTTTCCCACAATTGTCCTCTGGTTTGTTCTTTGCCTCATTGCTAAAATTGATAACCCTCTCGACTCCTTCATGTGTGTCACCTTGTAAAAAAAGAAGGATAACCCCTGAGACAGCACTTGTGTATTTTTTCACGTGAGTATAAGACTAGTTTTATTCTACCCTGAGAAATCTCTTACTCACTTTAAATAGCTCAGAAAAAATATTTCAGAAGTACAAAAGAATACTGCTATATTAGCATCAGCCACATAACTTTGAACTGTTTTTGGAAACCTCAGGTCTCTTTTGTCCCCCCTCCTTTTTTAGATAGAAATCTGGAGGAGATCACATATTAGCGTGATGAATTGGAAATGTCAGGGATGTATTGGCATCTGAGAGTAGAATTAAATATTTTTATAAACTGGAAATTAGTTCAAAACTTTAATTTAGAAAATGAAGACTGCTTAGAAAAGCTCGGTGGCATTTATTTCATTATTAATTATTGTATCTCTTCCATCTGTCTCGTCTTGTGGCTAATGGGCTTTTATCACTGCAGATGTGTCCCACTGATACATACTTTCAGCAAAAGAAAGGCAAAACAGGAACAAATGGAAGAATGCACATTTTACACCTTTTTTTTTTTTTTTTTACTTAAACTCTTCATCTGGGTAACTATATTTCAAAGCAGAGGAGTAATACCTTATACCTAAGATACTTTTATGTTCTTTTAGACATTTTAATCAGTTGCTAAATCTATTATACATGTATTTGCAACTATAACCTAGAGTTTCTATTGCATTTGATTTTTAGTGTTTCAAGAAAACTTGGTTAATGCCAAGTAAAGCATGGTTAATGTTGTATTTTGAAGTCAGTACACAAATAACACTGAAAATCTATTTAAGTAATCACTTGTATTTTTTTATTAAAATATATAACAACACTTTTTGAGCACATGTATAGTTTCAAAACTCTGCAAAGTTAAAAGTTAGTTTTAATTAAAGTAGAATATTATGTAGAAAAAAACTGGAATGTCTACATTGGGTTTACTAATAAAACAATGGTAAGAAGTATTTTCATTTAAGACAAGTGCCTGAATTACTGTGTTAAAATAGCTTCCCCCAGTAACTACTTCTGCTTGCCTAACAGCTGCAGGCCATGCACACAGTTATTGAGGCAAAAATTGAAAGACTGCATAATGAAAACTACTTGTTTCTGTGGATATTTACTTATTATAAGAATGATGTAAAAACTGAGGAATAGATTATGAGGCATTATGAATTCCAAAACCAAAAAAGACGTACATGTCTTATTTTAGTAATTTAAATTTTATATATTTATGTGTGTATATATATCTTTATGTGTGTATATATATATACACACATATATATACTGAAAAATTTGAAAGAGCCTGGCATATTGTACAACTTTATCTTATAAAACTGTGGAATAGTAAAGACTTCTGGCAAAGCCACTTTTAAAGTACCTGTGTTTTACTTATTGTGTGCTTGTGTGTGAAATTATTTGTAAATTAAATGCATCAATTTTTAAAATCAGAATGAGCATAACCATGAGTATTGTTTAGAGAGACAGAATTAAAATGCTTCAACTTCTTGAAATAGTGTGTATTATGATTTTATTATAATAATGTATAGTATGTTAATACAGGCTTAGTCCAATAATAATGGTAGTAATTAAAGAAATAGTATTAATCTTTGTAAATTATAGAGGAATTATGAATTTTTAAAAAAATAATAATCTTGAAACACAGCAGTACCTTTCAGAAATTCAATTATTCAAAGTAATAATTCAGCCTTTTACTCTCTGATGTACTCAGACTTTTTCTTCTCCATGGAGTCTGAGTTTAATTTCAATTCACTTTTATTTCTCTCCTGTACTAAATTGGTAATATTTTTCCAGAAGTTTTATGCTACCAAATCATAGGCAAGAGAGCATCTGCTGCTGGGGATGGGGAAGCAAGGTAGCAAAAAAAAAATCAAGGCATTAAAGAGCTTTGATTATTCTTATAGCATCATAGAATCATTGAATATTATTTATTTGGTGGATTTGGACTACTTAGAGAAGGTATGCCAATATATTGTTGTTTATAATATTTTTATAACAACTTCTCCTTTTGAAAAACATATTTTGTTGTAACTTCTTTCTTTTTCCTTTTTGTATAGTTTGTATACTAGATTAAGTAGATCTTAATTTTATCCCTCATAAAAGCATCGAAGTAGCAAGCTTCCTGAGTTGGACTTTTGCTATCATAAATGTCTTTCTGTTCAGATCTCACTCAAACACTGTCAGGCTTTTTGCATACATTGTTTCCGAGAGGCCATCCTAGGACCTACTTCCATCAATAGAAAATATTGCCATGGATATGAATATTCTGTCAATACAGATGTTCTGGAGTCCTTAACACAGGAAGGACATATAGCTCTTGAAGTGAGTCCAGAGGAGGGCCACAAAGATGATCCGACAGCTAGAGCACCTCTCCTGCAAAGACAGGCTGAGAGAGTTGGGGGTGTTCAGCCTGGAGAAGAGAAGGCTCTAGAAAGACCTTAAAGCAGCCTTCCAGTACCTGAAGGGGCTACAGGAGCGTGTAGTGACAGGAAAGTATGTAGTGACAGGACAAGGCGTAATGGTCTTAGGCTAGAAGAAGGTAGATTTTAGGTTAGACATTAGGAAGAAATTCTTTAGTGTAAGGATGGTGAGACAGAGGTTTCCCAGGGAGGTTATGGATGCCCCATCCCTGAAAATGTTGGATGGGGCTTTGAGCAGCCTGGTCTAGTGGGAGGCATCACTCCATGCAGGGGGATTTGAACTAGATGATCTTTCAGGTCTCTTCCAACCCAATACATTCTATGATCCTACGATTCTACTATATCAACTATCGTGCTGGTGGTCTTTAAATTTTTCCAACTAAAAAATACCAGACAGGTTTAATCAAACTAAAGGCACAATTATTATGTTCTACTGATAAAGGATTTTTTTTTTCTGCCTTCTCAATAATACACCTCTGAAGTCACATTTTTGTCTAAATTAGTACTTTAGACATCCAGAAAACTTTTCCTTGGAGTATGCATTACTTATGATTTTATTTATCCTGCTATTGAAATCAGTAGAAATTAGAATTTGAATGCCTTTGGTAAGTTTCTATTAAGTATGTGTAAGTCTTTCTATTTAGTATGTTCTTTTTTTTTTTTTTTTTTTTTTAAATATATTGTTCCCCAGTCCTACAGTAAAATAACTTTTTAACTTAATAGGGCAATAATACAGAAATAAACTATAAATACTCACTTTTTTTTTTCCCTTACTTATCAAATAATTGCATTTTGCTCCCATTTACCTTTACTGAACTCAATAACTTATTCTTTGACTCAGACAAATCTTTTGGAAAGACCTGCAGTTTTCATCTGACTTTACAGTTTATTCCAGCATCCAATGATCCTGCAGATAAAAAAAGATCCCAATGCCCATTGTGACCTTCTTAGCATTTTTTTTCCCTCTCAGTCACATCATAATTTCTGGTAAGTTAATGTCCTTCAATAACCAAACATATATTCCCCTGTATGGAATTTTTATTGCCTTTTGCTAATTTGTAGTCACAGCAATGACAGAGAATCTTCAGTACAGATATGAAGTAGAGTTATAGCCATCATTTCTTACACAGTCTTTCTGATTATAAAAAATATATTTAGATATAATTGTTCCAGAATGCAACCTTAAATATGTATAAAGTTAAATTAAATATCATAATATTTGTAGTGTATTGTTATTTTATACAAATGGGAAAAATCATATTGCCTGCCCATTGTTTAAAATTCTGCCTTCTCACCTCCTACCCCAGGCAGAAGTAGAAAAAAAGGGAAAAATACAGTTAGAATTAATCTTCTGAAGCAAAGATTTTTTAATAGCTTTTCTTATATGCTGGTGGTTCGGTTGTGCCTCAAAGTATTTGTTCATTCTATACCTTGAAAAGTTTCTGTAAAAAAACCTTACATGGCAAACTCTGAGCATCTTGTTCAGCACAAGGTAATAGCTGTAGCAGAGACTCACGTAGCTCCTGTATGTGAGATATAAAGAGATTATCTGAAAGCAAGACGCAGTTTAGCTGATTGTTGGGTCTCATCCTATAACTGTTTCACTTCCTATTCTCCACCCCACATAAAGAACACATAAGCCTAATGAAAATGTGAAAGTAGCCAAAAGGGACTTTGTATGTTGAATGTTTTATGCAAATTTACAGCAAAGGAGAAAGCATACTTCTGTCAAACAAAATGCTGGTGCAAATACACGTATCACTAGAGTGTATCTCTGTCAGGATGAAGGCTTTATTCTTATACTAAAGAAAGACTATTCTTTTGAACATAATGTGTTCTGCCCATTGAAATGACTGTCTTGTGCAAACAGATTGATAAAATACATTCTTAATGTAAAGGCATAAACAACTATAAAAAATGCAGTTTCACTGAAAATACTGAACTGTAAATAAAATTCAGCCTTATTCATTCCACTAAAAATTCAAATTTATTTTCTTAGTCAGATTTCCTAAAAGGTAACATGCCATTTAACTGTTTCTTCATATTTTTTGTTTGTTTTATTTTTTTAATTATTTTTTTCTAGCATACAATATTGTAAATATGTTAGTTTGTTGTCCACAAATTCAATGGAAATGCCAGTGAACTCTTTCTCTTTTCAGTAAAATGGTAATTATTTTTTTTCTTCAGATATTTTAGACTCTAAGGGTGTCAGCAGCCTCAAATAAAATGAATCCATTACGCAGTAGTTGGCCAATGTAGGATTTAGCTTCTGGATATCTCATTGCTATAGTGGAATTCAGATACATATGGCAGAAATTGGATTCCCTGCACAGTGTGTGAGAAGAGTTAGTAATACATCAAGTGCAATGGTGCTTAGCTCTTCTAGCAAGCAGAGCAGAGCACTACATAGAACTAAATATAAGGAACCCTGAAAAAAGAAGTCTATCTGAAATTTCAAGCTCCGTTAGAATTTAGGTACCTAAATCCTGTCTAGATTAAATTACCTGACTTGTGAGGCTGAGATAAATGGTCTGAAATTATCTTCTTGAAGTAGATGGCTCTATCTCTTATTTCAAAGAATCAAACACACAGAATCACTGGAAAATACCTTTAAGATGATCGACTCCAGCCTATGACCAACACCACCACATTGGCTAGACTATGGCACTAAGTGCCACATCCAACCTTTCCTTGAACACCTCCAGGGATGGTGCCTCCACCACTTCCCTGGAAAGTGCATTCCAATGTCTAATCACCCTCTCTGTGAGGAAGTATTCCTAATATCCAACCTAAACCTCCCTTGGAGCAGCTTGAGGCTATGCCCTCTTGTCTTGTTGCTAGTTGCCCAGAAAAAGAGCCCAGCCTCCACCTGACTATAACATCCCTTCAGGTAGTTGAAGAGAGTGATAACATCTCCTCTTCCCTATGTCTCCTCCAGGCTAAACAACCACAGCTCCCTCAGTCTATCCCTGTAAGATATTCCCTCTAGTCCTTTCACCAGCCTTGTTGCTCTCCTCTGGACCTGCTCCAGCACCTTAATATCCTTCCTGAAGTAAGGGGCCCAGAACTGCACACACAACTCGAGGTGAGGCCTCATCAGTAAAGGGGAGAATTACATCCCTACTCCTGCTGGCCATACTATTTCTGATACAAGCCAGGATGCCATCAACCTTCTGGGCCACCTGGGCACACTACTGGCTCATGTTCAAGTGCAGGACCTTGCACTTGGTCTTGTTGAATTTCATGCCATTGGCCTCGGCCCATTGACCCAGCCCTGTCCAGGTCCTCCTGCGGCTTCTTCCTGCACTCCAGCAGATCAACACTCCCCCCCAGCTTGGTGTCATCTGCAAATTTACTGAGGGTGGACTCAATCCCCACATCCAGGTCATCAATAAAGACATGAGAATGTTCCCTCTGCCTTTGTAGTGTGTGCAGTAACAATTACAGTAGTGATAGCATTGCTATATTATTTAATTTCTACATTAATTGCTTTAATTAGGATGTGGAAAACCTGAGCAAAATTGTTTCATCTTCAGTTGAGTAGAGGTAAATGTAAACCAAATCAATCATACTTCCAGATAGGAAGATTATTAAGGACTCAATGCATTTGACATATGGCAAGAGGCTGGGAGAGCTGGGCTTGTTTAGCTTGGAGAAGACTTGGGGAAATCTTATCAACATGTATAAGCACCTGATGGGAGGTAGTAAAGAAATTCCAGTATATTACAGGAAATTTCTATAAAACATAAGAGCAAAACCTTTTTACTGCAAGAATGGTCAAGCACCAGAACAGGTTCCCCAAGTAGGCTGTGGAGTCTCCATCTTGGTAGATATTCAAAAGACATTCAAAAGATGATGTCTTGGGCAACAGGCCCTACATGCCCCTGCTTATGCAGGGTGTCATAGTATTAGCCAATGGCCACTTGACAGATGCTATCTGTTATCATCCCACTACTCTCCAAGAGCAAGATGAAATGAGTATAAGAGAGAGAGACTTTGAGGTTGGGAAAAAAACATAGAATAGGTTTAATGAAGTAGCAATAATAATGATGTTGAATTACAAATATTTACAAATATGTAAATACAGAACCAGTGCTCCTCTGTTGGTAATCACTTCCTGGCCAGAGAAGTCCCAAACTGGACTCAGCAGCAGATGGATGTGCTACACCACATTCAGGGAGGCAGGAGATGTCTTGATGAATGCTGTCCTTCTCTGCAGGCGGGCGGGCAGGCAGGCCCCAATCCAGCAAGTCCAACAGCTAGAAAGAGCAGAAGTGGGCTCTCTTATGAGCCATTTTATATTGAGCACATGGGAAGGAAGACTGTGATTGGTCCACTTGGGTCACCTGACCCACCCTCTCCTACCCGTAAGCACAGCTGCCCAACCCACAACCCCATTGCTAATGGAACAGGTTAGCAGCAGCTGGTGGGGACCAGGCATGTCTCAGGTCTGTATGACCACAGGCAATTTGTAACCTGTTTCTCTCAAACTGGGATGAAGGGTAGTTGAACTAGATGACCTACAGAGTTGCCTATCTCAAGAATGTTCTGATTTTGTAATTAAATTTAAAAAGGACCCCGAGTTTAGTAAGCATCCTTGGTTTGGGCTTTCTCTGGGGAATTGTTGTCTTCTTTGTTGCAAAGAAATAATGACTTTTCTTTTAGCGTGCTAAGCTTGCAAAGCTGTATTGATAACAGGTGTTTATTGAAGATGGAAAACAAAAATTTACTCCAAACAGGCCACTCTGCATTCCTAGGATAGTGAGGACACACAGCAAATGCTTATGCTTGCTTAAGAAAATTTTGGTTTATTTTTTCATCTATATGCTGGCTTGATGTATGATCCAACACCATAAAAATTAGAACTTTTTAAATTCACAAAATATCACATGCTGCGCATGTTGAGCATTCCTGGCATTTGGAGAACAGAGAACGTACGATTGGAAAAAGCTGTCAGAGTGAGTAAAGTCCTTCTGCTGCCTGTAGACAGAACTAAGGTTTGATCCTGCATAAGAAATGAGAGTTTTGATTAGATCTGTGAATGTTTATTTATAATTACAATCAGATTTACATAAAAGATTGCAATAATTGATATTTTTCATCAGAACATTGTGCTTTTATATAAATACGAAATATAACAGGCTTGCACATTCACAGTCTGTAGATAAATAATTTTCCTAAAAATAAAGCTAAATGTTTTTCTCATTTCTCTCACTATTCTTTGGTTTGCACAGGTAAATTTTGTGTAATTTCCTTTCCCTAGGGAGAGAAAAAGGTTGATCCCACATATTGTTTACTTTCTTCCCAAATTTACTATCTGCTTGGTGTCAAGTGGCCTTATTCATTATTTCTGTTCTCTAGGAAATTTCTCTAGAAATTACTGTGATGATCAAGAGTTTACTAGTACTTTTGGTTTGGTTCTTTGGATCTTCTCTGTGCGTTTTAATGAAATTTCTTAAGCACTGATTTGCTTGTACTTATAGATTGTAGCCTCAAATTCACAGAATGGTTGAGATTGGAAGGCACCTGTGGAGATTGTTTAGTGTGTGTGTTTACACACCCCCACTTAAAAAGAGAAAAAAAAAAAAAAAAAAAAAAAAAAAAAAAAGGCTGCTCAGGACTGTTTCTGGTTGGGTTTTGACTATACAGAGGGTTTGAGACTCCACAATTTCTCTGAAGTTTGATGATGCTCGCAGTAAAAACAGTGCTCTCCTATATGCAGATGCAATTTCCTGTGTTCCAGTTTTTATATGTTTTCTCTTCTTCTGTTAGCAGGCACCACTGAAGATTAATCTGGGTCTGTCTTCTTTGCTCCCACCCACTAGGTGTTTATACACATGAATAAGATTGCCCTGAGCATTCTCTTCTACAGACTAAACAATCCCAGCTCTCTCAGCTTCTCCTCCTTAGTGATTCTTCAGTTCCTTAATCAGTTTTGAGAAGGTTTCAGTTTCCCTAATTAGTAATTATTGTGGACTTTGTGGAGAGTCTTGGTGTACACTGAGAAACAGGAGATGCAGTCTTCTGAAAGAAAGTGAAGAATCTGAGAAACTCAGTAAAATGAATCGGAACAAGAATTATCAAGAGTTGGATGCTGTTCTGAAAATGTATGGGTTTTTCTTCAATACCTACAAATAACTTTCTTCCATTTTTATCCTTAATCCACCTCAGTGGCAGAATCCCCAAAGCCCTTTAATGATAAATTTATTATCCATGTAGAACTTAACTTCCAAATACCAAACATAAACCTCTCTTTTCAGCACAAGAGATAAAAATGTCCTGAAAAAGCCTTTGTTATACTTCCATATGGCATAGACCTTTAGCATTTCTTCTGGCTTTTTTCAGTATATAGAGCATGTCTGAGCCTCATGCTCCAGCAAATACAGGCTGTGTAATAGTCTTAATTTAGACCAAACACAGATTTCATCACGTTGAAAAGTTTGAAAGTCATTTCTTCATTAATTAGGTTCCTTTTTTGAACAAAGCTTAGAAAGGCTTTTAGCTTACAACTTCTGAGTTTTCTTCATCTATAAATACAAAACAACAGATATTACTCCCTACTATATACACATAGATCTTAAATCAATTTTCGAAGAGCTGTTGGTCAGACTACATCTGTGTACTCTTTAAAAATTAAAATATTATGGAAGACATGCATTTGCAAAGTGATGAAAACCTATAATAAGGGAATTTTTTGTTATGTCAGTAGTTATTTGGTCTTGTAGCACTGGGAAACCCTCTGAGATTAGTACATGACAAAAGCAGAATATGGGATACAGAGGTAATCAGAAATAAGGAATTCATTAGTTTTTTTCTTTCATTTAACTTGATAGACTACTCAAACCCATTATTTAGAAACTACAGAAGGAGCTGTTATCTTATTTGGCAGAAGCCTTGTGCATGGTTCAGGGTGGTATTTCTTAAGGAAATGTTTCTAAACTTGAAAGCAAATTAATATGCCATCATTGGCACAGAATGTGTTCTTCCTTATCAGTCTTTCTGAGCATTACTTTTCCAAAACAACTTCCAGATACTTTATTTTTATATACCTTGCTTTTTACTTTCCTGCCTGCACATACTGCAGAAAACCTGCAGAGACAGTGTAACATGCATCTTACAGTACATTGATCTCCCGGATACGTGCAGATGTCCGTACACTCCTACATTTGTTCAGAATTACGCATAGGTTGGGTACAAAACACAGGCAGACAGGGTGTTTCATTGGCTTAAAAAAGCATATTTCTCACTGTTGTACCATTTTCTGCCTCATTTACCCCACCTCTGCTGAGAGGAACATGAAAGACAAGAAGCAGCAGAGGTTCCTGCAGCATCTGAGGGCTGACTGAAGGTTGAAAGCCTGGCTTTACATGAGAAGATTAAGGAATTCTATGTTTGTCCCAAAGACCTTGGTGTTTTTATGTGTATTTGGATAATTATATATACAAAATTGTTGAAAGAAGCTTGGCCAAACAGCTACTTTGTACTTCCACCAAACAAATAACTTCTGGAACATAAATCAAATGCAAAATATTCCTTTCCAAAATTAAAAAAAACCCCAACATTTTATAAAGTAGCACAACTATGAAAAAACAAAACCTTAGATAGAAACTTCTCTGAGACCTATAGTATAATTATCCATAACATACAAGCTGCCACTTAACCTGTGAGGGGAAAACATATTTAGAAATACAAGTCTTAGAATGGAAGAGGACAGGTATTGAAAAAATTAAGAACTGCTTTGTTAAAATACTTCTCCAATGAGAATAATAGATAAACAGTTAAAGAGGAATAAAAACAACAACATAATTTAAAGGGAAAATAAACTTAATTTCTAACTGAAAATAGTATAAAAATCTATTTTGTCTTCACTGCAGACATTGGATCCATATGATCCATATTTTTTTTACTCATGCCTAGTATTGGTAATAGTATTATTAAATACATTTTAACTTATGTGATGTCAGCTTCCACATAGTAAAGGACTTCAGCATTTAGTTAAGCTAACATTTCATTAAGAAATGTACTGCTAACATGGTCTTATTCAAAGCAACTGACCAGAAGTGTCCTTTCCAACAAAACACAAGTGAACATGATTTTTTCCCCCCACTATGAGTCCATAATTTAAGCATTCCAGTAATATGAAGGGAGAATTGGACTTGGCTTCTCTCAGAGGAATAGCAGTCAGCAAAAGCCTCTTAGTCCTCTTAGCCTGAGGAATGTGTGTCTCTAACAAATTGCCAAGAAAGATTAACTGCTGCAGGTAGAACAGCTGCTGGTTCAAACAATTTTGATCTTTTTATAACTTGTGCTCATTCTGTTTCCACATGGAATTGGTCTGCTTGTTATGGAAAGCTGGAGGTAGCACAGCTGCTGGTTCAAAAGATTCCAGTCCCCTTATATCTTCAGTGCATTGTTTCTGTCTAAAACTGGCCTAGTTGTTTTGGAGAGCCCCAAGGAAACCACTTTAAAAAATAGTTTGCTAACCTTTTCAAGGAGTGAAATATGCTCTTGCTTTCTTTTTGTCTTTGTAGTGGAAAAGCTTGTTCATCAAAACCAGTGTTTACCGTAGTTTCTTTGCATAGATTTTCCTAGGAGAGTAAAAAGATACCCATTTTTAAAAGAGTGGTCTAGAGAAAAAATAAGGATAGAAATCACCAAGCTTAACCACTTCTCAGTATGTACAGAAGCTGTGCACTACGCTACAGGTTTTCAGTAGGGTTTATAGATGGGATGATGCATTTAACCTAACCAACCATTTAGAGGCAAGGTGACTAGAGTTAATTGTCATCTGGTGACAAGTCAAATGAAAAAGGCAGCTACGTAATCACCCATCCTGAAAAAGATTGATAAATGGGATTAATTTCCCTTGTGAGGTGCCTATCTGCTGCCTTCTGCTGACTTTAAGTATCTGTAAGTGAAAGGCCTAACTTTTAAACAGCTAAAATTACATGAGATAAATCACCCATGATTGGTTCAGAAACCAAAGCTGTGTTCTCATAGCTGTGCTCTATACTGAAGAGCCTAGATGTCACTTAATGCTATCTGCTTTTTAAAAGCATGCATTGAACTGTGGGTGCAGGGAAAACTGGTATTTCTCTGTATGAGCTGGTGATTATCACACAGAGATGATTGCATGAACTTGCTTATTCTGTCAGGCTAATAAGGTCATACACCACTAGGTGATCTTGCTGATTGACACACACATAGAATCACACAGAATCTTAGGGGTTGGAAGGGACCTCAAGAGAACATTTAGTCCAACCCCCCTGCCAGAGCAGGATCATCCAGAGCACATCACACAGGAACGTGTCCAGACAGGTTTTGAATGTCTCCAGTGAAGGAGAATCCACAACCTCTCTGGGCAGCCTGGTCTAGTGCTCTGTCACTCTCACGGTGAAGCTTTTCCTCATGTTTACGTGGAACTTCCTGGGCTCCAGTTTGCACCATTGCCCCTTGGACATCACTGAGAAGAGCCTGGCTCTGTCCCCCAGACACTCTTAATGTATTTATAAACATTGATGAGGTTGCCCCTCAGTCTTCTTTTCCCCAAGCTAGAGACCCAGCTCCCTCAGCCTTTCCTCATAAGGGAAAACATTTAGTCCAACCCCCCTGCCAGAGCAGGATCATCCAGAGCACATCACACAGGAACGTGTCCAGACAGGTTTTGAATGTCTCCAGTGAAGGAGAATCCACAACCTCTCTGGGCAGCCTGGTCTAGTGCTCTGTCACTCTCACGGTGAAGCTTTTCCTCATGTTTACGTGGAACTTCCTGGGCTCCAGTTTGCACCATTGCCCCTTGGACATCACTGAGAAGAGCCTGGCTCTGTCCCCCAGACACTCTTAATGTATTTATAAACATTGATGAGGTTGCCCCTCAGTCTTCTTTTCCCCAAGCTAGAGACCCAGCTCCCTCAGCCTTTCCTCATAAGGGAAATGTTCCACTCCCTTCATCATCTTTGTGGCACTGTGCTGGACTCTCTCAAGCAGTTCCCTGTCCTTCTTGAACTGAGGGGCCCAGAACTAGACACAGTATTCCAAATGCAGCCTCACAAGGTGTATGCTATTTCAAGAACCTCTGGACATTTCTTTGCACCATAGAGGACTGGCTGAATATTTGCATCATTCTTGAAGGTGCCATGTAGGTTTTCTTTTTAAAAGTTGCAAAAATGCAAAGTACTGGAGAGCTAGTAATGGTGTAAATAGCCTGTCAGTTTCTTCATGTCATCATGTTGGGCTAAGGATTGTGTTTTCACTACTGGACCTATTCCCCTTTAAATATAGGGTAGAATAATAAGCAATTATTTTAGCAGGCATGCGTATCTTTCTTCTTTGAAGAAGTGCAGCAGTTCTGAAACTCTGAAATCATAGTATCATAGCATGCTTTGGGTTGTAAGGGACCTTAATGATTGAGTTCTCAACCTGCCTGCATGGGCAGGGACATCTCCCACTAAACCAGACAGAAATGAGGAGCATTTCAACCACTAGACCCCTGAAATGAGGTCACATTTTGAATTTGGATCATTTTATACTATATCAACATTGATAGAGTGGGTGCAGCAAGTTTTGCATTTATAAGTGTCATGGTTTCACCCTGACTATCAACTGAGCACCACACAACCACACTACTCCCACAGTGGAATAGAGAGAATCAGAAGGAAAAAAGTCAGAAAACACGAGTTGAGATAAAGACAGTTTAATATGTAAACTGCAAGCCATGTGCACAAGCAAAGAAGAGCAAGGAATTAATTCACCACGTCCTATCAGCAGGCAAGCTGTTCAGCCATCCCTAGGAAAGCTGGGCTGCATCATGTGTACCAGTCACTTGGGAAGACAAATGCCATTGCCCTAAATGTCCCCCTCTTCCTTTGTATCCACCCAGCTTTATATGCTGAGCACAATGTCATATGGTACAGGTTAACCCTTCAGTCAGCTTTGGGATCAGCTGTTCTGGTTGCGTCCCCTCACAACTTCTTGTGCACTCCCAGCTCACTCACTGGCAGGACGGTGTGAGAAGCAGAAATGGTCTTGAAACAGTGGGAGCACAGCTCAGCAATAAGGAAAACAAGCCATGCTCTACCAGCACTGTTTTCAGCACAAATCCAAAGCATAGCCCCATAAGAGCTACCATGAAGAAAATTAACTTTACCCCAGCCAAAACCAGGACAGTAGCACATGCAAACTTTTGCCTGTGCTAATCTTAAGGTTACTTTATTTAGGAGCAAAGTATGAAAGAAGGCAAGTTAAAATGTTGTCAATCTGCATGCTCACTTAATTGCCAGGTTAAGAATACTGCCTTCATGCCTTTGATGAAAAGGGATCTGTGGACTCAAATTAAGAATGAAAGTATTTAGTTTAATGTATGTGCTCAAAAACATTGAGTTTTGGTTTGAATTGTGCCAGGAGACCCACATAAGTATGTTGTATTCATACTCTCTATTATGGAGACCATCTGACTGTGCTTCCTAAGTCAAAACCTGAGAGTCTGCTGTAAGACTGTATGACTTTTGCATAGGAAATGCCCAGAAAATAGGGGAGGAAGGGTGTTCTTGTTGCTAGAACAAGTGTCTCAATGAAGGATACTATTGGTTTTTACTTTGTTACAAGATCCATTGCAAATTCATGTGTCTCCTAGCAGATCTAGTATGTTGAGCAGTAAAATAATGAAACATCATATTGCTTGGTTAAGTTAGTCAATACAATTGTTACAAGATGATTTTTTTTTTTTTTTCTAGTGGGCTGGATTAAGGAAAGGTGGCTTCTAAGGACTGGAGATGACCCAGGAGGGAAAGTCTTGTCTTACCATTATAGTTATCCAAACTGCAGGTGACTTTTGTTATATTCAAGCGAATTACCTGTATGACATTTTCTTTTATTGAGCAGCAGTTGTGCAGTTTCACAGATACCATTCCCATAGCTTAATAGTTGCTATGGGGATAGTACTGTTGTTTAGTAGTTGATATGAATAAATACAGAACAATCAGGTTTAAAATAAAATACAAAGAATTGTCTTTTGGAGCAGTAAAAAGAAAATGGCTGGTGAGGAAAGTCTGCCAGTGATGACTACTAAGCTGAAGAAAATAGTATTTTCTTTCTCTTCAGGACAGTTTGTGTGTTTTTTCTAGTCTCCACTAACTGTGCAGATGCTAATGGGTACTTTTCTCCAGATCTCTCATCCTAATGTTTTTCAGCCACCATTCTTCAAAAGTTCCAGGAGAGTGAAATGTCAGCAAAATATTCCATGTATAGACAGAATAATAGTAAAGACAGAAGAGAAATAATAATAAACATCTGCTACAGACCCTGAGGACTGAAGATTGCAAAAGGAAAACAAACCCAAAGAAATACTGGGACAAGTATTAAAGATCTCAAGACAACAAGATAATTTGCTGAAGGGGGGATTACAGTGAACTGGACATCTGTTGGGTAACAAATACAGGAAAGTGCAAATCATCAAAGAGATTCTATAAGCAGCTAAAGGATATCTTCATGGTCTGGAAAGTAGAAGATCCAATCATGACAGTAGAATGAAAAATAAAGAAGCAATAGAATGATAAATAGCAATTAATGACTTTAAAGGTAGGTATCCAGATCTCTACTTCTTCTATGAACTAACACATGTTCACTTTCCCCATTTCAATTAAAATTTAAATCCTAGCATGAGTACATGCCTGTGTTCATAATTCCTTTTCCCAGACATTCTTAGAGTCTGCCCTGCACTGAGCTATTGCTGGATTTAGTGCCTTTCCCAGTTTGTGCTCCTTCTCCCAGCAGCTCATGTTTATTTTCTTGGCCAGCTTGTCCCTCCTTTTTCCCTAATCATATATTCTTGATTTAACAGATCTTGGTTCTCATTCTCACATTCTCTCTTATCTGATTCATATCCAAAATGTTATTTTCTACTTGTAGTTTGGTTACTTTGTATCACTAGGAAATATTCTCTGTTTCATTAAGAAGAGAGGCTAATTAGGTGTCACAGACTCTGTTCTTATGCCCTTTTCCAACCCAGGGCACTTAAATACCTTAAAGAGAAATGAGATTCTCAGCACTTCAGTTTAGGGCTGAAGCATACTGAATTGCTTTTTGAAGGAAGTGGGGGTACAGTTTAATAAAAGACATTTGGTAAGTGCCATGATCTGTGAGAAGCTTGGACATGCTAAATGACTTTTTAGGCACATTAGTAGATAAAATCAATGAAAGAAGTCATTACTGTGTGCAATCTTCAATATTTTGTGTTCTTATAATTTGGCTATATATTGGTCAAGTTCATGAAAATGAAAGAAGGAAGATATCTAATATAGAAGCTACCATGCCACATGTCAACTTTCTGCTCCAAAACTTGGAGGCACTGCAGTTATACAAAGAAAGGGTTGCCAACTTTATTACATTGACCAAATGTTATATTTTTCCTTGACTCTTACGTCAAAGATAGTTGAACAATTTTCATTGAAGCTTTCCCAAAACACATACCCTAAGCCAACACCAGTCACTGAAACATCCAGCACAAGTGTTTAAGGTTGGCAATGTCTGAAGCAGCTTAAAGGAGAGCTCTGAATAGATATGGCTACTAGCTTGCTTCCAATTAGTATTGATGAGGATTCTGCTTTTCAGAAGCTTTATTTCAGTTTAAAAAATTACGTTCACTCTATCTGTGAAGGTATTAAGCAGGGTTTTATAAACAAACAATATTTATTTGAAAGTGTGAGCATACATATATGCCTATATATTTTAAAATTATGTTAAAGTTCATTAAGTACATCTGTGGTAACTGTAGCTATAGTGTAGAAAAATCCAAACTAGATTTAAAGTATATGAGCAGAAGGCCCAGCAGTAGTCCAAGAAATGGCATCACATAGTTTACCAAATAACTTATTACAGATTATAAGAGAGTCCTTTATTGAAAATAACACTCATCTTCATTCAAAATGTCTAAATAAATGAAAAGGTAACCAGGTGGAAAAGCATTAAAAAATTCAGTGAAAAACCGAATCTGAACTGATCTCTTCACACTGTTTCATTGAGGCAGTAGGATAGAATACACTCCTTTTTTTTTATTGCTAGATCTTGAGAGATTCTGATCATTTAGAAATGCAGTTGTTCAGAGTTTTAAAGGTCAGATTCTGCCAGATTTATTGACAGTGAAGAAGCATCTTTTTTCAAGTTGTTTCTGAGAAAAAACTGCCCATGTAAGAAAAGCAGAAAAGTAAGGCTGACAGAACTCGGCCTTGCAAACTGCTAATTTAAGACCCAAACCAAATTTAGTGAAAGCTATTCATTTAAGTAGTACTACTTTAACCAAGAGTATATTGTTTAGGTTATTAACCTTTCTTAAGACCTTTGAGAAAAGAAGAAAATCTGAATTACCACAGTAATTTAAAGAGTACATTATGAACCTCATAAAAGGAATCAATTTCAGCAACAACCTGTCATCTACTGGCATAATAGGAATGAAATTCGAATAGTCCGCTGGAGAGGTTGCTGAGGTTCCAGTTAGTCCTTGTGTAATTGAAAGGATTTAGCCATGATTGAAGCATAAATTACATGGATATTTTTGGTAAGAAGCTTGGCAAACTCCTCTATGGAATTAATTCTCCTCTGATGGATAAAATGACAAAGCTCTGTGTTATATTCAGGAATCTTATTTCTGAGGTTCTTCTGTCTTATTGCAAAGAAGGAGCAATGTATCCACTGTCCATTGCTGGAGTTTCTATCTTAACTATCTGCTGTATGAAAAATTATGATATTACTCATGTAATCCATTTCTTCCACAAAAAATAGTTTTGGCTTTTTAATGATGAGAAGGTTTTAAATACATTTTTAATTACAGTATTTTTTATTTTAGGACCTACCAGTCACCCTTGTGCCCCAAGCAGTCAGAAAAAAGTTGGATAAATTAATCCTTTGGAGTATAGTGATGCCTCTGTACAGTCTTGTGAAAAAGGTCATGAATGTTGAAGATGAAAAAAATGGCTTTGGCTCTCTGCAGCTGTATTTTCATCAAATGAAAAGTGACCTTACTGTAATGTCAGAATTCAAAGCTTCATGTTTGTTTAGATAATTCTGCACTGAAGGGGTTACTGGCACTTCCTCTTCCTATTCATTTTTAAGATATAAATTTGCAACCATGTGGGAACTTAATAGTTCCCCATTCAAATTTCATCCTGAAAAGCATATATTCACATCCTTAGCCTTCACTTAATGTTTAATCCCACAACGAAGTCATTTAGCTTCACTTCTCTCCAGACAACTGCATTAAAACTGAGGGAGATACACCTGTTTTAAACTAAATTTCAATTGATAGGAGACAAAGACCTTCTACTGGTATTTAAGATACGTTAAAAGTGAGATATAATTTTTCATCCTTTCACAGCTTTAATTTTGATCAACTTTATTGGAGTGATACTAGATTTATTCTAGCATGAATGAAAGTAAGTCAGCATCAGAAGATTTCTTTAATAGAATTAAAATATAACAAAAAGAAAGATTTATTTAATTTTTTTTTTTATTATTTTTTTTTCCTTAGCGGCAGCTTCCAAAGCTTCCACTAACTTTGGAGAGTGAGAATGCAAAAAGTCCATTTTGTTGTTTTTGTAAAGAGATACATTTGAACTGAACAGGAAGTTATAACTTTCAGAGTATAATTAGGAAGAAAATTTTTATTTTTAATTGTATGCAGCTATCAGAACAGATTAAATAATACTTCTTTCTAGCCATTTTTAAATATCACAATATATCTTAACATACTAAGAATTTTTCAGCATAAAAATGCATTATAATTACAGCTTTTTGAAAAAGATAACTAGACAGTTATGATGCAGAAACATAGAGCACACATTTCAATCATTTGAATTGTTTTTCTCATTGCTAATATGTACATATATAGCTCCTGAACAACACAAGAGCTTAGCAAATACTTGCAAGTGTTTGAGTTCAGGGATCGGCGAGATGCTGAAGGCAGGAAAAAGACTGCTGCCTGTTGACCTTGCAGTGCCAGATCATCTGAGGGCATCCTGTCTAACCTTCAAAAGAAGGCTGATGTCAGGACTGGATGGGAGTCAGTGGCTTGGGCAGTGTGGGCTGCATGGAGGGGAGCGTGTATGCACACAAAAAAAAATCCTGCATTCAATGAGCAAAGGTATGATCGAGCTAAAGTGACCCTCTTTAATGACACTTTAAAAACCCCATAATCCAGCAGCTGATCTTACCTGTCTCCAAAGATGTGTCAAGGCACTCTATAGCTACAGAGCAAAAGGGTTGGCTTGTTGTAGTTGGGATTGTAGTATCTTTAATGCAAGCATCGTTAAGAGGTCTGCAGTTTTGGGTGCCTTCTCAAACCTCCTAGATCTGCTGTTGACTGTTCAGCTGCTGTCTCCTGCTAAATATACATCTTCTGCCTTGCCATCCAGGTTCTTGCTACTGCTCCCTGCTGCTCTGTGCCTCTGCAGAGAGGAGGGGCTGTTTCATCTCTGGGGATGACTTTCCTCAGGGTACTGGGGTGCAACCTAGCTACCAGTGTGTCCCACCTCCAGGGAAGCACAGCTGCTGGCTCAGCAAGAGCCAGTGGCTCAGCAAGAGCCAGGCATGACGACAATTAGCACTCACTACCGGAGCCGATGGCCATTGTTTGCACTCAGCACAGCCAGAACAAAGCCCTTTCCTAGGGATCAGTGTCCAGCCAAGTAATGTTCAGCTGCACGTGTGCAGATAGTGGTGGTTGGTGCCTGCACCCAGAAGACATGTAGGCAAGATGCCAGGGTCGGGAGGCAGTCCCTCCCTCCCTGTTGGTGCAAGTGGCAGCCCTGTGTGTGGCTCACAGTGGGGAAAAGGCAGGAGTTTGTTGTGAAAACATATCCCAAAGTCGTGTTTTGGGGAGCCAGGCAGTAATGTGGCCATTACCTCTTCCTTCCTGCCACAGGTGGCAGGTTTGCCGAACTTGGCTTGAGCACAGACAGGAAAAGAGAGGGTGGGTGAAGTGACTCCACTGGACCAACCACATCTATCTATTGGCTCCTTAGAGCACCCTTCTCCAGCTGGTGTCCTGACACAGTTGGGTCCCCATCAGACCTGCAGCAGAACCAGCTGCGCCTCCTGCCCACTCTGCCCTTGGCATCTCCTGCTCTGCAGGGTGTGCAGCTGCCACAGGATTTCCTGCAGGTTTTATCCTCCAGATAGGATTGATAAGAGTCCAGAGTGTGAATCTTTGTTCCTACTAATCAGTTATTAGGAAATACGCTGTGCAGCTTAATATATATAGTCTGTATTCCTAGATAGCAACAGCCACATGAGAATAAGCAAAAAAGGAAAATTACGGATGTATCAAGTAACCAAACACTTCACACCACAATTTGATATATGACAGGAGATGGTTTCCACCTAGCAGTGTTTTAGCCTTTACCCAGTCAACATGACAGCATGTTGTGGTAGGAGTCCCTGTTTCATCTGCTCTCATCATCAGCTGAACTGATGGGTCTTGGTGAGAGGATGACACATGATGTAGTTTTTGAAGTCATCCATGGAGAGTGTCTTCTGAACTCTTATCTCCCTATGTTCTGAGTTCACTAAGCATCTTAAAAAGCCACAGATTTAGGAAAGTTGTTGCCATGGCAGCACAATGATTTAGAAACTGATGCAGCAGTGGCTCTTGATGCATGCTATTATTTAGAAAACATATAGAAAGCACTGTCATTTTACTTTCTAGAGTAAACCATGCAGTTGATAAATGACTATATCTCACTTTCCATCACATATCAATTATGGAAACACCTGAGTAGCAATAGAGTAGATTTGATGTGTACTGATCTATAAATATTAAATAGAATGGTAAATCATGCCTGAGTCAGCATGTTCCAACATAGAGTGTGAACTCTGGAACACCTGTGGCTGGGAAATATTGTAATTCCATATACTACATAGTTATATATGCAGCAGTCCAAAGAGTATTTCCCAATTGTTACCAACATGGAGGTTTAAAAAAAATAAAATTGTTTAGTAAGCATGAAGCAGTAATATAATCCTCATATACATGTTTTTTTATTTTATTTTTATTTTTCCTTGTTTCTTTACTACTCCATTCTGACACACTCATAAGAGTGCAACTAAGTTCATGGTGATAAGTAATTTTGTTTGCCTTGTCTTATTTCTCTAATTTTCAGATTTATTTTTTTTTTTACATTTTGTCTAGCTTGAGAACTTGATTTCTATTTTTACAATACCATTTTCATTACTTTTTACTTTGTATCCTTTGATTCTCTGACAAGTAATGGAATTAGTTGTTAAAGGAATGAAGTTTGCTAGTATCACCTTCTACAGAAACTTTTTGTCTTATAGGGAGAGAAAAAACCTATTAAAAAAAACTGAGTTACATGTCTGATAAAGTCTGGCTATGAATAACCCAGACTTAAAATGAAAAAGGTATTGTCATTTTTCCTTTTCTATCCCAAAGGCTTTAGACTTGCATTTTAACAAATGGTGGGGGAAGATACCAAATTTAGATAAACACTGAATTTGGAAGATTAAATATATGAACCTTTTCCCTCATTTATGTGATTTGAAAATCTTTTTTTTTGCATTTTGTTGAGAGATAATAAGTAGTCTAGATAAATTTCATTAGGTCTAAAACTCTTTCTGTTTGAATATGTAAGGATAGCTGTATGAAAAACTGTCTCAGACATTATCTTGCAATGACAGTCCCTCATGAGAAAAAAATACATATGTATTACTATTCTGTTTTAGTGATTTTAACTGTAAAAGGTATCATGAGTACAAATTATCCCAGGTCTTAGCTTTTATGCCTCCTATCTCTGATTTTCTGCTGACTTACATGTAAGTTTTCAGATTAGTCTAAATTAAAATCAAACCCTTTTATACATCAGATTCTCGAAAATTTTGATTCATAAACTTATGAATCCCTGAGAAACTTTTTTACTTCAACTCAAGTGCAAACATGTTTCAGTACAATTTTGAAAAATCTCTTACTACCCAACAGTGATTTTAATTACGTGAAGTCTTCTTAAAAGGTAACTGATATTATAAGATTCCACAACCTTACTAAATAAATATATTCTCAGGGTTATATGTTGTTAAGAAAGCTTGGTTTCTCATCAAATCTTGCTTCAAGGCATTGGAAAAATCAAGCCATTTAAAATTATCTAGCTACTGATTTGAAAACCTGTTTACTTGTATTGAGAACAATGAAAATTAAAATAGAAGTTTCAGCCTCTCTTGACTTGCTAGTCTGTTCTTTTTATGACATTCCTTCTTCCTCTGCTATGAAATCATTTCATACAATAAACATGTACTTGTCTACATGAGTTTCTACATGATTTCTCAATGGTCATAAATTAAAAAGGAAATAATATATAAAAATCATGCTGGCTCAAACCAGGACACTCAGTATTTCTGATTTTGTCATTTAAATACCACAGAATGGATGAAAATAAGTATTTGGTTTAATACTTTAGGAAAGGGCAATTTTAGCAGATTTACTACTTCAGATGAGTTCCATTAAGGTTTTGTAAGAAAAGTATTTATCAAGATCATTATTTTTCAAATGTTTCATGTATGTACTCAACAACTTCTAAACTTCCTGACAGTGAAGGATAAAAGGTAATTTTCCACTGCATTTGAAGTAAATGTTTGCTCTGAACTAATATTATTTAATAAGGAATCCCCTTGAAAAAGAATATACCATGTTGTCTTACTTTAAGGTTTTTGTGCCAAAATATGTCTTAATGACCGTTACACTTCTTTATTCATGAGGTTCTGAATGCTACTTAATGAAACCTTACATATTTTTATCCCCAGCAGAGCATTTTAAGTCATTATCTCAAATTAGTTGCAAATACACTTCCTTGTCTTTTAATTTACTTTTCATCCTAATAATTTCTTTAAGCTGCAGAGCTTATTGCTATCCTCAGGTATGGATTATATTACCTAATATATTTAATGCTTTTTTTAAAAAAAAAATAAATTATTTTTTAATTATTTTTTTTTCCCCTAAATCAGGCCCATACATCATTGCTGAAAAGATATGTAAACACCCCTTTGATTTTCTTAAGTTTCTCAGATCTAATTACCACTTTCATATCATCACAATCCCATCCCAGCTGCAGTTTCATTACTAGTTAGTTTACCCTACTGGAACACAGGATCACAGAATCACAGAATGGTAGAGACCAAAGTCTCAAATTCATCCCTCTTAAAGAATATGCATGAATTTATAAAAGTATTTTTTCTGAGGTGTATTAGGTGGCAGATAATTAATCTTGGATTAAATCTCTCTATAGTAAGAGTCACTTTTCTCTGGAAGTACATAAATCAGTGTTTTTGTTCTTGTTCCAATATTTCAGGCATTATTTCTGCTAACAATGGCTAACTTATTTTCCCCTTTTTTCCAAAGAGGGTCATAGAAAACTGTATCTTCATTTGCTTGAATTTATTTTGCATACTCTGAATAGTCATATGAGGTTCTCAGGGCTTGCATGCTGGTTTATGTCCATTCTGGTGAAGTGTTCAGTTTTTCCACTGAGACCCTTAGTCTTGCCTGTTTGCCTGGGTTTTGAGGCATTTTTGCTTTCCTGTAATTGCACTAATTTCTGTGAAGTGCATTCCCTGAAATGAACCACTACCTTGCACGTCGTGCCATTGATGGTACATAAAAATGTGCTTATTTTATGGAATTAGGTCTTTGTATTTAGAAAGGAATTTGCAGTTTAGGATAAATTTCTGCTGCCTCCTTCCCATTTCACATCCTTGCAGTTTGTTTCAAAGTTTTGCTATGATACTGAAACACAGAAGCAAAGATGAAAATAGTCAGGTTTAGGGATTCTTTGGTAAAAATCTCCAAGTGCTGTACTGTTGCTGAAAACCTCTGCCACTTTGTTTTTCCTTCAATAATACAGCTATGTAACTTTAAAAATTTCTTTTTTTCACTGTCTCTTAACTGTTAGTTTTCTACAAAATTGGCATAATTGTCTTTTTCAATGTACACATTTACTGTATTTTAATTCAATTTTAAAAAGGCATTTCTGCTTTCAGGAAGTATCAGTTTGCAGTGAAAGGCAAGTCAAAAGAATATGCAGTGGGACAAATATCTAGTGGTGGAAATCCTGCTGGGCTTATGTTAATCACAAATGGACTGTACTCTAAATTTTATAGTGGGTGGTTTTGTCACCCAATAGTTTCCTTTCAAGCAGAGAGAAGCAACGATGAGAGAATCTGTATTTAGACCCTAAAACCTAGGCAAAAGAAAAATTTCACCAAAAAAAAAAAATCACAGAGCAAGATACCATGTACGATGGCAAGGCAGATAGAGATTGCTCTTGTAGGAAGCTCAAGGGTGTGCCTGCTGCTGCTGCAGAAAGGGAGGTAGCAGAGGTTTCACTTCTCAAAAATTCTAGTTTTTAATTACCTTTTTCAGCTACTCCTGAAAAAAAAAAAAGGCACTTCCTTTTGCCTTCAGCTGGCACCGGATCAGGGAGTGTGAAGCATCCATTCAGATGGTGGCAGAGGGAGCAAGTTAAAGAAGTGCTGGCCTTGAGCACAGGTGCATGGGAGAGGGCTGGAAAGCCTAATGACAGCAGTGTGCAAGTGCTCAACCATGGTACAATGTGGGACAGGGTAGGGTTTCTGACACGGACCAGAGCAGCTATTCCTGGTACAGCAGAAGCCTCGTTTCAGACAGCAGAGGAGAGAAGGCAGCTTTCCAGGCCTGGGGATGTAGAGAGCCCCTGGGGTCTTTCACGGAGCCTGGTGTCAGGGGAGATGAGCTCCTTGCCTGCAGGAGATTGTCCGCTGGTGGCAGATTTGTAGGAGCTGTGGGAGGAGGTCAGTAGGCTGCACAGCATCAGGGAAAAAGATGTCCATAGCATTAACTGGGTGTTCACAGAGACCCTGCAGAGGCAAAAGCCCAAAAAGAAGAAAGAGGAACAGGCAGAGCCTGTCCTCGGCAAATGGAGAGCCTCAGGGAAGGCTGGAGTCTTGGGAATTCCTGCGACATGAAGATTCCTTCTCTATCACAAATCTGCCAGCGCAGATCAGGTTTGGTGCCCTGGTAGCAGATGAGGAGGAGAAAATTCTGTCTGGGGAGATGTTACAGCTGAGCATGAGCTGTATTAGCACCGAGAAGAGGTGGCAAGTGATGGCAGAGAGAGATTCCCTGCTCAAGGAGACAGATGTCTAGGGAATTTTGCCACTTGCCAGGCACTCAGAAGTTGTAGGGAGACAGAAAAGGATTGTCTGGTTTTTGGACAATTACCCTGTGCTGTCAACACAAATGGCACTGCCAGGGAAGACACTGATGATATCAAGACTGACTACTTGGCTTTGGGGATAAAGGTGAAGGGCATACAACCTATCTGGTGTCTCCTTCATTCTGCTGCTGAAGAAGAAAGGCTGAACTAGGAGTGAGTCTATCCTAGAGATCAATACCTGGTCGCACAACTGATGTGATTGGCCGGGATTTGATTTTGTGACCACTACATCTCTGAGTATTGAAGGCTGCTGAGGAATCATGGAATACAGTTGACAAAGTGGGACAAAAGCCTCTTTGCCAGCAGCAAGATGGCTCTAAACCAGTAACATCAAGGGAGAGATAGTGCAACCCCACAGTTAAGTGAGAAAGTGGTAGGCAGGGGTGGACAGCACAAGCATGTTGGCGGGAGTAAGAACACAAGAATGATAAAACAAGGTGAAAGGACACCCACACCAAGTGTATGAACAAAAATGCATGCAGCCTGGGAAACAAACAGAAGAACTAAAGCTCAGCATGTAGTCACAGCACTAAAATATCTCTGGAATAATGACAGAGGCTTGGACCTGACTAGCAGGAGAGCATCTCTGCTGAGAAGGACCTAGGGGTGCTGGTTGATGGCAAGATGGGTATAAGTAAGCATTGTGTTCTGGCAGCAAAATAAGCCAAATGGAGAATTATTGTCCCTCTCAGTACTTGTGAACTTCCATCTAGAGTCCTGCGTCAATTTTTTGGTCCCCTGACAGAGGAAAGACACTTATAAACAGCAGCAAGTTCAGAGAAGGGTTCCCAGGCTGATGAGGACTGGAACACATGCCTTGTGAAGAGAGGCTGAGGGAAGATGGGCTTATTTAGCCTGGAGAAGATATGACTTCAAGGGAACCTAGGCACAGCCCCTCAGAACCCACAGGTGGTTATCAAGAAGACAGAGAAAGGGTCTTCATAGTGGTGCATGGTAACAGGATAAGAAACAACAGGTATAAATTGAAAAGTAGGCAAGAGAAGCAGTATTGTTCCAGGGAAAAAGTGCTTGCACAGAATGAATTGATGTTCAGCATGGGATATTTGGAATATGAAACTTACCTGAGATCTGAGCTGCCTTTCCTTCAGTCAGACAAAACACTGACAATCCCACTGCCACTGAATGTTAGACATCTGAAAAACATAGTGTATTTCTGATTTTAGTTAGTTTTTGGATCATGTTTCCAACTGATTTGAAAAGTAAGAACTAAAAATATAACAACACGTTAAAAAAAAAAAATACAACCTTAAAGATTAACTGTGCATCACATGTATCAGATCCTTTTGCTACTATATGCTAGCAAAATAACGTATTATAGTAGGTCATTGGAAATGCAGTGTATTTGGTGAGTCTTTTACATTGAAAGGTTCTAAAGGATCCAATCATATTGTTCGTTTCAAAGGTAATACAAAGTTTTAAACAGCTGGCTAGTGTTATCTTTAGGGTGTTTTATCTTAGTTATCTTTCTCTTTATGCATATTACTTGTATTCATATAGGTTGGAGGAAGAAGCTGCCTAGGTCAACAACAAAGACTGCTCCACTTAATTTGTTTTTTTGAAAGATCTGCAATACTGTGGGTTAACTAGGCTGCTCCTTTGAGACTAGCTGTACCATAATTCAGCTTTCTGCTTAAACAGTAGTAGAATAGTAATTAGAAGTGGGTTTTGCTCCTTTTGAATTTATCAGGAAATTAAGAGACCTTAGCTATTTTCAATAACAATTTTTCTTCATTTTATATTTTAACAATAATTTATTACAAAATTTAAATTTATTTGAATATTTAAAGATTAATACAAAGCACTTAAGCACTCTTATTCAGATTTTATAGTGATGCAAAATATTACTCGAACCTTCAAAATGAGTTTGCAAGTGTTAAATGATGGTCCACAAAACAATGTAACAAAAATGATTTCTTAAAAAATCATTTAAACTGGCAACCATAATGCATCATTTAACTAAACATGGCATAACTACATGTAACTACATGTACTTTACTGAATTATGGGGGGGAGGGCTAGAAGTTTTTGTATGCCTTCTTTGAGCAAGTGTAGTCAAATTGAATGCTGAATGAAGAGTGGTAATGAGAAACAAATAACAGTAAAAAGTTCTGTGTCACATTCCAGATATGATTTTTGTATCTTCGGAGAACAAGCCCAAGCATGTTAAAAACAATTTGAATCTTTCCAGTATTGTCATATTAGTATTCCAAGTAGGAATGAAATTAGGAAATCTGTTGATTATGCAAAACTGTGGTATTTTAGCATCACAGAGGGTGTAAGAGTATTAGATAGGAAAAAGTGAAAGCAAATAGTACTGGTATAAGAAATAAGTTATTACATGTAAAATAATATTATGTGTCTGCTCTAACGCAGGTACTTGTTTGGAAAGAACAGAATAAAATGTTTTGATCACCATGTGACTGAGACACCATTATAACTCATCACTGAAGAAGGTAATGGAATTCTAATTTCTAAATTGTATTTCAGTTAAAAACGTCAAAAAAAATGCTGCTAAGATTTCACTTTTTTTTTTTTTTTAATGAGACTTGATAAACCTACTAAGGAACTTCATACCGTTTATTCAAAGATTCATGATTAACCTGAAGAGTTTAGGATTTTCATAACTGCTCTGAAAAGGGACTTGAGATTCAAATCCAGTAGTGTATTAATTTGGAGTATCTGAGACACCATGATTACAAAGATCCCCTAGTGCCTAGAAATTTTGTTAATAAAATGCAAAAGTAGTGTGCATTCCTTCCTAGGGCTGCTGGGAATTGCACAACTTGTTCTGTAAATGCTTCTATAACTTAGCAGTGTTTTTTCAGAGAACATTGCTGAAAGCTGACCTTTGAAATGCACTAAACTTTTTGGTGCTGTCTTTGATGTGTAATTTATTACCACCTGTGATCATGTTGCATATAGCACTTTATTTTTGAGTTAGTCATGTAGTCTTCAATAGGACTATTCGGTCTTTGAGACATTATCACATGTAAATTTAGCACCTCATTTCATTCCTCAGTTTGCATTGGTATCCTCTGCCTTAAGTCGTCTGTTTCTTAGAGTCAATTCTTGATATGCACCTTAGCCCTTCTAGCAATTCCTTTATATAATTTCTCTTCCCCTTCTTTTGTGTTCAGATTTTCTGAATATGTTCTCCGTGTTTTCCTCCGTTTCTTTTTTTTTCATACTAAAATAAGATAGGTGTTATATAAGCCTAAATATAAAAATAAATGTTAGTTACTTTTTGCATTTCATAGTTTTGTGTTTTGATTAAATTAGCCTGATTAATATTACATTTCATAACTGTAAAAGACCACAATTACAAAAATGCATAAAAGTTATGCTAATTTTAATATTTCTTTTCTAAATCTGATGGGATGTTACAGGTTTTGCTTCATTTTATATTATATTATTATGAAGTCACAGACTGCTAATTAGAAATTTTGTACATCCCAGAAACAGGCCTTAAATATGTATTTGCAAAACTGGCATAATGGATAAGGATATTTATACAGCTTGAGTTTAAAAGTTAACACAAAACTTTTAAAAGTGAAGTGAAGAAGGGGAGGTTTCCAGAGTGCCACATTTGTGTTTTGTTTGTCCAGATAAGCACACTGTTAGTGTGGACTCTCAGATTATTCCAATTTACTATATGCTGCTTTGGCCACTGCAAATATTTGGTCCATGCCATCAGTCCTCCTTTTTGGAGAAAATTAAACTGGAAGATGTGTTTCATGGGCACATCAAATAGGCCACCCAAGTCTAGGGAACCTGAATGTGCCCAGAGAAGGAGTTAGAACTGTTGAGAGCACCCTGAAGAGCTTCTTAGGGTAAAAAAGTACCAGATGGTATCTTCGTAACTTCCTCTTCCATGTTTCATCCAGTTTTCTCCTGTGTCAATATCCTTTTTCTTCTCCACACTTTATCGCTGTCCTGACCTTGCTGAATTCCTTGTTGCTTTTGTAGGAGATGTTTGACTTTGTAAAATTTGTTAATAAAATCAGTTATGTCCTAATGGCTTGTTACAAGTTTGTATTCTGACTTTCCAACAATACAGGATGGGTTCAATTTCTCCTGTGCTTACTTGTAATGGAATGGCTTCTCTCTTTTTTTTGGAAAACGTAATATGAAAGAAATTCCTCTCTTCACTGCTTTATACTTACCTGACAGAGCATGCTGGGGGAAACTAGTTGAGTTTTTGTCCTCTGACTGTCCATGGAAACCAGTTCCTATATGCCGCACTAACAAGGAAATGCCAGATGTGCTCACATGCACACATACAAACAGAGAAGCTCTCCGATGTCTCCCCGTATATGCTTAACATATTGGACATTGCAGGAACATAGACCTTCTGATACCATTGGAAGTGACAGTGCTGTCTTATATGTGATTCTCTCCAAATATAACTGACATGGAAGAATGACATGTTTAGATGAGTATTTCTTAATTTATCTTCTTCTGCATTCTTACGTTTCCTAGTTGACAACACATTTTTTCAGCCACTGCTTAGCCTAATACAGACTAAATTTTACATTAAATATAAAAATCCCACCCATGTAATCCTATTTCTGAGAAAAGTAAGTAAAAAAAAAATTGTGGATTTTCTGTAAGAAGATCACATAGTAAATTTTTAGAAAGTCTTGGTTTCAGAAGAAGTAGCAAAAAAAATACTTTGCCACAGAAGCTGGTTTTCAAAGGACGAAGGGATAATCCACACCATATAATGTCATGATCAGAAATAAAAATGGGTAGAAGAAGAGGTCAGAGGTTTTGACTTCCCATGTGGCCTTTGTTAAGAGACTGGCTGGGTATCAGTCTGCGTGTGGCTGGTAGTGAGTGATTGTGCCTCACTTGGGGTTTTTTTCAGTTTCCTTCCCTTATTAAACTGTCTTTATCTCAACTCCCAACTCTCCTCATGTCTGCTGCTCTTGTTCTATCCTTCCTCCCACAGAGGTGACAATGGGTGAGTGAGCAACAGTATGGGTGTTTAGCTAATGGTCATCCCAAGCCCTATCTACTTTTTTTGTACTATGAAGCTTCAATTTTATGAAGTGGTCGAACTTATTCCTCACTGTGCAAGAATCTAGAAATGCATCCAACTCCCAGTCTGTTTTTGAGGATGTTAATTCAGGTGTGTGGTGGGAAGTAGACATGGTTGATAATGTTTAAATTTAGGGATCTCTAAGTACCTTCCTGAATTTTGCTCTTAGTAAATATAATCCCACAACATTGCTCAAAGTGAGATGTTTGTTACAGAATCTTTTGTGAACTGCTTTAATGAGTTCTAAAGTACATATGCATATATAAATATGCATGAGGAAAAATAATTTAAATCTTTACAAATATGCTGAATATTTGCATGGTCATTAACAAATGTGCTCCAGGCCTTCCATTGAAACAACCATAAAAACAACAGCAGCAATCTGATCCTTCTTTCCCCTCTATCTAGTAAAGGCATACACTTCAAAATCATTAAGCTTCCTGTGTGAATATGGGACATGCAGATCACACTCATTTACATATATTTTAGTAGAATGCTCTCCTGGAAATGAGGTGTATGCACCCATATATAAATACATAGAAAAGCATCTGATTTTCTGTGTACAATAAAAGGTGCTTCTGGAAGTCTAGATGCTATTTAGAGTGTCAGTATTTATATGAAATAGAAGAGAACCAACATGTCCCTGTGACAGAAAAAAAGTAAATTATCTTACAGCATAAAAATAAATCAAATTATTAATCTCCTCTGTTGTTCCTCAACAGCTTACTGCAATTACTCCTTAAACAACATTCTTTAAATTATACACCTATCTGCTTTCTGTGATGACTTGAAAGCTTTTGGAACAAAGACTCAGGCAAGCACATTAGAATGGAATCATTAGATACATGTAAAAAAAAATAAAACTACTTCTTTTTATAGCTTGTATTTATATTGGGAAGAAAACAAGATAAAGATGACAGTGCTGATATCACAAATCAAATAGCCTCTCCTGTGTTTTTTTTAATATAAAAATATTGTTATGGAATATTTGAGAAAGTATTTAATGTATTTTAAATCCACCCACAGATTAATAACTCAAAGTAAAATAAAAGCAGTAACTTACATTCTGCAGATCTTGACCCTGCCAACATGACTTGAAAAGCCTGACAAAAAAAGATTTGTCCTCTCATTGAATTGTTTGGCTCATGCTTTATGCACAGGCATGCTTTGCTTCAACATTTGGCATGAATACCCTCCTTTTTCACCTTGGGGACAAATGCATCCAGGGCAACAGATAAAAAAGAAGAGAGTCCTACTTTCTGTTACAGTTTGGGATAACCTTCACAATATATGTGAACTGCTACTACTGCAGGTCAGAATCTTACTTCTATACCAGTCTGCATGTTTGTTTTCTTAGAGATCCTAACTGAAAATCCTTTTGCAATGGTCTAGAACAGTCAGTTGATTTCAAAAGTGCTTAATTATAATCTGTTCTGTGTTTGGGAACTAATAATAGATTCTTTTTCCTGGCCTGCTGCTGCCTAGATGATGTTCGGCAATGCACTCTGGTGCATTGGTCTGGCTTTTGGTCTGGCAATGACTCAATGAGGATGGTGAAGCAAGCCTTCCTTTCTCAGTATGCTTCCTACCAGATAAGCTTCACCTGTTTTTTTGCATTTGCCCATTACTTTCTCTTGGAGAATACTGCTTTCATGTCATAAACCTGAAACTTTTCTGATGTTGATAGAAATTCTGAAGAAAATCTCTGTAGCCATGTTTTCATATTCTTTTACAATGTGCTAGGCTGTGAGCATGCTCTTGACAGCCTGTGTTTACATGCTGAGGCAACAACAACCCTAAAGTATACTCTGGAATCATTTTGGTAAAGGTACAGAGCACATATGAGAGGATGCTTTCTTATATGCATTTTCAGCCGAATCCTGATAAATATATTTTTAAAAAAATAAATAAATAAAATTGATTGCTGGACCGTTCTGGCAGAGGGAAACTGCTGGCAAGGCAGTGGTTTGTTTCCAGGTACCATGTTTTGGATGTCTGGATTTCTTCTACATAAGGGGTTCTTTTTATTTTTCTGCAATCAGAGAAGAGTATTATTTCCTTCAAGAAATTTTGTCTTCATGTAAGTTCTATGATTTTTTTATTGGTTTTTTTTGCAAAACATACTAACTATTGGATTTTTCCAGGATAGCATGTTAAATGCAGGCCACACGCAAAATATGCAATGTCTCCACTAAATACTGAAGAAATCTCACAGTGCTAGTTCAATATTGCATTCTTCGGTGTAGAACTCTGCATGCATACGACTGATGTTAATAGATCACTACTATTCTGCAGGATAGAGAGGTCTATCTAAGAAAACTGTATGGCAGATTAAACAGATTTAGAGTGCACATGATGCATTATCTTGAAGAATTCCCACAACAGAAGCTGTATGAGGATGTCAGACAAATAAGTGATGGTCTTGATCTTGAACTTAGCAAGCAAAAGATAAAACTCATCTGTGGTGTTTTAGTGACTTGCTCCACTGTACAAAATATGTTACTCATTTTGCTTTTCTTTTGAATGTGAAGCTTATTGACATTATCTGGCTGCAGGAGGTCTGTTGAAAAAAATAGATTAACACTTGTTTTCTACTCATATATAATTACATACACATATATATACACATACACATAAAACTAATATCTTTGGGGTCTTTTGGGAGGTAATTATATTTAAATAATTCTATGGTAGACCTAAAAATTTTCATGTTAGCTGTCATCTTGTCATCATCATCACTGTATACAGAAAAACTTGTTTCAATTCCACCTTGTAATACAATTACAAATATATTTTTAACTTGCAACTATATTTGGAAGATGGTATCTATACAGTCACAGAATGGCTGAGTTTGGGAGGGATCTCTGAAGATCCCTGCTTGAAGACAGATCAAGTAGGGTTGGTCACCAACTTATTTATACACACTGAGAAGATTCTCCTGAACCTTCCCTTCTCTAAACAAAAGAGTTCCAGCTCTTTCAGCTTCTTCTTTTATGGAAAGTGCTCCAGTCCATTAATAATTTCAGTGGCCCTTCACTGGACTCACTCCAGTATGTCCATGTCTCTCGTACTGGGCAGCCCAGACCTGGACACAGCCCTCCAGACATGTCTTACGTGTACTGAGTAGAGGGAAAGAACACCTGCCTCAACCTGCTGGCAATTTTTTTGCTAACGCACCCTAGGAAACTGTTGTCCTGCTTTGCCACAAAGGCACATTGTTAACAAAACATCACTATAGTTAACGAAAATCTAGAACTGTGAATGAAGATGCTATTTCTTTTTTAACTGTCGCTTGAAACAAAATAGAACGAGTCAGAATTAATTACCTAATTTAATTATTTTCCTCTAAAGATAGAATTAGTATTTCTCATCTTGGATATTCTATTAATAATTAATCTACAGAGAATAAGTGTATAAAGTTTGTTAATTTTTTTCACATAATTTGTTGATGTGGATCATGGTTTCCATCCATTCCATTCTTACTTGTTCTATAAGCCAAAAACTGTGAATGATGCGTCCTTCACTTACTGTCCTTTCTCTTAGGGCCAGTTTCTGACAAAAATATTTATAGTTTACTAGATTTGTCATGGTAGACTCAGTACCACCGACTTTTGTCCAGCTCAACTATTTGAAATAAACAGACATTGAGAATAGCTATTAAAAACTTAAACTGTCAACTATCATTGAACATCTGTTCCTTCCTTGAAAAATCAAACATTGATGTGGAAATATGTCTATTTGGATGTCCATCCAAATTCTGCTCAATGGTAGTTCTGTGCCTATGTGGCAGTACTAACATGGCTACTAACGTGGCTTTATATAGTTTAGTGTTGATATATTGAAACAGAAAAAAAACCAAACCAAAACAAACCAAATGCCACAAAAAAACCAAAACAAACCAACCAATAATACAATGGTTAAACGTCCAATGTAAACACTTGCATGGAAAACATTCTGAATATGACCATCTTTAAGTTGGGGCTGTGATAACTGTCATGTTCAATGCAACTGTACTGTCAAAGGAGCATTGAACCTAATGGGCTGTAAAATCTACCACAATAAGTGTATAAGTACATTTGTAAATACAGAATTATTATGCTAGTTATTCCAGTATTTGGATAAGACACAGCTCTAATGATGGGTCATTTTAGAAGTAAATTGTCATCTCATAGTATTCTCAAGTGATAAGAACTAGCATAAGGATTTTCTGGTGGAAGACTGACCAATTCAAAACAAAGTTGTATTTTCCAAGCCTAAGTATTGAAAAGACAGTCTAGAAACTAAAGCTAATATTGCTATTCTTGCCCCTCCCCCAGCTTTTCAAATCTGATGATAGTAGGAGTGACATGTATTTTATGCTTGATGGATGAAAAGAGACAGTAAAAGGCAAGATGAGCTAATAACAGTAAAGTCTGTATTGAATGAGAAATGCATTGAGGTACTGAGAGGAATCAAGATATGTGCTTCTATCATTAGAGTTTGTCACAAGTGAGATTTGTTGGTTGATGTGCTGTCAAACTACTGAGAGAGAAAGGTTTTATAACACGCAGCTAGACATGCAGAAAAAGCAGTTTAGGACTCAAAGGACTCAGTATAAAAAGAAGTTACAAAGTGAAAAAGAGTGATAAAGTTGGCATCAAGAGAAGGGCAATATTGATCTAAATTGAAAAAAAAACACTGTTTCAGACATCTTGAAAAATTATCTTCCTAGATTTTACTTCCTTCAAATGATCCTTTTTTATAATTAAATCTGTCTTTACCTGTCACTTAGAAAAGGAGGCCTTGAAAATACTCAAGCTGAATCTGTATTTGAACACACTTCTTACATATCTGTTTTAAAAGCATAACTCATTATCTTACAATTATGGATATAATCCAACTCTGGATTGGTCTGCGTACGAGTTTTCTTTAAAGATACGCATGGTTACACTGAAGACTTTACCTAATTTATAGCTACTAGTAAAGCTTTTATCACTTGGCAATAAAGATTTTTGGTATTTCACTCCATTGTAACATCAAGTTAGTGCTAAAGATAGTCCTTTAAAGAAAATTTTGCCATTTTCTGAGACTATTTAATAAAGTAAATTTTCTGATCTGAGAGTTTATCCTTTCAGTATACTTTTGGAATGTGCAATATCACTCACAAATTCCCGTGCGTTCCTTCCACCCCCATAGTATGTGCTGTTGATCTTCCACTTTTACTTCACATTGGGAACAAAATTCTTTATGTTTACATTTGCTTTTGTTCTCTTTATACACTCTAGTGCTATTTAAGTAAGTTCTATGAAAAAAATCCTGAACTTCCATTGAAACTGTTCAGAAATTACTTCCATTCTGGTCAGACAACATCCATTCTGTCTCAAACTGCCTCTTCCAAATATTGTTCATTTTTAATTTATTTCTTTGAAAAATCAGTTTTCTTCTGTACTATTAACTAGTACTCTGTCAAGTACAACATGTGCAAGTTAAGTTTGAGTAGCAACACTTGGGTGGGTTAAGCATCACTAAGGTCTTTCTAATTATAATAAAACTTGTACATTCTGATTTAGTGTTTCTGACTCTCAATATACCTATGATTTGTAAATAATCATAATGCTATTTTGTTAACTTCAGTCTTTTCTTGACTTACGTTGCTGCTGTGGTTACTGGCTGACTAGTAAAGCTGTGTGTATTTTCCAAATTCAAGGGCTTCTTCTCAGTTTTTGTATTTCTTTTTTTTTGCAGATTGAACCTTTAAAACCCTTCCTCTTGCTTTCCCTCATCAATGGTAGAAAAAAGGGAAATTCTGGCTTGAAATTAGGGTACTCGCAATATGAAAAATCCAGATTGTACTTTGTTTCCAAAGTCACTTGGGTCTCTCAAATTCAGAAATGTACTCCAAACTCACAGAAAAGTCCTCAAAATCTTACATATTCTGCTAGATACTAATTGTTTATTTGCTCACTTTGTCAGAACTCAGGCAGGAGCTGAAAATAAACAAAGGCAGCTGTGCAGACATCTAAAAACTGGAGTATGGGTATCTGCCCTATAGGCTGATCTCTTCCATGGCTGCAAGGGAATTTCTGCTCCAGTGCCTAAAGCATCTCCTCTCCTTCCTCTCTGGCCTTGGTGTTCATAGGGCTGTTTCTCACACTTTTTTTCCTTCACTCCTTTCTGTTGTGCAGTGTTTTACTCTTTCTTAAATACAATTCCCTGAAGCACCACCATTTTTGCTGCTGGGCTCAGATGTGCCCTGTGGTGGGTCTATTGGAGGTGGCTGGAACCAGCTGAAATAGGCTGTGTCCATCACAGAGCACCCCTGGCCTCTCCTCACAGAGGCTCCCCTGCTGCCCTCCACTGCCAACACCTCACCATCTGCACACAACACAGGCACCAAGAGACAACCCAATAATCAAAGACACCTGAGAGACCTGGTGGGAGGACAGTCAATCAGATACACCAGTACCAGACCAACAGCTTTTTAAGAATCAAGTGGGTCAAAGAAAGTGAAATGAGATTGGACAAGCTAACAAGTATCAGATAAAGACTGATAGTGGGAGAGTTCTGCTATTCCAGTAGGCTCAATCACTGTCTAATGAGAGCGTGATGCAGAGATAAAAAACTTAGACTCAGTAAATGACTGTTTACTGCAACAACTCTTCTTAGAGCTCATAGAAAAAGAGACTATTTGGAATTTTTGGCCTGAGAGATGCAAAGGGCCTGTGCCGAGAAGGATCAGTGGGAGAGCTGTTCTGTAATAGAAATCACAGGGCAATTATTTTTAAGAGTGCGGTGGGAAAGAG
>NW_009970716.1:4743822-4750095 GCF_000747805.2 Chaetura pelagica
AGAGTGAGACAAATAAATCAAGCAAAGCGATACTTAATTTCAAGATAGGGAACTGTAAAGAGAAATTTTTAAACACAAAATGGAGTTGTTAAAAAATCCTGCATGCAGCACAAAGGCTGTGATAAATGCCATATCAGAAGTCCAGAAAAAGTCTGCCGTAGCTCAAAAAGAAACCACAGAGTGGTCAAAAAGTCCCTTGCATATCTTCCTGGGAAAGTTAAGGAGGCTGTTGCAGCTAATAGTTTGACCTCTAAAAAATGGAAAGCTTGGTCAAATTGGAATAAAAGGAATACTGAATAAAATGGCAGGTCAAATGTATAGAGGAAATTTAGAGACCTAAACCAGAAAGGTTAGACCTAAAAACTTGCAAAGTATGCTCAAAATTACAGCAAAACAGTACTTTCAACACATTGAAAGCAGGAAGTCAGTTAGGGTGGGAACACTTGGTGTTAAGAGCTTATGCTGGGTGATCAGGCTATATCTAAAAATATCAATAAATACTTAGTTTTGGACATGATCCTGGCTGAAGGTGTAGGGCAGGGACCAACAACTGACCTATTCTTCCTCTGTATCAGGGAGGTCAGAGAAGCCGGATCAGATTGATACAAATACACAGAAACTATTGCATCATCTAGGTGCATCAGATGTCAATAAATCATTGCAACCAGATGGCATACAGCCATCTGGAATGTCTCAAATATGAAGCTGCTGGTCTGATAGTCGAAGTGCATAACCTAGCATTAGAAACAGCCACCTTGATAACCTTAACTCTACAAAAACTACCAATGAAGGCATTCTGGAAACTAAAGATTCGTGACTGAATTTTGTCACTTGTATGACAGAAGAATCTATAATAAACAAAATCTTTAGAATCAGTATGGCTTCCTCTAGAGTGTGTGGTGCCAACAGGAGGTGTCAGTGAAAAGTTTATGAAGGGGATTGGGTGGGTACTAAGTATTTGAATTTTCAGAAGCATTTGAGAAGATTCCAAAGTAAAAGTTACAAAAGGAACAAATCTGCCAGAGTACTGGAGAAAAATCCTTCAGTGGATTCAAGTTGGTTAAAGGATGGGTTGCAAAGGGTTAGGAAGTCTTGCGCTCTCTCTCCAAAGTGGTTCCTTACAAAGAACTCTGAATAAGAGCTTTGTTCAATGACTTCACCAGTAATTGATATCACAGATGTCACAAGGCTCTTTTTGATTTTCAAATGATGTGTCAAAAAACTGCACAAGAACCCTACAAAACTGAGACAAAGGGTAGAAAGGTGGCAGATAAGCTTCATAAAGGCAAACATAAGGGAATCTCTAAGGTAAGAAAACCTGAGCCTCAGCCACACTGAACTTGGACTGGCAGGTACAATCAGGAAGGAGATCTTAAAATCCTCACTCAGCTCTCTGGAACCAGTGGCTTGATTTGTCAGAACAGCCCAGAAAGCCAACAAAATCCTGGACACCACAAGAAAGATTCTGAAAGGAAGACAGAAAATTGTGACTGTGTGTAGCCATGTGTACTGGCTTTGACTGGGATAGAGTTAGTTTTCTTCCTAGTAGTGGTACAGTGCTGTGTTTTGGATTTAGTATGAGAATAATGTTCATAACACACTGATGTTTTAGTTGTTGCTAAGCAGTGCTATCCTAAGTCAAGGACTTTTCAGCTTCCCATGCTCTGCCTGTGCGAAGGTGCACAATAAGCTGGGAGGGAGGATAGCCAGGACAGCTGACCCAAGCCAGCCAAAGGGATATTCCATACCATATGACATCATGCTCAGTATATAAACTGGAGGGCAGTTGGCCAAGGGGGATCAATTGCTGCTTGGATAGTGGCTGGGCATTGATCAGCAGGTGGTGAGCAATTAAATTACACATCACTTGTCTTCCTTGGGTTTTCTTTCTTTCTCTTTTTATCTTACTTTTCATTCAATTATTATTATAATTATTAGTATTATTTTTATATTATTTAAGTATTGTACTTCTCTTATTTCAACCCGTAAGTTTTACTCTTTTTTGATTCTGGTCCTCATCCTACCAGGTGAGTGAGCAAGTGACTGTGTGGTGCTTAGTTGCCAGATGGAATTAAACTATGACACCATGGAGCACCACCTCCTGAGTAATGTCTGCAAGTCGTGGTCCTCACATCTCATAATTGTGCAGCAATGTGAACGCAGGTCAAATGGTTGAGACAGTGAAGTGGCTGCCTGATGGAGTGAGGCAGAGACTAGGACTCTTCCATTTGGTATGAAAAGGCTGACAGGATATGACTGGAGTTTGCAAAATTGTGCAGGATCAGCTGAAGACACATCCTTCACTAAAGGAAGGATCACTAGATACTACAATATCAGAAGCAGGAGCATGTAATGAAACTCACAGGAGATTTGTTCAAAACAGGCTCGGTGATGTACCTCCTACACAGTAGGTACTGATCTTCTGAAACATGACACCACAGGAAGCTGTGAAGACAGAAAAGATCTTCTCAAAGGCTCAAAATGAAATTAGACATATTTCTGGACAAAAGATTCACAGATGGGACTGTTGGGGATATACCCTAATGTGCACTAAGTTTGGTTGCTGGAGAAAGAAGAGGGGAACAGATTGCAGAAAGTACTTGGTTTGGTCTAACCAAGAGGAGCATAATGTTAGAAAAAGAGCAGTTCATTTATCCAGTGAGATATAAGCCCTGCAAAAGCAAGAACGTGCATTGACTGGTGGCACAGAAATAATTTTAACTACATTTAGTAACATAAAAATATGAACATTACTAATTATTTTGCAAGATTTGATCTGGACTCCTTTAATAGAAAAACAGAATCCTGTAATAGAGTAGTCTATTTTCTCTAATACAAGAAAACATACCTTCACCACTACTGGCAGTTGTTCCCTTGATGCTACTTGTGCTACATCCTCCTGCAATTTACACTTGCTATTCTATAGTTGCATCCTCTTCCATCATTGCAGTTGCAATTCTTCTTTTTTCCAATTATTTAGTCAAAGTGTTTCTTCCTCCTATTGAGTTCCTTCCTTCTGGTCTAACCTGTTTAAACATACAAAATAATTCTTTTTCAGCAGTGTTTCAGGTAAGTATGTAATTGCTGGAAATATTAATGAGAATCTTCTAAACCTCACTTGATGCATTCCTCCTCACTGGCAATTTATTAAATAATAGCTGTTCTTTGTGCATGACTTGTCAATTAGTCTTACATTACAGTATCATGACCAGGTTTTCGTACATCACATGACAACCTAATAAGAAGCTCATTTTTATGGTCTCTTAATCAAAAATTACCTTTCAAATGCTTCTTCCAATCCTGTTGTTCTCCTGTCATAAATGAAGCTGGTTTGACACTTCAGTGCTTCTAAGGTGCTGATAACTGCCCAGTCTACGATCATATATGTGCTCACAAGTTTGCTAATTCTTCCATTATTCTACTAAAAATTTAAACAAAGTAATTGTGGCTGTAATTCCATGGATCCTTGCCTTAATATTATGCTTGGGGTATTGCAAGCATATTATTTTTTTTCCAGTTGCATGTCAGTACAATATCACACAGTTTATTGAAGAAAAGTCTTTCAGTAGTTTGATATATTTCATGCACAATGGTCTCTCTTACATCATTTCTTACAATGGTCTAAAATAACTGGGTGTACTTAGAATCTTTAAATAATTTATATATGGTATTCTGCTCAGTTTTTTGGAATTAAATAAAATCTGTAAGATTACAGCTGAAAAGCATATATCAAAACATAGTTAATGCTCCTCAAAAGGTAAATTTTTACTAGTTTTCTGATGCTAGTAATTTATTATAGGTGCACTTTCAAACAGACAAGTGAGCCAATTTATAAGGATCTGGAATTAAACTATCTTTGCTATCAAATACATTAGGATGTTACGCAGGTCAACTTCTTCATTGTGAGACCATGATACTCTTGAATAAATAATTGAAATAGAGCAAATATGTTTGTATTTAAAATAACTTACTTTATGGGAAAAAAACTTGTATTTAGTAACTTTTTGATCTAAAACACCATATAGTGCACTGTGTTTATGATTTTTATAATGTTTAAATAGAACGGTGTTTCTGAGAGAAATAGTCTCATAACCCAACTTCAGAATTAGATAATTACTGTTGAGAACAATATCAACTATGTAAATAGCAAGTGCAAACCTTAATGTACCATGATATCATATATTTGCAATCAAGAAATTACAAGCTTTAACAGAGTATGCCCTCATTGCTGTCTAAGTTGTGCAATCAAGTTTTCTTTCCAAAGAGGACAGAGTTTGATGTACCCTGTTCTTATTCTTATATAGAGCTGAGATAAACTAGAGCACATTTTCTAGGTAAAGGAGCTTACAAACTTGTCTTAGTTCTCTATTTCAGACCAAGAAATGGTATCTTCTGTTAAGATGAAGAGAGATAAAAGTACAAACATAAATCTTCAGGAAAACAAATTGGAATAAAGATTAAGATTGTTATATGATGTCTTATATTAGGCTTAAGACAAAATGCAAGACAATCAGGTTCAAAGAGGTAACAGGAGTACAACCACTCTATGTCTATTAGAAGGATAATTTCCAGGGCTGAAACAGACACCTATTTCTGTTCTATTTGTTTTGTACCTTTAACTGAGAGTCCTCATTTTGTTAGTGATCCTGTGAGGTAGTCTGTCATTTACTAAAATTAAGCAGAAATCGCCAACTCTTTTTCAAGCAAGAGATCAGACAATGTTCTTTAGTCATTGTTGTGTACTGACTGTTAGAATGGAACCAGACTGTAACTTAGTGTGTCTGACCCACCTGTCTTCAGACACATCTGCTTTTTTGTGAATGTGAATGCCATCAAATATTTGGATAGATCTAACAAAAATATTCATACTGCAGAGGAAAGTATTTCTGTTGTTTTACTTATATAGTAGTTACATAACTCATAAAAAAGGAAATGTAGGTTTCAGTTAAATATTTCTGTAAAAAACTTTACTGTCATTTTCGTTAAGGAAATGTTTATCATAAAAGCAAATTAGGTGGATTGCACTGTATCTCTTTAGCTATGTGATTATTATGATTCTGCAACTGACAATTAATTCATGTACTAACAGAAGAGTAAATATTCCCTATATATTTTGGTGCACTGAAAAGTAATTTATGCATTGACTCATGTACAGTTAAGTTCTGTTTCTGTCCTGTAAATCCAAAAAAAATCCCAATAAAATGAAGTCTTTCATCAGACAAGGCTGTTAGACAGAAAGGATGTCTGATGTGTTGGAATAAAAGTAAAAATCACCTAAAATTTTCCTAATAAAGCTTCATGGTTTTCCTCCACTACAGCGCTATTCAATGATTGTGCTTGATCAGAGGTCAAACAGGACATTTATCTGAATAATAATCTCATTTAATCTTCTTCAAGAGAATTTGAATACTAAAACATCAGAGACTCAATCAGTTTATTCCTTGCAGCTGATATAAATTCAATTGATATGTTCTGACTGACTTTGTGCCACTCCACTTAATTACCTTCTGAAGCAAATAAAACCAAAACCAAAGCAAAACAAACACTTAAAAAATTACTCTGTCACTTCAGCAAGAGTGGGAACATCTATTGTTTATTGCAGCATGTGTGTACATGTCACAACTTCAGAAGTAAAAATTACAGTTTTAAATTACTGAAGTGTAAACGTTTAAAGAAATATAACCTACATTTCTTTTTTTACTTCTTAGCTAGACAGTTAGTGATATCTAAATATTATTAATGCAAAAACAGATACATTACCTATGTGCAGTGTATTTGTATTTTTATCTAACTAAATTTGTCTGTATGTAATGGCTGTAACAGGATAACATGATAGAGTATGTTAGAAAGATGACAAAAAATTCCTAGGATTATGATGTTAGTGTTTGTTCTGAAACATTCAAAAGGGCATTCTTACAGGTCACATGCAAAGGCAAAATTTCATATTAGAAAAGCCTTTCATTATCACCTTTCTCTAAACATTGTGATACCAATAATTAAGAATTAGAACTCTCATCATTCTATGATTACACTATAGAGGTATTATCTCATATTTAAAATGCACATTTCCATATCATCATTATATTTTTGCCTTAAAGCATTAAAATACATTGTCAAATTTTAGACCCAGACATTCCTACAGCTGAGAATAATCTACCTGTTGCACAGGACCAGATTTGTTATAGTGTCATTATGAAGAAATAAGCATCCAATTCGACAACAGCAAGAGGGATCAGAATGGAAAGTACTGAAAGAGAAAGACCATGTAGGGAA
>NW_009970716.1:4750119-4751489 GCF_000747805.2 Chaetura pelagica
ATCCATATATATACCTTAAATTTCTACTGGATTTCTTTTTATAAGACAGATGAAGAAATAATATACGAAAGTGATAGTAAATTTAGAAATTTCTTCAATGAGGAGTGATCTAAACAAATGCCGTTACCAGTATGGACCAGTTTCTGTACTAACTAGATGGAGCTCTGTGTTTCTTCGCGCTGCATATATTCATTGCTTTGAGGTGAAATATTCACAGGTAGTCATGAGTCACTCTCATGTTCAATATGAGCTATCTTTCATCACCACCAGTGTTTTCCATGAAGCCCAGAAAGCACATATTATACTTAGTGACTATAGCGAACCAGAAGTTTTCTACAAATTTTTTGTCAGCAAAGAGAAGGTACAAGGAAAAGGATGACAAATTACAGGATAAAGAGATCCAAAAAGGCACTTTAACAGGTGTAATTAATTATATAGGATACAGACATAACCAAAAGTCTGTGAATGGATAAACTTATTATTCTTCAAGATTCTCCACTGAATATACTTTTTTTTTACCTACCTTTGGTAGAAAGGTCAATATTTGATGCATGTTTTAAAAAAACCCAGATTTCTGTCCTTCTATCAAGTCTTCCTTTTAAAGTTGTTGTACTGAAACTAGAACATTAAAACAATTTCTAGATTTTAATCAAAGTCAGAATGCTCTGTGTTACCTCCAAAAATAGGTTTGCAAAATTAGCAGCCAAGAAGAAACTAAAGTGAACTATTTTCTTTTTAAAAGCATAAGCTTAAAAAGTCTTTGTTTCTGTTCTCAACTTGTGCTACATCTTAACATCTGGATAATTATGCAAACCTGTAAATTACATTTTTTCCCTCTGAGTTAATTGGCATAAAATTATAATGAAAAGAATTCAAAACCTTGGTGCAAAATTACAGTCTCATAAAATGAAATTGTAAACATACTGATTAGCCTGTAAAATTTTAATGAGACCGTGTTTTGATAGAAAAATCTTCAAACTAAGAGTACAGCAACTTTCAGCAAATATTTTGCTTAATTAATGAATATAAATAATTGATAGTTTTACCTCAGACTTAAGTGTCATTACTGAAAACACCTCTCTTTTTTTCTTTTTTAATGACACTGCTGAAAAGAAGTGTGAACTTGCTTAAAACTTACTCCCCTTCTTCTGAAAAGATTTGGTACAAGAAAGGTGATGTCCAAGTGAAAAACAGAAGTGTAGTTAGTGTTTATTCTAAAGCCAATTGTTCTAATAAACCTTCACTTAGAATTGAGGATATTTCAGAGCTGAGTTATGATCTCTGGAAAATCCAGATAACATTGCAACTTTGACCCTAGCAGAGCTTTCACAATATAGTATAGCACTGATCCACTTTCCCAGGATTTCAGA
>NW_009970716.1:4751541-4781417 GCF_000747805.2 Chaetura pelagica
CAAATAAATGAAAAACAGAGGAAAATTCTGATGGCTTTCCTCTCTCATACTGAAAATTCGTAACATTTTATATTAGTGATGCGTGTAAAGGTTAATTAAAAACAAGAAAATTAGTCTTGGAGTACTTGTTCTCAACATGTATTGAATGTAGAAGATTTTAAGACATCAATGGATCAGTTTTCTTTCATTACAGTAGCTAGCATTTCAGCTATCACCAAAGATATCAAGCAGTGCTATGAAAGATGCCCTTATGGGATGGTGAATCCCGCACTTGTACCTGCATAGTTTCCATTGAAGCTAATACAAGTTCTGTAAACAACAGGATTTTCAGCATCAATGTTGTAATATTTAGAGAGCTGCTTTCTGTGCACTCTCCTTTAAGAAAACCTGCTTTGCTGAAATTTCTTGGTAACTTCTACAGGCCAAAAAAGTTGAAGTAGCTAGTTTATTTAAAGTCTGAATTAGTACACTCATCCTCCAGCATTAGATTAATTTACAAGTGTTATATCTGATCCCTCAAAATTAAACCATGGAAGTTATGCTCTGTATACTTCAATGGTGGGTTTTGGTTGGGTTTCTTTGTTTATTTTAACATAGAATACAGTAAAGGGGTACTTATTCTAGTCAATGAGCTAACTCAATAAAATCCTTCAGGTTCACCACATTTAACTGATAAAATGTTCCAGGTACTGTCAATTTCAATTACTTTTAAAACATTCAAAAATTACATTGCATATTAATGTAGAAATTTGTAACAGTTTGAGTCAGTGATATTCAGTCGGTGATAATTTTATTTATCTAAATATAAATCCTTGACTGTGCCAAGTATACCTTAACCAGAACTAATTTTTAGGTTCATTTAGTAAATGCAACTCCTCTCTCCCACACAGCTGTCTTTAAATTCAGTAAATAAGTACCGCACATACACTCTGCGTATCACTCCTGGCTATGTTATCTGGATGCTCAAAAGGCTATGTGAAACCTAGACTGCCCAATAGAAATTTTTCTACCCAACAGAAGGTAGAATACATAACAATGTGCATCATTGCTGACTTGCAGGCAGCATTCAGATACCTGAAATAGTTTTTAACTAATTAAAATTAATTTCTACCTCAGCAAAAGTACCTATAGAGGTATCTTCCTATTTACTACAGTTTGTCTTTCTATTTGGACCATTGTAGGGGTATAGTATTTTGGGTCTTTTAATTACATTTATATGTAGAAATCAGCCATTGGATAATGCCAGTGCCATTGAAACACCTTCCCATAATTTCTCCCCTGCTTAATAGTTTCATACTAATGCTTATTTTACATGGGGGGGGAAAAATGGCAATGTGACTTAGAATGAGTTGTATATCCTAAATTTGAACAGGTTGTGGCATTTTGTGCCATATGGAATGCATGTCAGTGAAGTGAAGGGCATGCCTTGTCACATCGTGTCCCAAAACGACTTTTTGGGAGTGAAATATAATTTCCAGCTGACATGAGCCTTTCACTTCACTGATCTGCAAGTTAAACATCTCAAGTAACACAGATGTTTTTGGCAACTAGCCCCCTGTTAAGGGTAAGAATGAATTGACAGAAAGTCTAGCCTTTGATTTACAAGACCCGAGATCTTAAGAAGATATGGAACTTCATGATAGAAATTGTTCAACATTAAAGCAATTTCATAATTGTTCAGTTGTCCTAATATTACATAAATGACAAGAGCTTTTGTTCAAAAGGGTGACTTCAAATACCTGAGATATATGTTTCCTACTCCTGGAAAAATACGCTTGATTGTTGTCTGACCTTCCAAATATTAGACAGGTTCCCCAAAGTAAATTAGAAGAAATTGCCTGTTTGTTGTTTGACTCATATCAGAAAGTAAATTTTCAATCCCAGAAAGTGAAATAAACATTCCGATTGTTTGTAAGCTTGTGGGACATTCTAGGTAATTAATTTCAAATATAATCTCTAGATCTTCTATTTTATCACATAAAATCTAGGGCACTGGCTAATTAGGGACTAAGTAGTCCTGAGGGACCATATAAAACAGCATTAAAAAGGTAAGACAAGAATTCTGGCGTATTTGAGATACTTACAATCCATAGAACCATACAATCATAGAAAGCCAGATTGGAAGGGACCTCAAGGATCATCTGGTCCAGCCTTTCTAGGTTTATATGAGATGGCTCAGCACTTTGTCAAGCTGAGACTTAAAACTGTCCAATGTGGGGGAATCTACCACTTCCCTTCGGAGACTAGGACAATGTTTGATTGTCCTCATGGTGAAATGTTTACTTCTTGGGTCCAGTCACATCTCCCCAGAAGCAACTTGTGCCCATTACCCCATGTCTTTTCCATGTGACTCCTTGTAAATAGGGAGTCTCCATTTTCTTGGTGGCCACCCTTTAAGTACTGGAACATGGTAATAAGGTCTCCCCTAAGCCTTCTTTTCTCAAGGTAGAACAAGCCTAGTTTTCTCAGCCTCTCCTCATATGGTGGGTCCTCTAGTCCTCTGATCATCCTTGTGGCCCTTCTCTGGACCCTTTCCAGCCTGTCCTGATCCTTTTTGTAGAGCAGGGACCAAAACTGAATGCAATAGCTCAGGTGTGGTCTGACAAGTGCCAAGTAGAGTGGGATGATGACTTCTTTACCTCTGCTGGTGATGCCCTCGTTGATGCAGCCCAGCGTCCTCTTGGCTGCAGTGCACTGTTCACTCACGTTGAGCCTGTTACCCACCAGGATGCCCAGGTCTTGGGGCATCATGGTAGAATATAAATATGATATAGAAAAAGTGATCTTTATACTTCTGTCAGTTTAGAGGGATGAGTGATAGTGGTTGGTTGGTTTTAATGTCTGGATTTAATTTATATGCAGTCTTAGGCTTACCTAAAGGCAAAGCATATTTAACAGGTACAGTGGAAATCTTGATGGATCTTTAAACAGTCACAATTCTATTAACATTTTTGGTTTTCACTATTGAACCAGCATAAATAATTATTTTAAGAAAGAGTTAATGTACATTTCTAGTCAAATGGCAGTAATAAACATTTCAGAAATATCACTTTTAATTATCAGATTGGAACAAATTATAGGAACAGAAAATGTTCATTTTTTCACTTTTTAACATTTGAATTAAAAAAATTGTAAGTTTATGTGTAACATTTCAAACTTTATAAAGCAAATTACTTTTCTTAAGATTGTTCTAAGTCCTCAGTTTTTGAAACCTACAATTATGGATGCTGGGCTTTTATGGCAACCTAATTAAGGAAATATTTTTGTCTTTAAGTGAAGTATAAGCTTCCTAATATCTTTTTATATGAACAGAATGTCTTTTGTCCCAGTAAAACTTTAAGATTAGCATTATTCTGTTATTCTGTCTGTAAAATACATTGTCTTAATATACACACAACTTACTTCCTTACAGATTGTACATATATGTAAAATATATTTAATTTTTTATAAGCTTGTATTTCTCATGAAACTAAGTGAAAGTGCAGATAATTTAAGTATTGAGTTAAGAAGGAATAAAGTTCTAAAACTGAATAAAGTTAACACATTCAGTCTCTGTAAACAAGATAGATAAATCAGAGTACCTTTAGCAATCATATTCTAAACCAGTTGTTTACTAATTTGTGAAGGCAGATGAACTTTGAAAAGTGAACATGAAAAAAAATTGTTAGTATAAGGTATTTCTTCATTTTCTGAAAATACTACTAATAAGGCAGTAATAAATTAACTTGCTCAGCTCCTCTAACAGACTAACATAGATCAAGGTAGCAAGTTAACATCTGTTTTAATGTATAGTATGTAAGTGCCATACCAGCTGGGGAGGTTACCCCTTTTTCTGAAGGACTCCTTGGATGACACTGGAAACATTATGCATATTTTAGCAGGATTGTTACCATATATTCAAAACAGTTTTGTATGTCTTGATAGGCAAATAACTTTTCTAAGAAGATGTAGAAGATGTATTTTTTTTCTGTAATCACACCATGGTTTTCAGAAGTTTCTCAGAAGACCATTAAATTACAAAAGTTTACTTGAATTGGTATAGAAGGATTTAAAAAATAAAACAAAAAAACTAATTATAACTACGGAATCCCTGAGTTGAAGACCAAATGAACAGTTTTATTGAGAGAGACTGGCAGGATACATGGAGATGCTCTCTGCTACTGTCCCTCACAGACCAAATATGGAGCAGCGATATGAGTGCAGAGGTCCTCTTCAGTGTTTGATGAGGATTTTTAAAATAACTTGCTGTGAAAAGTGAAGCTATTGCAATTTATTTTTTTTTAAGTGACAGCAGGCTTTTTAAGGAAGAAGTAGAATCAATACACTAAACTGGTATCTGTAAGATAAGACAACTGTCCATTTGACAGCAAATAAAGGCAGTTCAGGGGTTCAAACAGCAGTCAATCAAAGGTAGATACTACTACTTAGACTAAGCAGTTTGAACTGCTGCTTTTACTTTTATTATAGAAGTTTTGTTATAGAAGTTGTAGATTTAGTTTACCACCAAAGAAAAACCTACATTTATGCCTTCTAAGTAGAGAAAAACAGTATATGCTGCAATGATTTAAATGGAATGGAGGGGTTTATTAAACAAAAAGTAAAGCGTGCATACAAGACAAGTTCAATACTGATGCCAAATCTGATTAGTTGCCCTGCTTGTATGTCTGGCAAAAAAGTGAAAGGTATCATTATACTGAAACCATATGAGAAACAAAAGTGTCATGGGTATTTAAATGCATACAGATAATGGTCATCATTTTTGCCAGCCTTGAAATGAAGTATAGCCAATTTTCAAGATCTAATAAAATCTGACATATTAATTACTGGGTTGTTGTTTGTTGGTTTTTTTTTTTTTTCATTTTTTAATTTCAGAGCAATTGTAGTTCATAGAATTAACTAAGAGCAATATTTTGGCAGATACCATAGCTCCTGGCACATCAGTGTAATAAAACTAGATCTTAATGAAACTGGAGACAACTTGGACAGTAGCTCTGCACTTAATTCAGAGATGGTTTGAAAGTGAAAATAACAAAAACAGTTTTATTAGGAAACAGTTGGGAACTTATCAATTTCTATTATCTACTGATTTTAACTCACTCTCTATGGCACCAGAACTTTCCTTCATATGGTGCAATGATGCAGATTCTACCTAATTATTTTCATGCTGGGAAAAGATGTAGCACTTCTTACAGGTACACTGAGGTATATAGCATCCTTTTGTAATGACAGTCAAATGAATTAAGCAAGTGCAGAAGCAGAGCAGAATGGAACAAACTGCCACCATTATGTGAACCAAAGGGAAAACCTGATGTTGCTTAACACAAAGGGGATGCTTTGGCCTCTTCCATTAATACCAAAGTTGTATCTATCACTGGATAAGGTTCAGTTTAAAATAAATAAAGATCCTGATCACAGTGAAACCACCATACTAGAGGTATCTCCCTACAACTAGATTGATATCCATTTAAATTAAGATTTTTAAAGTAGCTGAAATTTTACTGCTTTTTACTAAAAACAAACAACCAAAAAGTCCTTCAGATTTTTGCTTTTTTTTTTTTTTTACATATTAGAAGAAATTTTCAGTATGGAAATGGCTTCAGTTTGACAATCACTCAGGTTAAAATGAAGCAATTCCTGATGAACTTTGAAATCTTGTTAGCTTGCAGTGACACTCTTGTCTCTAGATCAGAAGGACGTGGACTTGGCAGATGCACCACTGGATGGTCATACTCAAAGTCAACGGCTCATTCTTCAATTGGAGATCAGTGACAAGAGGCCTTCCTCAAGGGTTTGTATTGAGGCTGGCACATGGTCAACATGCTATAGGGAAGGGATGCCATCCACCGAGACCTTAACAGGCTTGAGGGGTGGGCCTCTGAAAAGCGCACGAAGTTCAACATGGGTGGAGGCAATCCCAAGCCCAAATACAGGCTGGGAAAAGAATGGATTGAGAGCAGACCTGAGGAGAAGGACTTGGGGGTGATGACTGATGAGAAACTCAACATGAGTCAGCAATGTCTGGTCAATATTCAAAGACTACCTCATCCAGGCGCAGGAGCAACACAACCCAAGAAAAAGGAAGGCAGGCAAAAATGCCAGGAGACCCGCATGGATGAACAAAGAGCTCCTGGACACTCTTAAAGGACAAAAGAAAGTTTCCAGAGGGTGGAAGCAGGGACAGGTAGCCTGGGAGAAATACAAAATAGTTATTTGAGAAGCCAGGGATCAGGTTAGCAAAGCTAAAGCCCAGATAGAGTTATGCCTGGCCAGGGACATCAAGGGTAATAAGAAGGTACATCAGTGAGAAGATGCAGAACAGGAAAAATGTGGGCCTTCTGCAGAAGGAAACAGGAGACTCTGTCATGCAGAATATGGAGAAGGTTGAGGTACTGAACAATCTTTTTTGCCTCAGTCTTCACTGATAAGGGCACTGGCGACACCATCCAGGTCACAGAAGGCAGAGGTCAAGACTGGGAAAAGGACAATCTGCCCACTGTAGGAGAAGAGCAGGTTTCAAGACCATCTAAAGAACCTGAAAGTGCACAGGTCCCGAGGACCTGATAAGATCCATCTGCAGCTCCTAAGAGAGCTGCCAGATGAAGTTGCTGAGGCACTGGAACAGTTTCCCCAGGGAAGCTGTAGTTACCCTCTTCCTGGAGGCATTCAAGACCAGGTTGGATGGGGCTTTGAGCAACCTGGTCTAGTGGAAGGTGTCCCTGCCCATGCAGGGGGGTTGGAACTAGATGATCTTCAAGGTCCCTTCCAACCCAAACCATTCTATGATTCTACGAATGTGCACTTGCAGCCCAGGAAGCCAACCATATTCTGGGTGGTATCAAAAGAAATGTGACCAGCAGGTCAAGGGAGCAAATCCACCCACGGACCTGTTGGAGTGGGTCCAAAGGAGGGCCACAGAGGGTTGGAGTACCCCATGTTCAGTAGCCTGATTGCCAGAATCCTATGGGAATTTGCATGGATCTATGGGGACAGATGGGATGCACCCAAGACTGCTGAAAGAGCTGGCAGGGGTGCTCACCAAGTCACTTTCCATCATTTATCAGTAGTTCTGGCTGACTGGGGAAGCACCAGCAGATTGGAAATCAGCCAGCGTAACACCCATATCTAAGAAGCGACAGAAGGATGATCTGGGAAATTACAGGCTTGTTAGTCTCACTTCAGTACCAGGGAAATTGATGGAGTAGATCAGCCTGAGTATTATTATGCAGAACAACCAGGTGATCAGGCTCAGTCAGCATGGGTTCATGAAGGGCAGGTCCTTTTTGACTAACCTCATCTCCTTCTATGACAAGGGTCATACTGGATGAGGGAAGGACTGTGGATAGTATCTACCTCGACTTCAGCCAGGCCTTTGACAAGGTTTCCCACAGCATTCTCTTAGAGAAGCTCGCTGCTCATGGCTTGGATGTTCACACTCTTAGCTGGATAAAAAAATTGGATTGATGGCCACATCCAAAGAGTTGTGTTCAGTGGAGTTAAATCCAGATGGCGGCTGGCCACAAGTGGTGTTCCCCACAGCTGAGTGCTGGGGACTCTCCTGTTTAATATCTTTATTGATGACTTGGATGAAGGGATAGAGCGCACCCTCAGTAAGTTTGCAGATGACACTAAGTTGGGTGGGAGTGTCAACCCACTTGAGGGTAGGGAGGGTCTGCAGAGGGATCTAGACAGGTTTGATAGTGTTTCTTGTCCTTCTGATTATTAGTTAAACACACTGTCACACTTCAGCTTTTATTTGGATCACATTTTTTAGTTTTCTTTATGTTCAAAGCCTTGAAGACAGTTGTTCTCTGACCAGATCAGGTCCTCATATAGAGGCTGAAGCTTATCAAAGCCACCGTCAGCTAGACCTTGAAACAAAGATCTAAAGCTAATTTAGATTTTCCTTCTTGCCCTTTGCATGATAAATCTCATGATATGCACGTACAGTCCTGATGTGACAAGAATAAAAATGGCATTCTTCAAGAAAACCTGCAAAGGAAGATGACATTTATCCTCTGTGGACCAGAGAGAAAATATGACATAAGGGAATAATTTTGGAAGATCTGTTGGGCTTCCAAACCATGGCCTTTGGAGCAGGGAAAGATGTTAAAGAAATAATTCTAAGAATATGTCAGTAGCAATATATCTGAAATAATAACAAATTCTATAAGAACTTTTATTTGCTAAAAGCTTTGAATCTCGTAACTGCTAACTTTGTCTCATGTTGATAATTTGTCATTGAATATGTGTGAAAGTGACCTTAAAAATACAACTTGCAACTTCTAATCTCAGTTCTGTACTGAGTGCAGAAAGACAGAGCGATTAAAAAACATGTTCCATCACTGAAATTTCATGGTTGGAATTTAAATTGGATTTCAAGATCAGGGGAAATAATGTCATAATGAGTGTTAGTATGCAGAAAGTCATAGAAAGTTAATGGACTTTAAAAACTGCCACATTGCTCTAGAAGAGTCATTAACACAGTCTTTGGCTTTGTAAGACACAACTAAAGATAGATGTGTTGAATTAATTAAAGGAAGGGACTCCCAGCACAGAGATACATATGTAAGGAATGATGGTGATAAACTATGAAAGTAAACTTTATTTTTATATATATATATATATTCAGTATACCTTGATAAATCTCTTCTCTTTACGTTCAGGGGATTTAAATATCCATTTTTAAACTCCTTTGAAATTTTAATTTCTGAAATTGAATGACACAGTATTGAAGCTTTATAAGTTTGTCAGTTATCTCTGAAACTCAATTTGAAGGAAAGGATGACACCATAGTAACATATCTGCATATATAATGACAGTGTTGCCCAAACTCAAGAGATTTCAGGAATGTGTTTGAAAGAGAAAATTACTTAGCTGTAATGTTGTTCTTTAAAAGGTATCATTATACTGGTTCTCACTGTCAAAGCTACCATGGGAGCAGGAAGAACCCTAACTGTTCTATTAAGTCAAACAGAGCAAATGGACACTGAAAATCAAAGGTGTTAGTACCACACCAATTATTTACAGTATGAATTAGTTTAACCTAATACAATTAATTAATGAGAAAATTTGACTTCTTTTAGTTTAGGATTCACAAGACAACAATATACAATATAAAACATTTGGAAATAGAAGGCAAACTATCAAAATACAACAAACATACCCATTAGTCCCTTGTACTTGTCAGACATTCCTTTCTGAAAATTGTGGTTATTTTCCTAATCTTAATAGGCCAGAAGAGAGGGAAACAAAAACACATTTTTATGAATAGTCCTGCAAATAGCTTATTAATGATCTCACAGTCTACTAACAATATGTTACACATATAGAATTTGCTACCACCAGCTATTTTCAGAATGAATCCTAAAACCTGGGAAGAGCATGAAATACAACTCTGAGTCAGAAAGAATAAAGCAACAATAAAGCCACCAAAAATACCTATTAAACCTATTCATACAAATGCAATCACCAATTTTTTATAAACTTTTGATCACAGACATTATTTAAATCAGGGATAGCTTATTCCAGAAATCCAGTCTCCAAACTCAACACAATGTTCCTAGAAAGTGCAGCTCTGGGAAAGAGAACTTGCACAAAGCTTCACAACTGAGTATAGAAAATGGTAAGGGCAGAAACCTATGTGACGTGGTGGTAATTGATTAAATTAATAAAATTTCATGATACTAAGATATCTTAGATCTAAGTTTAGATTTTCCTTTCAACTCTTTTGCAATTCATTTTAATTCTGACCTTAAACTCCACGCAGTTGCAGCAAAACTTCCAACTCCTGCAAGGCATTTAATTTCCATTCTACAGCTCATAGCCAAACCAGGAGCCAAGCAGACCCTTTAGTTCTTATTAGGGATGTAGACACTGCATGAGAAACAAGCACAGTCATGTTATCAGCATAAAGAAAGATTTCCATGTAAAAATAATCTGAAACCATACAATAACTCAGATAAGGATCAACTTGAAATTCAACATATTCCAAAAAACTGAGAACCATCAAGTAAAAAGAGGACACACATGGTTTAAAACAGGAAAGGTCATGAAATAGAGAATCATAATTAAATTAGATGAGAGAGGTCAGCTAAATAGTAATGTCATTATTTACATATAAATCTCCATTCTGTATGTCAAAATTATGTCCCACAAGGGTGGTAGTACTGAATATTTTGGATATATGTTAAAGGAACACAGTTTATCTAGTCAAATATTCAGAATCAACTATTATTTTATGACTGTTTTAATGATTTTGCAGTTAAAATTTACAACTGGAGCAAAGCAGGTACAAAGAGGATCAAATTCCTCTTAGACAAGTTCAGTAACAACCATGAAGGGAAGTTCCCTGGTGTTCTTTGGAAAAACTTGCTTGCATGCCAAAGACAGGTCCAAAAGGCCAAGTAAAAATCTTTAGGTGAGCCATGATACTTGGTGACTTCCTTAGAACAGATGAATTACATATAGATGGTGAGTGATGTAAGTTCAGTCACATTTCTCCAACTTCTGAAGACCGACACACTCATTACTGGATACACAAGCTCTACGGTGTGCAGACGTGAAATGAAACTGATCACAGTACTTCTGCTCTCCTTACAGAAGAGAACAGTTAAGGATGATCACAGAACCAAAAAGTTGTGATTCTTGTATTTTAAGTAAAAGAAGTATGGATGGATGTTGGACTCTGTTGAGTTATATCCCTCTCCCAGCAAGTTGGAAATACTACATCCACCAGGTCCCTGTAATAAGTATGTAAAGATGCCACCCTAAAGAATTGTATCTTTGGGAGCTGCAGAAAGTCCTATACTAAATACTGAAGATGTAAATACAATAATATAGTTTTTGCAGTGTCTCTAAGGTAAGAACTCTCTCACATTCTCTATGCGTGTTTTAAATAGGATGAGATGGTATCACATGCTAGGACAAAAAGTGTGTTTCTGATCTTTTATGGTTTATGCAATATATTCTCTCATTCTGCTCTTATAATTAAACTAGGCTCTCTGACTCTATTCTTCAGTGCCAGGGCTTGGTGTGACATGTTGCCACTACAGCTTTTATTCCAGTCCAAGCCTCACCAGTATCTATCGCCTGCATTCACAGGAAGCTTTTTAGTTCCTTCCTGAGTTCCTACATCCTGCAAGCCCTGAGCCTGATTAATCTGATCGTATGTCTATTACTTAGAAGTGTTAAAAGCAGATTTAGATCTGTGGATTCAGTCCTTAAGCAATTAAGTTACTCATCATGTGCCTTCCTTCCCTGGAAATCAGTTCACACTTTCCATTCATGAGGGACACATACTAATCACACAAGCAGAGCATGTGTTCATTACTTCATAAAGTTATATAGGTATTTCTTACCCTTCACAAACATGGTTTTTATTTTTTAATGTTATTTCTACAGAAATATTCTATTTCTCATTTTGTCTAAGGAATTAAACATCTTTAAGATGTATTTTTCTGTTGCAAACAGAAGAAAAAAATATGTGAATGAAAAAAAAAAACCAAGCAAATAAAAATTCCCTTTTTTCTTTCACAAACATAATTTTAATGTATAATTTTGTAAATCTAATCCTCCTGAAGCCACCTGCATTTTTCAACAGGAACAAAAAATTCAGATACATATAATTGAGAATATAATTTTCCACACAAGAACACTCCACAGCTGTGAACCATGACCGTGCACTCTGCCAAGGAAGGAGCTGGAGGGTATTCCTGCATTCTGTACAACCAGCAGTATGCAGGTCTTCCAGAAATTAAACTGTGGTATCCAGGGACTATAACAAAGGAGGTATCACTGAAGGAATGCATTAGGGAGTATTAATTCTTAGTAAGATTGTATGGTTCTTTTTTGAGGGTTAGATGCAATAAAAATTGTCAAACATAAGATTTTTTATCACTATCTCGAAGAGAAAGAACTGGCCAGGGGTACTTATTTTGTATTAAATACTCTAAGAAAATGTGTTTGAAATAGAGCATTCTCATTCTCGTCTACAAGCTTTAAAAAACAAACAAACAAACAACAACAAAGAAAAAAACTGTGATGGATAGATATGGATTTTGTATGAAATGTACAAAAAATCTTTCCGTAACAAAATTTGGATACTGAGGTCTAGCTGACATATGCAATAGCAAAAGTTAGTTAGGAAACCAGGTAACCAGTTGTGTGATTTTTTGAAACACTGTGGATGATTTTGTAACAGACTACACAATTCACCAACATTGCCCAGAACTGAAAAGGCTTGGCTACTATATCCATTGCTTAGAGTTACCCTGGCAATCAGTTCACAGTGGCCACATTCACACCTCACAGCAGAATCCCACTAGAAGGTCAGTCATGCATAAAGGGGAGAAGTATTCTCACAACAGGAGTACAATCTTTTGGAACAACTGGCAGATCAGCAGATTTTGCTTCCTCAGCCTTCATAAAGACTCACAGCAGCAACTCTGATTAACCAGCAGAGTTCAAAATTTGAAACCTTGTCCTCTACACAAATTGGTCACAGTTTGCTCCCAAAACTGGCCCTGCAACACAATAATCAATCAATTCCTGCAATGCTGCACTATTATCTTGATGACCCATTTAATAGCTGGATATTATAAGGAACTTTTCAGTGTTGTGTCAGCCAAAGAGGTCAAATGGGAGAGTAATTTGTAACCTTGCAGCTTCAGGAAACTGTCATTGGAAAGGCATGATATTTCCATGTAAAGATAGTCATAACAGTAACTAAAGGGAAAGGAAACTCACAAAAATTATCATGGAGACATTCCAAGCATCTTTAACTCCTTTATCTGCTGTTATTCCATGTAAATATTACCAGTGCATTGGCATTCTTAAAATATTTTTTTGTGAGAATGTCACAGTTCTTTACTTTTATGCCCAGCATGCTGGGATATTTCTGCATACAGGACCTATATTAAGATACCAGAAGCAACGCTAAGCAAAGACAGTGGTTCTGCAAATGCAGCACTGTGTGGAGAGAGATGTTATTTGCTGTCCTGAAAGCAACAAAACCAAATTTACAGTCAGACTGATAATTTGTGCTTGTCTGAGTCCAGTACTAGTTTTTGCTCTTTGCATAATATTCTGTTGTGTAATGCAGGTGCGTCTCATTGATCCTGGAAGAAGTACATTAGTTAATCAAGCTGGTAGAGATCAGAAATTTTAAGATATTTTCACTTTTAATCTGTGAGTTAGCTATTTGAAACTGTTTAGTTCAGCTATGGAGATCATTCTGCATTAGAACACAGCAAGTAATATCAGTAAAGACATTATGTAAACATTTGATAACTTTGGTAAACATCCATTTTTGTATTTATAAAAACTATTTATTTTATAATTAAAGCTTTTTATCTTCTATACCTTCAAAAAAATGTGGGTCTGTTTTTTGTCTCTATTTTTCCCTTTTGAACGTTAAATGAAAAAAAAAACAAACCCAAACAACCAAAACAACCAATCAAATGAAAAAAAAAAACCACAACCCTGTAGTTATATATGTGTTAATGCACAGAAATCTGACTACTCTGATAGTCACATTTATGAACCTTGATGGTACAAAATGAATGGTCAAATTTAAAGCCTGAAATTTATTAGAACCATATATAGCTTGTTGCAAAGAAGAACACAAACAATTGCCCTGATTCCTTCACATGATATATACAGTGCAGAAACTGTATTTTAGTAGTTTTTAAATGGGAATACTAATATATATTCAGACTATTTTTAAAGTATTCATAATCTTAGGTATCTTTCTGTTGTGGAACAAATACCAATTTAAAATAACTAAAAGTGAGTAAATTATTCTGAAGAAAACAATTATCTGCTTAGTTTTAATAAATACATTTATAGAACTCAAAGTATAAATTATGACAATACTAGACTTAAAAGGATGAATTGATCACAATTTACAGTGCTGCAAGACACCTCCATGTTAGCATTAGAAAGTGAGAGAATTTTTTTTATGACAATGCTTATTTTATAGACTTGATTATTCTCTCACACTTGTGTAAATTAAGAGTTAATCTACTGAAATAAGTTGTTATAACACTGCAAACATGTACAAGTTGAAGAAAACAGAAATAGTATCTCTCAAGGGGACTATCAGGAAGGTTTGCAATAAATGAAAATGAGAACTTGAAGATGTATATCAGTAGAGAGAAATGAACGCAAAATAATCCTCTTGCTCATCATCTTCCCATAAGTCTCAGAATTAAAGAGTATAGATGAAAAGTGCAGTGCTACTTTGTTTTCTATAGGAGAAAATTGTAGGTAGAAGAGTTTCAGAGGTCAGCCCCTCAGAAAAAATGTGTTTGAATGAATATCCTAATCAGTGGATTGCAAGCTGACTGATAGTAGTGGGAAGTAGCTAGAAGAGCCACATGGATTACTTGTGTAGAATCTTCCTCAGAAGAGCAGAAGCAGTCTTCCTAAGGATTGAGAAACATGCAGAAACTACACAACTGCTCTTCTTTTGAATGGAGAAAGACTTTGTAAGAGCAAATATTCCGACCTAGGGTATTTCTCTGGCATATAGATGATATTTTAGAATTTTGAATTGCTTATTCCTGTTTTGTTTTATAACCTTGAATTTGGTCTTGTAAACCCTAAGTGAACACAGACAAATTGTTGAATATTTTTATATGTAAGAAAGCAACGTTGAGAGTTTTTCCCTCTATACTTTTTGGCCCAAAGAATACTCTACATAGTTTGGTAACTGCACCTAACTAAGCTAGTAAAACTAAACTTAAATTCCATTATCCAGTACACAGTTACTACCCAGATTGTAAAAGGCTTGGCAAAACTCTGACCTGCAGTCACCAATGAGACCAAAATGGTGAGAACTGTGTTATCAAGGCCAGAGTCGAAACAGAGCTCAAATATCTTCTACATGGCTTTTGAATGTTCTGATCTCAGAGCTATTTTCTACTGCCTGACAAGAAACTCTATTCCTGTTGTCTAGACTGACAGAAATTCTATTGTCAAGCTGGAAAAAAAATGTTTTTGTGCATACTTCTACTTAATGCTCCTACACTAAAGTACTCTGACAAAAACCTCATTGTACTTAATACTCATATGTTTAACAAAAACTAATGCTAGGTTGGTTACACTATTTTTTCAAAATAGTTAAGATTGATGCATAGCTACGTGAGACTCGGAAGATGCCTAGACTTTGGGGTTTCTTTTAATTCAGACAAGTTTTCTGTTGAAGGCATCTGTGAGACAAAGACATTGAAAACTGACAGCATGGGTTTCTAGTTTTGCATAAGCAACTTTCATTACATAAGCTGGTCAGATATAACTGCATAAAATACACTCAGATAATGTAATTAAACCAGTATACTGTATTTCTGTATTTTAATGTTCTCTTAGCATTGAAACTATGCCAATAAATTTATTTTGATGGCTAAGATTTTGCAAGCTTTGCAAATAAAGTTTTGGGTATAATGTGGTAACCTGCAGTCAGTTTGTTACAACAGACCTCAAGAATTTTCTGATATGTCTCTAGATTGTAAATATAAAGTGTATTTATTAGATGGCATTAAATATTTACTACATCTGAAGATCTGTCAATCAAATTGTAACGGTACATGTCTGTAACTGTAATGCCCTCTCTTTCTTGTAACTATGCAAACAGAACAGCAAGACCTTTCAGACATTTCATTTCTTCCTGCAGGACTTAATTATGTGAAGAAAACATTTCAGTTTCCTAATAATAATTTAGAAAGAGTCAGTGTCAGCTATATTGGGCCATCACTTCTGCTTTAAGGCTAGTAAGCATTTTGAAATGCACAGTCCTTCCCTGTGTGACAGGAAAGTCTCATCACGTGCAGAGATCTGCCAAATATGTGGCTCATGGTTATGTGTTCTACTTCACCCTGTATAGCATTTTCAACATTAGGGAAAATCTGTTAAATGTTCTATCCCACTGTACCTCATGCTTCATGTAAATGTTTCGAGCACATCTATATTTGTTACAGAAATATGTTCACTATTACAAGAGAAAGACATTTTTTAGTATTTCTACACTGTGTAACAGAGAGCAGGATAGTAATGTTCTCTTTTATAAACGGAACCATAATGATATTACTATGTTGAGAGGAATACTCATCAGATTGGCTGTAGTATTGCTTTACATATACACTGTGTTGTATGTTTCAAGCTGCAATGTATCACTGGCTGTAGATAATCTTGCTGGGATGCAGTGCAAGGATCTGACTTACAAGGGCCAGATGTGCCAGATCAGGAGCTGCATGGTAATTCTGCAAACATGCTAATCTCTTTTGAGTCATGGTCTGAGTATTCTTATCTGTGAATAGTAGCATACACACAAGATGCTACAAAAATGGAACAGTACCCAAAAAGTCCAGTATACTGAGTTTGTGGTTTTGGGTTTCCTAATTTTCAGTGCCAATGTTTCTTAAAATTTTAAAGGAAAAAACTCATAATTCTAGGAAAAGCATCACTGTTATCTTGTCAGTACTGAACCTTACAAAATCAGATATTAGATTTTGTACTATTATCAGAATACATTTAATTCATGCCAGCACCACTAACTTGCTATTAGCTGGTCTAAAGCATGACTGACACCACTGTCTTGTCATCACTCACTTTTTTGCTGGATTGAACAGAAAATGCTGGTTGTTGCTGCATTTTGTAGAGAATTTCTACTGTTGCACACACTGAAAACATCTACTAGATTTAATAATTTGTGTGACACTGGTAGAGCTGGTGGAGAGGTGCCACTACTTAATACAAAGATTTGTCTGAAAAAAAGGACAGCTATTTCCTGCCCTGCCCCCCAGGTACATTCAAAACAGGCTGTTAGTGTGGAGTTCAACCCTCAGTTTTAGTGGAAGCCAATAGGGAACCCTTAAGCTTATCTACTGAACTTTGTCCAAATTCAGTTATGCAGCTCCAGTCTTGGGCAGTGAAATTGTTTGGACGTGGCCTTTGGTGATCCTGAAATTCTGACTGGGAGAATAAAGTCACTGATGTAGATTCAGGAGGCCCTTCTGGCTATCTGGATCTGACCTTTGCTGTGTCTGATGCTATGGCTGTTATCCTTCAGCCAGTGTAAAAGCAGTCACAGAGCTGTTTAAATGCAGCAGAGACTTTGCACAAGTTTCTCATTTCAGAAAATGTGAGAGGCAAACATCATGTATGTGATGGCTGAATAAAACTCTCAGCAATGTTGCAGAAGTACAGACCACAAGTAGTATAAACTCCAGAATGAAGTGTGTGAAGCAAAGGTCAAAATATTTTCCCTACGGAACAGTGAAGACCAAACATAGATAAAATATTTGAGGAAGATGTGTTTTTCTTTTCAGTCATTGTTAAAACTCTGTGAGACTCACTGACATCAGTCTCAAGGGCTAATTGTGTTACACTTACATACTGGTTTTGGCAAATAATCTGACAAGGGAGAGTTTTCTTTTAATGGAAAAATTACATTCTCTGACTTTTCAGTTTCATTTCATTCACTTTCAGACAGATTTGTGTAAACAAAAAAAAAAAAAAAAGCGTTAGAACATGAATTGTTATCTCACAGAATCATAGCATCATAGAATGGTTGAGGTTGGAAGGCACCTTAAAGATCATCAGGTTTCAACCCCCCTGATATCAAAGATTTTTAAGGTCACTCTTCCAGCTGCCCCTAATGGACATGGCTGGGCGAGCCTGCTATTTGTCTAAGTCCTTTCTAAACCTCAGCTGGCTTTTATGGCTTCCTTTTTTGTGTTGTAAGTCATAATTGTGCTTCAATTAACACAAAGCAATATCAAATGTCTTTGCCAAGTCTTGCCTGCTCTTTCTTAAATTGGAAAGAGCATTAAGAACACTCATGATCACATGGTTTCAAACTTAATAAATCTGAAGGCTTCCTGGGGCTAGATTGGCATTCATCACAACCTTGGCAGAATAAGCATATTGACAAGAAAGTTAAATTATTTTACAGAACTGTTGAAGCTGGAAGTAAAGAAGCCTCTGATAAAGGCTTTTAACTCATTATGTGACAAAAATCTTTAATGTAGTGGAAAGACATCTCTGAAGCAGCAATTTAGAGACAATACCAGGTGAATACTGAGTCTAATTATTGAACAATGACAGTAAGTGCTGGAAGACGACAAAAAGGATTGTGTGAGTTTACTGGATTACTTCTGCAGGAATCTCCTAACAGGTGAGGTGAATAGGCACTGGAAAAAGGAAACAACGTGAAACAAAATGTTTCACAAAGAAGTATGAAGAAATCATGGTTTGAGAACACCTGCAGTCTGCAGGTTAATGTTCATGGCATGGCCCTCGTCAGTTAGATCCAAGCAAGTTTGCATATATATAAACAAGCTAACAGTGCAACTTCAGGTGATATAAAAGTATTAAAGAAGATTATCAGCATATTCTATATGACAAATATGTGAAAGATTGTTGTGAGACTGCCCCATGGTATTTGCTAGGTTCTAAACAAGTTCTATTTAAGAAATTTTTGTAATGAAAACTTTCCATTACAGGAAGATCCCACTTATACATGCTGAACAGTTACATGGAAATAGAGAAAAAAAAAATACATAAATATTGAATGTTATCCATATTATGAAGGAAAAGGAAGAATTTGAATAGTTCAAAGAATGCCAAATCACAAATTACACCACATATTACAGATACGAATATTAGGTTTCTTCAATTGACATTTAAGTTTATATTTTGAGCTTTATTTGGACTTGATTTTATTAAGAGCCAATACTCTAATTAAAATTCATTGTCCTTAATTGAATTTTCCTTCTCAAAGTGTAAATTACCTTCAGATATCAAGTAGGTTTTTTACACTGGTAGAAAACAATTTAATATATTACTTTCTCAGGGTATGGAACGTCAGGACCATCTATCTAGATATTTGTAATAAATTAAATAGTATTTAAGAAATCATAGAATGATTTGGGTTGGAAGGGACCTTAAAGATCAGATAGTCCAACTCCCTTGCCATGGGCAGGGACACCTCCCACCAGACCAGGATGCTCAAAGCCCCATCCAGCCTAGCCTTGAACACTCCCAGGGAGGGGGCATCCACAGCTCCCCTAGGAAAACTGTTCCAGTGTGTCACCACCCTCACACTAAAGACTTTCTTCCTAAAGTCTAATCTAAGTCCAGTTTAAAGCTGTCCCCCCTTGTCCTAATATTACATGCCCTTGTAAAAAGTCCCTCCCCAGCTTTTGTGCAGCCCTGTCTCTTCTTTCCCTTTATTTACCATCTCTTCCCTTTATGTAATTCATAGGGCCCTCCAGATTATTCATCTCTGGAGATGCTGTTACTTTCTTCAGGCAAAGGAAGGGAAAGACAAAGTGTTCTGTAATAAAAATAGAATACGAATAGCACAAATCTAGTGCAGAAGTCTGTGTGTGAAATTTTTGTGACATCTCATCATAAGTAGTGTACTTGGTTATGTCTGTGGGCTGATCGCTGTGTTTTACAGTGAACAGAATGACTACCAATGGCAGCTTGCTAACAGTACTTATCCCTTTGACATCAAGGTGCTTCAAGTACGAAAATCAAGTAATTTTTTTCTTCTGGTACCAGTACCAAAGTGACACAGCTGCCTTACCTATATAAGGTTCAGACACTGAATCTGAAAATACGCACATGATTGGATAAAGAAGTGGCCCTTTGTTTGTTGGGGGTAGGGCTTTGTGCAATTTTTTAGTAGAAATTAGCTTCTTTTTTCTAAATTGCCCTTTCAACGTTTGTTCTTTTCATATAGACTTAACCTTCTTCTTCTGAGCTGGGCTCCAACAGGTTTCATCGCACAGATGTCCATAGTAAGCAGTGGCTGATATATATTCCTACTCCATAATTCTAAGTCTGTGCTGTATTTGAGCCAACAGATAGCTAATACTTGCTTCAGATGAGAAGTGAAAAATGAAATAATGATTACTCAGTGGAATAATCTGAGCTAGTGAATTCTCATTTCCCTTGAAATCCTCAAGAACAGAGATGGATTTCTCTTCTGAGAGAGATGCTTTAGTCAAGTTACTGAGATGACTAAAAACTTGGATAAAAATTGAGTAGTCTTGGACACAGAGAGCCACACTAGGTTAAATGTTGAATTATAAATGAGCAATCTTGTATGATGATGAATTAAGGCATTCAGTGTCTTCAAATAGGACTGCTTTTAAAGAATCTTCCTGCAGCTGGATGATTACTTATCTAATTATTTTCATGGATTGTTAGTGTGCATCTTAAACTTCTAATTTGTATCAACCAATACACTATTAAAATGCTTGTAGAAATCTTTTCAATTTCCCATTGATACTTCCTACTGTTATTAGAGCTTACCCCCCCAAAGCAAAATTCAGGCAATCACAGTTACTTTCTTCCCTTAACATTAGCTTAGAGGCAAATTCAATTTTTACTCCTTAAAAAAAGCCTTGTTTGTTTGTTTTTTTTAATCCCCAGGTTCTCAGACAGATTATATTGTTCAGCTATCTCAAACACATTCTGAATATGTATATCTGGACATCAATTAATTGAAGTTTTCTGCCCTGGATGATTCTGCTCATATGCAAACCTTGACACTGACTGCAGGATCTCAGAGACAGTGCTATGGCATGAGCATTCATAGATTGTGGGGCTTGGATGCTCACTATGTCAAAATTGTAAGAATTTTAAACCAACAACTCTGTAGTTATGTCAGGGAGACTTCATTTTAAGTATTATGGCATTCTGTGAATGCTCAATTTTTTTCTTTTTTTCTCTTAGGTTTTTGTAGAGGTACCAGAAAGACAGGAATTTAGGAACAGCAGATCTTGATTAAGATACTGAAAGTTGGTATGGCTGCTGAGAGAGGAACTTAAAGAAATCTTATTCCCAAAAGCCTGGGGTTCATCACCTTTTCCAACAAATCTAGTAATAAATCAACAGCCTTGAGTTTTTTTACTTGAGGCCATTGCAGCTCCTGGTACATTTAAAACATCTCATGAACACATCTCTATTGCTTCATATATAAGGGGGTGAGAATAAAAATGCCACTGAGAAACATATTCAGTAATTCAGTACTGAGTACTGCATCCAGCTCTGGAGCCCCCAACACAAGAACCATGTGCACCTGTTGGAGCGTGTCCACAAGAGGGCAATGAAAATGATCAGAGAGGACTGGAGCACTTCTCCTACGAAGACAGGCTGGAGGAGTTGGGGTTGTTCAGGCTGAAGAAGAGAAGACTCCAGGGGACCTTATAACAGCAACCTTCCAACACCTGCAAGGGGCCTATAAGAAGGCTGGGGAAGACCAGGGGAAGACTAGGACATGTAATGATAGGACAAGGGACAATGTTTTTAAGCTAAAGAAGGGTAGATTAAGGTTGGACATTAGAAAAAAAAGCTCTTTGAGGGTGGTGGACCACTGGAACAGGTTGCCTAGAGGAGTGGTGGAGGCCCGATCCCTGAAGACATTCAAGGTCAGGCTTGATGGGGCTCTAAGCAACCTGCTCTAGTGTGAGATGTCCCTGCTTGTTGCAGGGGGGTTGAACTAGATGACCTTTAGTGATCCCTTCCAACCCAAGACTTCCCATGATTCTATGATAATACATTATTTTAATGTTCATTGATCGTTGGGTCTTGTCCCCTTTGTAAGGTTTTTTTGTGCATACTCCCTATGGTTTCTGAAAATAATGTACATGTCAGATTTGCATGTGAAATTATCTCATGAAAGGTATCTAGAACATGATCAGTAAATAATTGTGCTAGCAACATGTATCACATATCCTTGGTTTTACTGTCTTCTGCGTTAATCCCTTTCGTGTCAAGGTTATAATGATAACAAAACATTTCAAGGTAGATTAGAAATGTCATTAATTATTTCTCACCATAATTCCAATTCACAATTCACTGGTCATTTAGAAGAAAAATGTTGGTTTTTCTCTTTTCTTTTGATGACAAATTTGAAAGTAATTTTCATATATGTGTATACCTGTAAGCATTTTTATAAACACACAAATCAGTTTATATCAGCTAGTGTTCCACCTGGTGCAAAACTTGCAGAGAGCAAATATCAGAGCTTGAAATGCAGACAGGAATTGAGAATACACTATAAAAGCAAATCACCCTTTTGGGAGCTCACAGCTGTCTGGCTGGAATTTCCAATCCTTTGCTGGCCTTTGAGATGTGAACCATGGTATGTTCAGCAGCTAAAGTCTTTTCAGTTAAGAATGATGAATTTCTGAACAACTTGACAAAAGTTAATGCAACTTTTCCGACTTACATTGTAGTACTGTTGATTTAAGTGATGGGTAATACCACCTGGAACATTTATTTCCTTTATAAAGAGACTTATTTGCAGACAAAATCAGTGCACAGGTGGGCATTCAAAGAGATATATGAAAGTTCATACACTCTGTTTACAACTTAGAGTGGCATAAATCTGACCTGCTGTAGTTTCATTGCAGTCCTGACAGCCCTGTGTAATCTGTGTAGTGTAAAGTATGTGTGGATTAATGCTGCAGAATTAGATGCTATCCTTACAGGAGCTGCAGTTCCTCTGCTGCTGGTAGATAATAGTTTTGAGATCAATTGCTTAGGCTTTAGGCCACAGTAATAGTGATTTTAGCCTCTTATTTTATGACGGCTGCGATATATATCTTTAGTTTAAAAATGTCACATAATATGCTAGTATTTTCTGTCATTGGGTGGTTAGATAGGTGAAAGACAAAACTATAATGGTTTAAAATAAATAGCATAAACCAGTTCTTGATGTTATTTTTTAACTCACGTTTGAGGAAGTCATACAGTGACTCAAGTCTCTTTATTGGTGATTTTTCCGTCTTTCTCAAAAGACACAATATTTCTCAATTAATCCCACACCTGTGATTAGAGTATGAGGTAATTTTAGAATGTATGTCTAGTATATTGTATGTACAGATACATTGATGCCACTCAAATCTGTATTAGGTAATAAGATAAATGGATATAAAAAGAGGAAAAAAAATACAATTAAGAGAAATTAATAACCTCAATCCTGTGAAGGTTTGTAAGCATAGAGTGGTATCTCCCATAAAACAGTTATAACCAACTGCTAAGAAAACTGATCAACTGCTTCAAAGCAAAGAAATCTGCAGCACACTGGAGAGACACTCAAGCTTAGCTGGTTCACTTGGATCTTTCAATGGAAGAAAATTTGAAATGCATTTGTCTCCTGATTTTGAAGCTTGACATTATGACCATCCTTATGTCTCATTTGTGAGGACACACTGCAGCTACAAACCAAAGAACTATGCTTTTATGGGTGGATACAGAGACCTCTGTTTTAGAGTTCACAAGGGAAATACCTCCATACTGGCCACAACTCTTTGGTGCCTACCTCCCTTACTAGGCTACTTCCTATTCTATGGAAAAGTTATAAATTATTTTAATCTTACACTGTCCACTTATATCAGTCTTTTTTGTAGCTTAATGGAAATTTATTTTAAATGTGTTGTTTTAAATTAATTATTTATTAATTTACATAAGTAGTGCTGACGCTGAACTCTGGAAGAACTGAAGAACATTGCCTGGTTTAAGCAATCTGAAAATTTGATGTTTGGTGACATTTATATCTCAGTTGATCTCTGTCATACTGATTTTCATTAATCAAGTTTTCATATAGCAAATTATTTGAGTATTATATGGCATTCTATTTGTGAAGTATTCTACAAACTTGCATATCCAGCTGGTAATTACAACAGTACTCAACTTTATGCAGAGATTTGTTACCTAGAAAATAGACATAGGATACCATGACTGATGCTGAAATTACCCATTGCACAACTAAAGCCCTCTTAATATCCCTTAAGAAAAAAAAAATAGGCTTCTTTTGACTAGACATTTTCTGTATAGTAGTTGGTTGTCAGCTGACAGAGAAACACTACTTCATGACTTTGAATTGGTGGCTATGTGTTACTCAGAAGTTAAGTCAGGCTAATTTAGTTTTTCTTTCTTATATTCCTTCTGGATAGTAGTACAATATTCGAGAAAAGCAACTCAACCCTCTACTATTACTATGATGTGGCTGGACGGCTTGCTTGATACAAGGCATGGGCCATTGCAGGTGCTGCTATGGTTGGGAACAGAGTTGAATACCTTCCTTCTGCACCCTTATCTTCTGTTCTTTTGCCTTCTCCTTTTCCTTTGCGTAAATCTATGCCTGCAACTTCTAATATTCCTCAATTATTGCAGAAATCATTGCCATATTTAATGTACTAAAGACTTCTATGAGTTCAGTATTCAAACAGATTAGTGCAACTCTGAGCTTTAAATTCTGAAGGGCTGCTGTATGAAACAGGATGCCCTTCATGGTACTTAATGTTTTACAGGGGTGTGGTTTAGAAAAGGTAATAGTCATGTAACTCAAACAAAAACCATTTACTAAAAACCTTTTTCCTGTATAATTATGAGCAATTTTAATACACTTTTTCCCAGAATTATGTTAAGACATTTTTGTTCTTCATGCACAGACTCCTTTGTATAGTGCTAATGCTGCCAGTCATTGATTTTCTTTTCTTTTTTTCACAGCCATCTTTTCCTTCCACGAAAATCTCCTATGCTTGACAATTTCTTTTTGGTACTACCTACTTACTTTTTTGTCTGTTTGTTAAAAATATATGCTTTCATTCCATTTCTTCCTCAGACTGGGCTTTTACTTACCTTTCTCTGTAATAAAAATATGAAGCCTCCCACTTCTACTCACATTTTTGTTTGTTTTCCAATGAATTTTGCTGGGGATTTTCTTTATTCTTGAAAAATCAGCTCTTTGAAATACCAGGACTGTGTGGGACTCTCTTCTCTTTATCCATACTTAATGCAAACAGGAGATGATTTTTGATTCTTGAGAAAGAACTAATCTAATACCTCTTATACTTTATTCCTTAAAGAGTGGCCATTGCAATATACAGTTTCCAGACCAAACCAGAGTTAGAGTGAAATGGGATTTGACTGGAGTCCCAGGTCAAATAATTGAGTTATAAAATCAAAGACATTCATAGAATCATGGAATGGCTAGTGCTGGGTGGGACCTTAAAGATCACCGAGATGCAGCTCCCCTCCTTTGCTAAGATACATTTTCAGAACCAGGTGGAAAGGATCTACCCCCTGTGCAATTCAGTCTTCTGTATGTTATGGAAAAAAATTGTACTGACCATAGTAATTCTGATGACAGAAGAAATAATTTGGAACATTGTCTGCAGTCACTACCTCTGATCATTGAGGACACCTTTCTGCATTTAATATAGCAGGATACACACCTACAGTTCAGCTTTCTCTTTCTGTTTTACAAATTCACATGCACACATGCGCAAACACATGAACCTCCAGTATCTGGAGTGCAGAAGCTCTATTAACTCCCTATTAAAGGTGCAAGGAAAAGTGAACACTGGCATACTACTTTTTTTCCCCTCTTATGTGGATCACTTTGGATTGGCCAGATTGGCTGGATTGTTTGCAGCAACAAACCCATTAAGTTAATTCAGGAAATATTATCTAGCAGCAACACAGGTCAATAACAAACTGCAACTGCTGCAGTCATCTCAGCAAGAGAAAGAGTTTCATGTTCCTGAAGTATATTTCTGAAGTCTGACACCTTCTAAAGCTATGGCCTGAGTGAGCAACCTTTTAAATTTCCTCTGGTGTTGGGCTGCTCTTACAAGCACCATCTGTAAGTACAGACCCATGGTGATACGATCACTATTGACCATGGTGGTATAATTACCATGTTGCATTCATCTCAGCAATTCTTTCAACACTGTAATAACTTTTTGGAATATTCTTTCATATTCAGGAGCAAAAATGAACACCAAAGATAATGTGGGGAGAAGAAAAATTGTCAGTCAAGAGAGAATGATGCGTGCTTAGCGCTTGATTGATAAAATGAATTTTCTTATTACTGAAAATGCTTGCCCTCTTATAACACCTTACTGAATGTCCCTGCTGGCAGAAAGGTCATGTTATAAGATGTGACTAATACTACTGTCAAAGAGCTCATATATTTCAATGCCATTTTTATTGTGCCTTCTGTTTGGCACATATTGGGTGAGAGCAACATGATTTTTCATCCGTTTTAAAAAGTAGGTAATGGATAGCACTTGTTTGGAGGCACAATACTTTCATTAAAAGCATTCTGTGTTAGATGGATCATACCTATCTGTTTTCCTCTTTTTTTTTTCTTTTTTTTTTTTTTTTTTTTTTTTTTTTTTTTTTTTTTTTTCGTTGCTTAGGGACACCATCCTACCAACAAAGAAAGATTTCCCAAACAAGGTAATGTAGAGAAGCCTGTGGGTAAGTCAAGTACTTTCTTTCCTATTCATTCTGCTTTCAAGACAGTATATGTATTGCTTGCTGTCTTGACAGGCATCTTTTCTAAAAGTACCCTGAAGACAGTACATCAGCAAATATCAGGTCGTGTGGGTAGCCCCTTTGGTATGCTAAAGGAAAAGGGTTACTTCATAATGGTATTGTCACCATGATTGATATAAAAACATGTTCTTTGTGAAGGCAAGTACTTGGAAGATGCCTACAGGTATCTACTGCAGATAAATCACATCCTTATTTCAAGCCATTTTTATTGATGAAGAACAGGACTGGAGAACAATTTGCTGCAATGTCCAACTAGATAGAAGTGTTTTTGGTGAGGTCTGGATTCAATTACAGAAGACCAAGAAGAGAGATGAAAGAGCAACTACTCTATCCTGGAGAAGGACATGAAGCCTTTCAATCTTAAGAGATTGCACAAGAAATATTAGATGTACTCTTATTCCATAATAGCCAAAAAGAGAAACATAAATGCACTGGATCCAGCCTGAAAAACAAAGTTTAATTTGCAAACAGCCTTGCTTACACACACAAACATAATCTTTCCGGGTCAAAGTTTATTTTTGTCCCTGGGAGAACTAAACTAACTTTTGTTGTCTATTCTTTTTTCTTCTGTTTAGGGAGGAAGGAAGGCTAATGGGAGAGGATGCTAAGCTGAAAAAAAAATCCTATCTCCTGCTTCCATCTCAGCAAAAATTGCCTATGTAGATGTGTGTGTTTTTCTTGTGCAACAATTTTCTCTTGTCTATTATTTATTTCCCAAGTATCTATAACCTAAAGAAGAGCATGGGCAGAGTATGATGGGTAGAAAGCATTTTAACATTTTATAACAATGGTACCTACCAACATTAAAATTACCTACTATAATTCACTGTAGTAAACTAATTCCTCGAACTATAGATTTGTAGAACAGTGATTGACAATGCAACCTTGGACTTTTTGAAGATGATCTTTTCCGTAACTGCTCTGGATTCTGCCATTAGTCCAGTGGGTTGGGGATTCAGGTACTTAGTGACTTAAATTCCTAATTTAACTTCAGCCCCCACCCCTCTTTTGATAGCTCCAGAGATTCAACCACTTTTGTCTGAAAGGCAGGGAGGTGTGGGAGTGTGGCAAACAGAATTGCAATTCACAGGTAGGATTCTCTTTTTTCTTTGGAAGTTATACCACTATATTTCAACAACAGAGAAATTTAAGCTGAAAGGGTTGTTCTGCCCTGAGGAAACTGTAACCATGTTAGCATCAAACTAGGTACTAAATATGAACTGTCATTCTGTAAGATACATGCAGTTACACACTAGTAATAACAATAAAAATGTGACTCTTTTCCTATTCAGAAAGTTGCAATTTCAGCTTTACACTTCTGTTAACTCAGTAAATATTTCACCTTGTATACTTAACTAGTTTTCTTGGTATTCATGTTTAAGAATTATAGAAGTGGCCAGTACCTGAGAGAAATCCAGGAGACAGTATTTATTTTGGAAACTGAACAAGAACAATCATGTTTTATGCATTTTTTCAAACTAGGAACCCAGCCATCAATGGACCTGATCTTGGTTTATTAAGACAAATTTGCATTTCAGCCTAATCTGTTTTAGTTTCATAGACCTTGTGGTAAATCAGATTAGAGAACAATAACTGCAACAGGTGCAAGTTCAAGCTGGGAGTTGGGAGGGAGAGGGGGGAGAAGCTTGTAATTCAGACACAGCACTTCTGGGAGGTAAGAGTTGTGGCCAGAAGACCATCAAGCAAAGCAGGGTAACAGAGGTCAAGCTCACATCCCACAGTCACTATGGAGCAGGACCTACCTGCAGAGAACACAAGGAAATAGCAGGACTAAAGAACATCATCCAGTTGGCAGAAGCTGAGAAGAGGTTTTCAAGCATATGGTAAAGGAGGTATTGTTTGAAAAAGAGAAGCGAGTCTACCCATGGTCAGAGGAGAACATGAAGAGCAAATTCATGTATTTCCTTTCACTTTCTTGTAATTTACTTTGGTTCTACTCTGGGGCTGTCCAGAAAAATCCCAAGTCAGATCTGGAGTGAAGCCAGGAAATCAAAATGCATCATTCTAACATAGAAGACTTCTGAATGAGTTTCAACTCTTATGTAATGAATTCTAATGACTGGAGGGAGATGTTAATGAGTGTGAAATAGAGCCTGGGGTATCAGAGACTCCCCTGTTGATGTGCTGCTACAGTAATGGATGTGCCTGTTAATTACAGTGCCAGCCTTGAGATCTAAAGTAGGATGTAATTCTTCTCATTCACTCTATACTTCTCTCTTGTTATGATTCCTTGCTGGGAAACGTTGTGTACTTTGGTTCCACTTTTTTGGACATCTTTTCTGAAAGTGGTTGGGCAAATCAAGATGTATTATACAAGGCTACAAGTAAAGAATTAATTAAATTTTTTACCCAGTGGAAGATGAAACATTATCATGAATATAACTTCTCAAATTAAATATTACACATTATGATGTGCTGTGGATTGCTGGGGGAAAAAAAAATAAAATAATTCTGGAAATTAATCCTTTTGGCATGTTTACTTTTATCTAAGTCTCAATTGTTGAAAGGGAAAATCAGATTCTATTAAAGTAAAGCTGAAAACAGAAATGTAAAAACTGCATTCCTCATTATGATAAAAAAGATTGCTCATAAATGTGTGAGCCAGACCATTGTGGTCATTTATCTTTTTTGAAAGCAGAAGTTTATCAGCTCTGTTTTGCCCTCTCTGCCTTTTTTTTTTTTCACTCTATGCAACAAGTCAACTTCCTTAAGGAATTTGGCCAGCCAATCAGAAAAATAACTATTGTTTTTTACTTATCTTTAGGTGAGCATTTGTTGCCGTCCGAGTTCGACCCGGGCTAGAGAAACTCGAGTCGAAACAGGGATCGCCCCTTCTCTTCTCAATTAGAGGAGGAACAGCCCCCAGGTGCTGCTTTTCCCTTCCCAGTGGGCCCGTCCCTAGGTTGGGACTGGCTGCCTACAGCGGCTATGCCTCTAGAACCCAAACTCCACGAACACAGAAACTATGTACTTAAAATACCCCTTGAATGTAACAGCTTTAGGAGTTAGCGGGGGGTGGGCTGGGTATGCCAATGTGGTTACCAGAGATAAAACCTGCGGTGTATAACGTTTGTACTCGTGATGCGGGTATTGGGGTGCGATAAGGGAGCGGTAAAGAGAGAGAAAGAAACACTATTACAGTTGGGGGTAGAGAGCCCGAAGCCTTTCCCGCATTGGGTAGACGGGGTGCGTGTGTGAATGTGGCTAATTTTTTTTTTGCCTGGGAAAAAGAACGCAGAGAAAGAGAAAAATGTCTCGGTCAGGGAGCATTTCTTACAGTTTCCGGCTCAGAAGCGCTGATGGGTCTGGCGGCGGCTGCGACTTCCAGCTGGAACTGCAGCAGGGCCGGCGTCGAGGAGGCGACGGCTGGAAGGGCAGCGGCAACGGGGCTCGGCGAGTGAACGGCACGGGCGGACCGGTGAGCGAACAGCACGGGCGGGCCCGGGGCACGGGGCGCTGCCTCGGCTGCGCGGCTGGAACAGCGGGAGCTGCGG
>NW_009970716.1:4781701-4809668 GCF_000747805.2 Chaetura pelagica
GCCCGCGCCCCGCCCCCGGGCCGCCGCCCCTGCCGCGGCCGGTCCCGGCTGCACGCCTGGCAGGCTGGGCTGGGCGTCTCTGCCCTTCCCTGTGGAGGTCGCAGCCGCAGCCCCACGCCCCAGCCCACCCCGCAGTGTTGCAGCTGTGTCTCTTTTTTGTTTGTTTGTTTTCCCTCTTTCCGTCAGTTTTTGTCGCTCTGTTGCAGACAATTTGGGTGAGAGACGCATCTTTGGTGGAGGCCGGTTCTCCACAGCATTTTTCCACACCGACTTTACTCTGTTCTTATCCTGAACTCGTCATTTCTGGCAATCTTTTATTGCTGTTACAGCATGAAACACCGAAAAACCTGCACAGTTCAGTCCAGAAGACTTTGTGGGTGCTGCTCTATATGGCTTTCATCAGAGTGACTGTCCTTCAGCTCCCTTCAGTCATATTTTGATGGAACAAACTCACACTGTCAAAACAAACTTGAAACTATCAGATACTATTTTTTAAATGCTTTGATGTAATTATTTCACAAAATTTCACTGAATAATAGGGAATAATAAATTAATTCTTGGCCTAAGCTTATCTAGATTTTCTTGGTTAGAGTTGGATTTAAGTTACAGATTTACAAAGGGGGTCTATGCTTGATTTCAGGAACTTTAGTTCTGCAAATTGCAGATTCTCAGGGAAAAAAATCCAATACTGTGGAATATGAATCATTTACAAAATAGGAATCTTTAGAGAGGGAACACCGGAGAGACAGAAAATTTTAACATTGTCCCAAACACACTATCTGCATATTTTAGCCCAGATTAAAGATGCTGCTGCCATCTCAAAAGGATCAATTACGATTTTTCTCCATCTCAAAAGAATTCAATTACTTTTGAGTGGCAGGGCCATTTCAGTGTGATGCTGCTACTGAAATTAGCTTTCCCAGATAAGACGATAGACTGATGGAATTTCGTTATTGATGGAGGGTAAAAATGGAGTTCTTAGCAGAGTCACTGGAAAGGTATGCTTTGAGATCTGAGGGAGGAAAGGATCCTGCCTAGGGTGCTTTCCTATGTCTTTCAAGCAATGTTTTGAATAATTGTTCCAGCTGAAAACCAGAATGTTTAATTTTTTAATTATCTTGAAATATTGTCATCTGCAAGGCAGTTGTTAAATGCATTTTTCCTCTATAGACTGGACTACACAGTGAAAGCTTAATTAACCAGCTAATAATTGACTGCCATTGAATCACTTTCACAGCATTCTCCTCCTACTCACCTTTACCTAGAAACTTCAGGAACTTTGACTGAAATTCTGCAATGAGAGATTAGGTCTATTGATCCCAGCTTGAAGTTACTACTGACCCAGACTACAATTCCTTCCATGGTGATCTGCTTAGCCATAATTTTAAAAAAATGCTCGGCAATGCAAGAGGGAATAGGGATATAGCCAGTACAGACCTAAGTATTCCTTCCAATATTGTCAGTCCTGGTGACTGAAACATCTGGACTACATACATTTATCATATGCACAATAAAGACACTAAAAATGATTATAGCAGTGTCACTCTCTAGGCTGTGTTTTAAGGCAAAGAGATACTAGTCAAAGTATTTTTATTAATTTCTTGTCAATAATAAGTTAAAAATAAAGGTAGATATGTTTCTGGTAAAAATAAAATAATGATAAAAAAATTCCCCACAAAACAAGCAAGCAAACAAACAAACAAAACCAAAAAAAAAACAGGCCCAAAACCAGTAGTATACCAGTGCCAAAACTGAGTGAAAATGGAAAATTTTTACTGTCTGCCATTCTCACCGCTGAAACATTTGGGCATAACTGTATCACTCAGAACTAGCAAAGACATCTAAGCAAGATACTACTTTTCACCTCATAAATTGTATTTTTCCTACTTCTGAATCCATTGCTTCTGTCTTTTAAACAAAACTAAATTCCATTTTATTTTACTTCTATGTGAGAAGTTAGATTTTTTCTGTGTGCATAGTTTGTATCCAAGTATCTTCCAGAACTTTTTGCTCTATCACAAGATTGTTATCTCAGCTTGTCTGTTACTCAATACTGATATCACATGTTGTGACACTCAGAAAGATCATTCCAAAGATCATTTTTATTACTTTTATGCATGTAACAAATTACTCTGGATGGCAGTTTTTCCCAGTTCAGAGTAGTGCTCTCTTCCAACTCTGCTAGTTTATTGATAACTATAACTGGATGAAGAGCTGGCAGCATCCCAATCTGGCTGAAGCTGAAATCATACAAGTGAGTAGTCAAAATGTAATCATACAAATGAGTAAAAATGTAATCTCAATACCAAAAATACATTTTTGAATCTTATTTTCTGTTGAGTAACTGAAGAAACATTTAGCACTTTCAAGTAACAGACATTCTAGATTATACTACTACTTCATTTTACTACTATTTTGGGGAAACAATTTTAAGATTATAAAGCTTGTGGAGTTCCCACAAGACTGCTTTGCAGTAATGATGTTATAATATTTAGAGTGCTAGGATTTAAACACACATTGGATAAATCAGACTTTTACTAGTGTAAAAAGGTGACCATTCTCACAAAGTGAAAAAAATTGCAGGAATTTTTTTTCATGTAAAATACCTTAAAACTATTCTCAGAAGGATCAATAGTCATTTCTTCAGTGACTGGAGGTACAGCGAGCCATAAAACATTTATGTGGCTTTACTGCAGTTGAAGTTAATTTTACCTGTTTGCCTCATTGCCACAAAGTGTTATTGAAATAGCACCACAAAATGTCATCAGAATATAAAAATATCATTTACTTTCAGCTCTGGAGAAGTTTAAAAGAGATGTCATTTCATGACAAGTATTGAATGACATAATATTTTGAAAACCTTCAGAATTTGGATTTATTTTTTTTCTGATGGAGGCAAAAATATGTCTTATTTACCCTTTTTCTTGTAATCTTTATTTCATATGAAGAAACAATTGATTAGTAAGATAAGTGAAAAGGGTGAACTGGAGTGGATTAAATTGAAAACCTTTAAGATTTATTTTTTTTTGTTTAAAATTAAAATTAACATTACCTGGAATTTTTCTTCCCAGTTTGAATACCAAGAGGGGAGATCTCTTGTCAACACACTTTACCTTACACCTAAACCCTTTCCCCTTCTCTTGTACACCAGAATCAGAAAGTAACACTGAAAATGTACTGAATGTAGTACTGAAAAAGTACTAATCCAATCAGTGGGAAGTTCTCTTGCTTTTCCCATCTGTTGCCTCCCTTTTGTTTGTCTCCATAGCTTTGCTTAATGTTTGAGCTGGAGGATGAGACAATGTAGTAAGGAAGGTAGCTAGCTGAGCATGGTAATAACCAGCCTGCCTGGCTCTCCAGCCACCAAAATCCTGTTTCCTCTGTACGCACTAGTGAGGGATCAAACTACAGAGAACCGAGTTGTTCCAGCTTTAGTCAAAGAGTGTAAGTGATTGAGAAAATCTGTTTGAGAGCCAGAAACACCAAAATGTTACAGTTATTTTTAACCTGTGACAGCAATGAGTCCCCACTCATATTTAATACCAAACAGTGATGTCTTCTGACAAGCAAAAAGTTTGAAGTTGCTGTATCAGTGTTTTCTATGTTAATATACTTACAATCAGGAGGTGAATAGTTAGCTGATGTCAGAGACAAGTCAGAAATGCAAGACCACCAATCAAAAAAAGCCTAGTGAAAAAGCAGAAGGTCATGGAAGACAATGGTGGCATTTGGTAAGGAGGAAGGTTTCTGAGAAAATGAAAACTGATACTATGACACTTGTCATGGTCATGTGTAAGTTTGCTATAACTTGTAGGCTTATCAGCTGCTAAATAATGGCACATACTTTTACTACAGCTCTCTACTCCTCCTTCCTGTTTGTGACAACAAAGGCCCTAAACTCAAAGCATTAGTTATCTAAGGAAACTGTCTCTAAGGGAAGCGTTAAGTACAAACTAAGCTGAGTGACCTGGAGAGGAGGTCAGTTTTCCCCATAAGGGCAGGCAAGAGAAACAGGAGCTACTCACCTGGGATCGGCAATGCTGCTCAGGGAACCAGGCACACTTGTCTAAGTCATTAAATCTTATTCCCTTTCAGATTCTGAGGGCATTAGGTTAAGAAAGTAATCAGAAATACTTGACCCACCACAGTTATGTGATGTATAGATACAGCAGGCAATTACTTGGTGTAGCCACAGGGCTTTCAGTGTTTTCTCCTCCTAAGCTCCCTGGCATGGTTTCTCTTCAGATACCAGGTTTCTGTTTTGTGCAAATGTGCAAAAGAAATATAATATCTGGACAGGGATAGTTTACAAGTGTTAGGAGAATCATTAACATTGTACTTTAACCCATCTTTCTGATTTCAGGAAGTCCAAACCTATCAACAGAAACTGAGCATTGCAGATTAGTGTTTAAATGCTGAAGTTACCTGGCTTTTGTAGGAACTGCAGTAAAAATTACATCAGTTTGAACACCAAATCCAGGAGTTTTTATATTCCAATTTAAACATTTACAGCATGTCAATCATTTCTAACATTATTATTAAACCAATAAATGTTTTAGTATCTTGAAATATCTTGAAATATCTCCAGACTTAAAATCCACTGTTAGCTCCATATATTGCAAACAACAACAACAAAGGATCTGACAAGTAGTGAGCTAAATAGAATTAATTTCCCCTCAGCTTCCCAGTGAAATCATAAACCAATCAGACTTTTTTTCTCATGTTATATGATACCACCAACCCAAAGTCCCTCAGTGAAATTATTTCCTTGTAAATCATTGCAGTCCATCCATTATGCGCAAGAAAAATGATATTTTTTTAAGTGGGTAATATAAAGTAGGAAAAATATGTGCTGCTTTCCATCTCCTGATACCTGCAGGAATCCTTGGGCTGATAAGGCTCAGAGCTTCTAAACACTAGCTGATTTTGAAAGCTAATGAGTATTTAGCATAACAGGATATGAAAAACTAATCAGAAAAAAAAGGAAGAGGGAACAAAACGGAGAGATATAAGAAAGCTTCTCATTCTCTAGCCACAGTTGATTGCCACACACACCGTTAATTAAAACTTACTTATATTTATGAGTAATCACTAAATAAAAAGGTAAAGATCATTTGTTCCACTGAAGGTTGGAGTGTAGGTGTTCCTGTTCCTAATCAGAAACATTCAAATGAAGTACGGAAGGAAATGTACTGATGCATTCAATCTGGCAAGTAAACCTGCAGTCACGACTACAGCACTTTGGTGTTTTCTTTATGGGTGTACTTTATGCAAATAAAAACACATTCCTGTCCTGGTGACTTGAAATAGGAAAATTATTATATCTGAGCTTTTGATTTGTCTTTTTGATTTGATAAAATCAAAGGAAACATTGGAAAGGGAGATACTGGAAGAAAGGAAGAATGAAAGTCAATAGGTTGGTTCAGCTTCATCAAATTTCCAAAACTTTATTGCAAGTGACAGTTACTTCTACACTTCCTGGTGGCTAGCCAGACTCATGGAACCACTATCTAGTCAGAACCTCTTCCTGGCTTTTTTGTTTAACCTTGAAGAGTGACTGAGAAGTAGCAGACCACAGTTCTTGCTCTCTGAAGAAATTATGGTGAGATTTTTCTACCCCAATGTAACTAAGAGTCTCCAGAATGAAAAGTCTGTCATTCTCATATCCATGTATAATTGCTACAAGTTCTTTTATTTGACTGATACATACAGCTGTACTTCTTAAACACTGAGAAGTTTTTTAACTGTTAACATAAGGTGATGGTTGCCACATCAGAAAAGCTTCCTGATTGTAAACAGCATGTTTTGCTTTGTGCAATGACACATATACAGCACCTCATAAAAGAATTTAATATTCTTTCAATATTTGATAAGAATTATTGGAAGGTAAAGGTTCTTCTATTTCCTTTCAATACTTTATTAAATTCATGAGAGATAATATTGTGTCTTTGATAACCTTTGTTTATGTTTGTCCCAAAGTTTAATTTCCTAACAATTTCTGAGAACACAAAGAAAAGTCTGAGCAAGAATCATTTCCTTTCCTTTCATTGTCACCTGCAGTTTAATCTCACTTGGAGCTACACTTTGACAATTTATCTGCTGCCCTCTAAAGAGGGCACCATGCAGGTGTCTCTTCACAAAGGGGAAGGTTACTAAAATTGTGCCTTAGAAAGAGGTAGTCTTTCTGGAGGTGTTATGTAGAGAAAGATCCTGAACAACAACCAAAAAAAATCTCGAGCTGTTGAGCTCAAATGTATTGATCTTTCTGAAGATCCAGTTCTTCCACCTGGATTGATGGGAGAGGCTTTACTGGAGACCTGCCTCACCCATCCATATGAAATCCTTTTCCCAAGACACCTTAGAAAGTGATTTCCCAAAAGGCCAGACCATAACAAGAAGGACTTCCCCTTCATCTTTTGTGTTTCCTTCATCTTTTGTGTGCACTCTGCAGTGCATTAGAATAATGAATAATCCTGTTCAAAACTGGCTTCAGAACTGATTCCATTCAAGATTAGTTCAAATAACGTTGTGCTCTGTTATCTTGCTTACCTTGTCAGTCTATTCACCTAGCAGAACTTCCTCCATACAGTACTAAATATTCCACACTGCAGAATGGTTATCATAAACTTGATGTTAATTTGTTCAATTTCAGCTCCACAATATCTCTGAGATGTGTAAACATGCTATAAGTCTTACCAAAAATTCAGGTTGCTATTTGCATGCTGGACATCCTACTTCAGTCAGGTTTTTTGGTATTTCAGAATTTTGGAAAATGAGCACCATGGTTCTCTCAAAAAAGGATTTAAAGTGGATCATCATCATCATTATCTAGCTGTGATATCAAGTGGCAAGAGTAAGAGTAATTTGGCTTAGTGAAGTCAAAAGTGTTCCTATTACCAAAAATCTGCTTCATTCCTTAGCGAGGAATTTGAATGATGTTTTTAAAGCTTAATAGAATTTAAAATATATTGACTGAGATTTCTTTTTGTAGGAGTCTGCCTAGTGAATTTTCATTCTTTTTGATTGTCAAACATCTCACTCCCTCATAAATTATTTGTAAGGTGCCTGGAGGTGCAGTTAAAGAGGGCAAACTTGTGTTATGAATGCATGTTTCTTAAAGCTCTACTAATGAATTGGTTTCCCTGTAGGGTACAGGAGACAGTATTTCAGTCTAATGAATGGAAAGCATTAAACTTCAAGCATCTTTTTACCATTTTTTCCACAAAAATCTGAAGAACAGGAAAGCTGAGGGAAGGGTCTGATCCTGTGTTGCTCTCCTTGTGTGACTATCTCCCTCCTTGAAAATAAAACAAAATATGAAAAGTTTCACCGGTAAATATAAATGGGGGTGGGAGGGTGTGGATGGTGGAAAGGTGAGTTTGTTTTATGTCTGGAAGTACTGACACTTCAGTGGTATCTATTGCTCTGATGCTGAGGTCCTCTGGCTGTTGATTTCATTTCGAGCTGTGCTGCTGTAGTGGCTGCTGGTATTTCAAACAAGGCCTCCTGGAAAAAAAATTAAAAATAACAACAACAAAGCAGCACAATAAACCCAGAGGGGAGAGGATGGAAAGGATTCCCTGAATTTCATACAGGATTCCTTTCAGATGGTGGGTTGTGCTAATTAAGGATAAATTTCCCATAACTAGAAAAAGAGGCAAGACTGGCATCTAGTCTCATACGCACTCACAAATGAGAAGCAGTATCGTGGATTAATGCCTGCTGCCATGACAGAGCATTCATAACAACTTCATATACACAGTTTTCCACCGAGGATTCAGTGTCTCAGATATTTATGTCCCAATTTGCTATTATTCAAGCACTATTTCTTCCCACTGAGGGATAAACTATCCTCTTTGATTTGGGAATTCTTCAAGTCTGATTTATTAATACTTAGAAGAAGCCAGTCCCTTAGCATTCACATGCTTATCAAAGTTAGTTATGTTGTTCAGTTCTGAAAAACATTCTTAATACTGTGATACATGTGGTTAACAGCTTCGTTTATGCAGACATGACATTTTCATAAAAATACATTTAGATTGAAAAGTCATTTTTCTCCATCTCTTTCACAGAGATAAACATTTTAGAGAGTTGTAGAATCATAGAATGGTTTGAGTTGAAAGGGGCCTTAAAAATCATCCAGATCCAACCCCCTGCAGGGACACCTTCCACTAGACCAGGTTGCTCAGAGTCCCATCCAACTTGCCCTTAAATACTTCCAGAAATGGGGTTTCTGGTTCCAGTGTCTCACCACCCGCATAGTGAAAAATTTCCTCCTAATGACTAACATAAATCTCCCCTCTTCAAGTGTTAATAAATTGCCCCTTGTCCTCTTGTTGCATGGCCTAGTAAACACTCCCTCCCCAGCTCTACTACAGGCCTCCTTCAGGTACTGCAAGGCTGCTACGAGGTCTCCCCAGAACCTTCTCTTCTCCAGGCTGAACAGCCCCAACTCTCAGCCTGCTTCCATAGCAGAGGTGCTCCAGCCCTCTGATCATCTTCATATCTCTCCTCTGGATTCACTTTAACAGATCTATGTCCTTCTTATGTTGGGGCCTCCAGAACTGGATGCAGTACTCGAGATGAGGTCTCACAAGAGCTGAATAGAGCAGGAAAATCACCTCCCTCAACCTGCTGGCCACATTTATTTTGATGCAGCCCAGGACATAGTTGGCTTTCTGGTCTGCAAGTGCACATTGCCAGTTCATGTTGAGCCCACCATCACCCCCAAGTGATGGTTTTTCTTCTCTGAGCTATTATCAATCCCAAGTGATGGTTTTTCTTCTCTGAGCTATTATGAATCCATTCCCCACCCAACCTGTATTTGTGCTTGGGATCGCCCCGACTCAGGTGCAGAATCTTGCACTTGGCCTTGTTGAACTTCATGCAGTGTGCATGACCCCACTTCTCAAGCCTGTCTTGGTCCCTCTGGATGGCATCCCTCCCCTCCAGCAGGTTGACCTCACCACACAGTTTGGTGTCAGCATGTCCATGTCACCAACTAGGATGTTAAACAACACCACTTCCAGTACCAACCCCTGGGGAACACCACTCATCACAGGTCTCCATCTGGACATTGAGCCATTTCTAACAACTGTTTGAGTATGACTAGTCAGCCAGTTCTGTACTCAACGAGTGGTCCATCCATTGGGCCTTAAAAATCATCCAGATCCAACCCCCTGCAGGGACACCTTCCACTAGACCAGGTTGCTCAGAGTCCCATCCAACTTGCCCTTAAATACTTCCAGAAATGGGGTTTCTGGTTCCAGTGTCTCACCACCCGCATAGTGAAAAATTTCCTCCTAATGACTAACATAAATCTCCCCTCTTCAAGTGTTAATAAATTGCCCCTTGTCCTCTTGTTGCATGGCCTAGTAAACACTCCCTCCCCAGCTCTACTACAGGCCTCCTTCAGGTACTGCAAGGCTGCTACGAGGTCTCCCCAGAACCTTCTCTTCTCCAGGCTGAACAGCCCCAACTCTCAGCCTGCTTCCATAGCAGAGGTGCTCCAGCCCTCTGATCATCTTCATATCTCTCCTCTGGATTCACTTTAACAGATCTATGTCCTTCTTATGTTGGGGCCTCCAGAACTGGATGCAGTACTCGAGATGAGGTCTCACAAGAGCTGAATAGAGCAGGAAAATCACCTCCCTCAACCTGCTGGCCACATTTATTTTGATGCAGCCCAGGACATAGGTGGCTTTCTGGTCTGCAAGTGCCCCTTGCCAGTTCATGTTGAGCCCACCATCACCCCCAAGTGATGGTTTTTCTTCTCTGAGCTATTATCAATCCCAAGTGATGGTTTTTCTTCTCTGAGCTATTATGAATCCATTCCCCACCCAACCTGTATTTGTGCTTGGGATCGCCCCGACTCAGGTGCAGAATCTTGCACTTGGCCTTGTTGAACTTCATGCAGTGTGCATGAACCCACTTCTCAAGCCTGTCTTGGTCCCTCTGGATGGCATCCCTCCCCTCCAGCAGGTTGACCTCACCACACAGTTTGGTGTCAGCATGTCCATGTCACCAACTAGGATGTTAAACAACACCACTTCCAGTACCAACCCCTGGGGAACACCACTCATCACAGGTCTCCATCTGGACATTGAGCCATTTCTAACAACTGTTTGAGTATGACTAGTCAGCCAGTTCTGTACTCAACGAGTGGTCCATCCATTGAATCTGTATTGTTCCAGTTTAGAATGTTGTGCAGGACAGCATGGAACGCTGCAGAGAGACTGCAAAGAGACTCAACTATGCCAAATTTTCTATATTTTTTTCCCCTCAGATTCCTCAGCCAATAAATGTTATTTTCACTTTTCTCCTGTTGTTGTTTGGTACATTTTCCTACACCACTTAGTTATCTGTTCTTGCATTTTTGGAATTTCCATTCCAAACTGATAACATCAAGCATTTGCAATATCTTTTCTTATAAAGCTCTTTCTGAGAAACAGCTCAATGCAGAACAGTATTGCTACTGGGTAAAACTTTTATACTGGTGCAAACTAGAATGACTTTATATTTGTTACTGAAAGAGCAGGCAGAGGGCATGATTTAAAAAGTTGCTAAGCAAAGTGTGCACAGCACCGTAGAATATACTGGGTGGGGTCTTAGCAGCAGAAGTACTGGCAAGTAGCTCTATCAATAGAAGGCTCCAAGTCAGAAAGAAGTGTCCTTGAAAATGGCTAGTAAAGAGTGAAGAAAATGGAAAGGAGAAATGGAATGGAGAAAATAACAGTTGTCCCCATATACGTAGAATTCATTCCTCATTACGTAGTTAATGAGACAGTTTATTCTGCATGTGTAGTGCCATTTTTCTTGCTTATGCATCAGAAAGACTCTGATTTGCTCTAATAATTCCCTGAACGTAAAATAGGAGTGTGTGATAAGCCGCTGTTGTGTGTGATAACCCACTGCCAACAGGGAGTGATAGAAACTCTCTGTAAGAGAGTAATAGGAACTGCATGATTCTGAATCAGTCTCTGATTATCTGTTTATTAAAATTACGAGATTACTCAAAGTTCCATCCCTCATTTATAAACTGGGTGGAGCAAACTAAAAGGCTTCATGTATTTCTTGCATCTTCTCAAAGAAAATGGAAAACAGAAAGAATAGAAATCGAAGGAAAAAAAGACCCTATGTAAACTTATTGTTTCAGAAAATCTATGAAGTGTAATATTTAATTATAGTATATTACTGTCAGATAGAGTGTAGGTAATAACCCTAATAGATCTATTGATTTTTTTTTAAATAGATACAACAATGGGAAAAATTATGAGAAAAGTTTTCAACACCAGCGATGCAAATATAAGACATTAGACATCACTTGAAAATGGCCACTTTCTATTATTATCTTATACTTGAGAAAGAAGAGCAACAGATTGTAGGGCAGTTTAGAGGCAGAAATACTAAAGCAGCTTGAGGGCACCAGACAGCAGTTTTATCACAAGCTTCTGAAAGGTAACACTCTAGGAACCTATACGAGTAGTTTAACAGCAAACATTACTAAAACGTTTTTGGCTGGCTTAAAACAATGAGGGATCTCCAGCTATTTTATGAGCTCAATAATATTCTTGGATCATCAAATACTACAAAAATATTTCTAGCTCTTCTTCTTGTGCAGTTTCCCACCATAGTCTCTCCTTCCTCCTTCCCCACACTACAGACATCCAGAGAATGTTGTCCTTAACGAGAGTGATTTCATTTAGCCTGCATTTCTCCTATTGTTCACGCTGGATATACCTCTGGTCTGGAATAGTGTATGATACAGAGATAACTGAGCTAGCCAAGACCTAAGCAAATAATATGCAGCAATTTTCAGGTCACCCTCAGACATTAATTTGCATTTCTAGACTTATATTAGACAGATTTCAGTACTATTCACTAACATGGTTAGACTGAATTTAAACTGTGATGGCATCATCTTCATGCATCTGAATGGACCTACCTTTTAAGATTTTTTCTGGCTTAGGAATTTGTTTGATACTCTGCTTTGCTGATAGTTTCAGTATGTGATCTATGGCTACAAGAAACAGCAAATCAATTTTGAGGATAACTTGTTTTCAGGCATCTGAGGAGACGTGAGATTCCATTAACTCCATCAATCACCTCCTGAATCATTTTCCCCTTAGGAATGGTGAAATAACTTGGTGTCCTGATAGATGCTTAGGGCCAACACAGAAATAAACAGAAGGGAAAACCCAGAACAAAACATTTTTTGGTTGCTATTATTCTAGGAAAAATGACTCATTATCTTTCTGAGCCACATCTAGATTTAAAGAGTATTATATCTACCTATCCATCTGTCTGTCTGTCTGTCTGTCTAATCTCTCTCTATGTATATGTACATGTATTTATTTGTGTTTCAAAGAAATTAAAGCAGCAAAATGCATTTTTTTCCTCACATTTCTATTGAGATCTGAGGTAATGTGGGCAGATACTTCATATCAATTAGACTTGGTCATCCAGTATTCTTTAGGATCTGTCTTGTGACCTTATTGTTCTCTCATCCTTGAGCACAGTGCAGCACTATTCATTGTTCATGTCCTACTTAAATATTGGAAGTTATATGTACCATCAATTTCTTACTAAATTTGCTGACTTCTAAGTAAAAATAGAAGTGATAGTTGAGTGTATAACAGTTTACAATGCTGACTTTATCTCAGGTGAGTACATAATACGATCCCTGCATCTAAGCAGAGCTTGTTTTTCTTCTTCTCTGCTATTGTTCTCTGGTAGGGAGAGACTATTCATAACCTCTTCAGAATTTACTGCATCACAGGTGGCTGTCCCTGCATGGAGAGTGGAGAGATGCAGAAATAAGAATGATTCACATGTCTGGAAAACATAGTCTGTTATTAATAAAATGCATTTCAATGTGATTATGAAATAACCTTACGCGAGTGGAAAAAGTGATATTTAGAGGCAATCTCAACTTCTAATGAAGACCAGAAACTATAAATGTGAGTGAAAGAAAAGGAGCATTTCTGCACCATTCTCCTTATTCATATAGTAACTTACACACAAGGACATTACTCAAGATAATAGCAATAGTAATAAATATTTCTAATAAGCATAGTTCATAGAGGATCTCAGAAATCTAGACAGGCTGCCACATTTTCTTCTGCTGAATTTCATATGGTTTGATTTCTGAATTATATTTTCACTTTCAAATTTTTTCATGTATTTTGTTGATTAACCAAGACTAAATTAAACATATTTTGGATTTACAGTGAGTGCTAATTTATTTTTCAGTGCAATATGTGTATACATTGCAAATACTAATAATATACATAAAACAATACTTTCTTGCTGAACTGATAAAGCAGGCACAAAAGCTTATCCTTTAAAACAGTGCAAAGTTCCACACTACCACCCAATAAAACGGTAATATTTGGATATTTTACTAAAGCAACTTTTGCACTTTTTTTATTGTCAAAGAAGTATAGGAGAACATAAAGTTTAAATACGGTAATGGTCAATAACTCATCACTTACTGCAGAGCTTAACATTTTATGAATTGTACAATTTGATTTAGATTCCAAGAAAAAAAAAAAAAGCAATATCATAATTGATAAATCAAGCTACCTATGTTAGGTTAACACCCTTCAGTGGTACTTTGCTGAAGACATCAGTGAATTACTGGTTAGGAATATGAAAATTAATAATTAATAAATAATATTATTGTTTCCCTGTGGATTTCCTATTTATTTTTTTATTTTTTTTATTTTTTCCCTTTTCAATCTCAATATTACTTTCTTCCACCTTCAACACTGTCTTATTGTGCTTGTGCTTGTGCTTCAGCATTTTTTCCCTTCTCCAGGAGTATCTGTTGATTCCTTGCTTTTCTTTGTTCTTGTTAAGTGTACCACATAGTTCAGTGCTGTACAGTGAGTCTTTTACCTCATATGGTACTCACCCTGACAAATCTACTACCGCTCTGCATATGTAAAAAGAGGGATAGCATGAGGTGGAAAGAAAGAAAGAAAAAAAGAGAAGTTAAGAGCCATAACTCACGGTATAAAACTGAACTAACTGTACAGTTAGGAAAAATATTAATAAAAATGTAAAACCTGTGAAGCAAAGATACTGATCTACTATATAGCATATGTAGATAATCAAATAAGAGATTGAAGCATTTTATTTTGTGGGTTTGTTGAGGAAGCATGTTTTAAACTACTATTTAATGTATCTGTGAACCAGTAAATTACAAAGCTGCAAGCTAAGGAAATTACTCAGTAAACTACTGAGTTAATTACTGTGACCGTAACCACAGAAATACTGTAAAAACTTCTGTCACTGAAATTATTCCATTTTAGTTCTGTGGTTAACCATACTACTTCACTTTCATGTCTTTATCTCCTTTCTCTGATACCTTCCTTTTCTCTTACTTCCCTCTGACCTCTTTTTTACACATTCATCTCTTTTTTGGTCTGGCTCATGAGTTCTTTGTATGCAACTATAAAGTGCCCTTTCTTTTGCATCCATCCTCCTGAATCAGTACATCCTATTCAGAGTTAATAACACTTACAGTGGTTCCTTCTAAGCCATTTGCCCTGTATCTTTTCTGTGCTTGCTCTCTAACTCGGTTGAGGATGATGACTGCCTCTGGCAAGTGTTACTAGTCACACAGATGGAGTCAGCATCAGGTGGAGCCATGATTTTACCTGCTGTTTGTTGACCAGAACAGCTGACCAGCTTGATAGAAGTTGCAGAGCATACTCTGTTCACTTTAGGAGCTGCACTCCAGGGTGAGGAAGATATATGAGGAAAGAATGGTAATCACTTAATATCTATTTGTATCAGCAGGAGTCCTGGGGGTGCTAACTAGGATGCTGATATCAAATCATAGAGTCATTAAGGTTGGAAGGGACCTTAAAGATCATCAAGTTCCTACCCCCCTGCCATAAGCAGGGAACCCTACCACTAGATGAGGTTGCAAAAACCTCATCCAACTTGGCCTTAAAAACCTCCAGGGATGGGACATCAACAGTCTCCCTGGGCAACCCATTCCAGTTGGGCAGGGCAAAATGTTAACAGTGTATAACATTTAAAAGTCATGAAAGAAGAAGCATTTTGGCAGTATTGTGAATCAGAGAAAGGTTGCCTGAAAGAGCATTAAAATGGTACCTATGGGGACAACGTGGAGCATTCACATAGATATGGCAGCGGGATTTGGGGATGTGGAATGATGATTGTACAAGTGACATAGCAGCTATGTAAGCACATGCATCTTTCCACAGAATTAATTTTAACATGTCTAACCCTTCACTGGGACCTACCGTGTGTCAGTAGAATGGTGCAAAGCATAAGTTAGACACTGACTTTGCACATGTATAAGGGCTGATTAAGCCTTTTATGATAGAGGAGAAGAAAGAGATGGCATATATCATGGCTTCACTAGGCGTTGTCACAATCACAGTGCCATCCTCATTAGCAATCTAGGGCAACATGGCAACTGTCAAGAGAGTGTAACAACTGATTGGGTACCTTCAGTCATTGACTAGCCACCAGGGGGGTCACTGACAAAATGGAAAAAAGTATTGAATAATGTTTGATCCTCGCCCTTCACAAAGTATGATGCAGAAGGCACGCAGAGTGTTTAGACACCCTGATGCAGCTGTGACAGGAATGAACAGCTCAATTAGCACTAAGTCACTATAGAAGCAGCAAGGGGAAAAATAGCATTAGCTGGCTATCGTAATATTCCCTCTGCAGATACACTATATGTTTTGTTCTTGCTCACAAAAAAAACCCAAAAACAAACAAACAAAAAACCTGACATTTGGCTACTAGTTCACCAGCTGAAGGGGAAAAATAAAACCACACCATTGAATATGTCCATCTTCAGTATCTCTCTAATGTACTGTTAGCACATTAATGTATTTTGGTGTTCTTTTAACTGTGTGATATTTTTGTTCCTCATTGCAGAATATATATTAAAATATATTAAAATACACATAAAAATAAATGAGAGCATCAATAAATAGACCTTAAATTACAAAAAATAAAGGAACAAAACATACTCCTTTCTTGTTTTATACAGTGTTAGGGGAACTGAAAATCTGAACTGAATGTTTGGATTTTTAATCCCCTGATATAAAAATTGAACAAGTTTGCAGTTCTGTAGGGTTGTCTTCCTTTTTTTTTCTTTTTCTCTTTTTTTTTTTTTTCAAAAAGTCTCAGAATAAAAATTGTCATTTTCTCAGTTAGTGGCTCTAAAATCTGCTGATAAACTCAGCAGTCAACTGAACACATCTCTAAATTAATAAGCTACACATGTCCAAAACATGGTGAAATTCTGCTATAGGTCTTACATTTCCACAATTTAATTTAATTTCGTTGGTCATCTTAAAATGCAGTCAGAGTCAGTTTCCAAAAGTTTAATTTTATTTTGTACGTTGTATTAAAATTATTTTGGATGTCTACAGTGTGTAAACAGTACAATGGCACTGCAGGTCCCAGTCATTAGTGAGGCAGGACATACAAGAGGAGGTACGAGATGAAAACAAATCTGGGTTTCATCACATGAAGCTATTACGGAAGTGGTTTTGACTGCTGAATAAGTAAATCATTATTTAAATGAAAGTAGAACTTGATGAGTGAAGAAAGAAAAGGCTTGACTATAACTAGGCCACGTAGAGATGATGTTTAACATGATGAAATTAATTGTTTGATTGGAATAGCAAAATAATCCATTAGAACAATGATTTAAAAGAGCTTTTTTTTTTCAAAAAATAAAAATAAAAATTGGCAAGCATGACGAAGGGATGATGAGCTATCATGATATTATTACCAGAATAGGAGGATGGGAACAAAGTTTTACGTGGATTATGGTAGGAAAAGGGCTGAATTATATGGAGTGGAATAGTCCTACAACACTTATCCAATACAATTTTGGGTAGATATTTTTTAATATTCCCCAAATCCATTATTTTTTCCACTGTTTGGTGAGAGCTTGGTGGAAAATAAGGATGCCATCACAGAAGGTTTGAGGGTACCTTACTATCTCAAGCTGAGAAACCTAGGACAATGTCTCAAAATGGTCAGATATAACCAAACAATATCCAGCTGAAGCCACATCTTGTTTGATAGAATATTATTGAATAAAGCACAGATTACCTCTGTACAGGAGGAATATTGCAATAAATCTTAAAGAATCCAGTAAGGATCTGCTGGAAATCCTGGTTTCAGTTAAAAATGTCTGGTTTTATCTTTCATGTAGTATTAAAAAAAGCTATGCATTGTTGTTTTTCAAAATGAGTTAATACAGTCTTCCTCAAAATTTTGTTTGTGCACAAAAATACTCTGAAAGATACATTATTTTCCAACAAGTCATTAGACCAGGGCCAGGTGGATCCTTGTACAGGTGAAATAGCTCCTTGTTCTGGCTCTGAGAGCAGATACCTCTGCTCTAGATGTTATATCTGTTCTTTTCCTGATAGTGAGGAGTCCCAAATCTTTTTTTAGAGAAGACAACTGGTGGAGTGGAGGGATGAGGAAAGAGAAATGTTGAAACAGAAAGAAATGAAAGATTACCTGATGGTCCTATGACTTCACAGGTGACTGGAAAGTAGGTGGTTTTGTTTGGGGCATTTTCCCCATCAGATGAGAGACAAACGTAAATGCCTCACAACTGCAGCTTATTTTGCTTGGAATTTGTGCTATGTATTTGTGCTATGTCATCAGTTTTCCTATACAAACTCTTTGAGTCTAAAAGAAGTCCTCTGAAAAGAATGACTTCATAAAGATGTTTTGAAAGCCAGATTCTTTCAAATCTGTTTTGCAGTGCACTTGTCTAACTTTTATCTGTCATCTTGCTCTTCAGTTACCTATTTTTATAAGCACTGATTGGAATTTCTCATTGTAAAGACTGAAAATTGTTATGTATCACTTGACAGTTTTGCCACATCACACTTCATTATCTATGTTTCCTTAGTGTTAGATCTTTTTGAAAGGCTGAAAACTAACTCTTCTCTTCCTCTTCCCTCTTTGTGACAGGCAGTGATAGCCAAACCTGTAAATAAGAAAAAGTAAGGGAATCCATTTTTAATTTAAGATACATTACATATTTCTGATCCCTCATTTTATTGACAAGAATCATAACAGATCACAGAATTGCCTGCTTTGTTTTGTTTTGCTTTGTTTTTTAAGGGAAAACATAAATTACCTCCATCTTACTTTATTACAGGGTTTATGCATAGTAACTTCTCAGAAATGCAGTTATTGAATTCATATAATCAGAAACCTCACATATTGATGACTTCTTTCTGGTTCTGTTTCCCTGCTAGTTATTTCATGCAGACTTCATAATCATTTCAGCTGTCAGAACGTAGTCAGACTTACTTTTGCAAGTATAGGTATGGTGCTTGAAGAAATGATTGCTGTGTGGGTGATCACACAGCTAAGGACTCAAATCCTTCTGTCTCCAGAGGATTGATTCAGAAACCTTATGCAGAAGAGGTCCAGATTAAGTTCATAAACACAAACGAAACTAGGCACAGAAGGCTTGACTACAGTTTTCTTTCAGCAAAAATTCTCAGAAATGTTTTGCATTGACTTTTGAGATATTAATACAAAGTAAGAATACTGAATATGGTCATGTCATGCCTCTGAGAACAACTCTTGGGAATGTCAAAGGGGAGGCTAAATTCAACGCTACATGGATGTGTTTTTACCAAAAGTTTTGACATCTCTTACAACTAGTCTTGCATAGTTATTAGCATATGTTAGCATGAAATTGCAGAATAAGAAGTCAATTTTTAGCATGATTCCTGTGACAGCAGTAGTACAGATATAGATTAACTTTAATGATGCTTTTAAAAATATTACAAAGCACTTACATAGCTTTTCACATGTGCATTAGGGAATAAGATTTGTTTGGACTGCCAGGTAAATATGTGCCAAATATGGTGAATAGTAGGCATAAAATATGTTTAAAAATAAGTGTTTTTCCCTCTGGAATCCTTTTCCAAATACCTTGAAATCTGGTAAACACCCCCCCTCCCCCCGAGATCATAATTTAAGAGCTACCGTGTGTACTATTTGAAAGGCGAATTGAAAGTTTTAAATTATTGTGGAACCTGAGATCAGATCAGTCACAGAGTAACAATGCAATTCTCCATTTTAAAGAAGAAAGACGTTTTTTCCTTTCAGTTTAACTTGAACCTCCTATGCTCCAGCTTGTGCCCATTACCCCTTGCTCTGTTACTGGACACTGCTGAAAAGAGACTAGACCGATACTCCTGACACCCACCCTTTAAATATATATAAGCATTTATAAGATCACCCCTCACTCACTTTTCCAAGATAAACAGATCCTCTCAGCCTTTCCTTATAGGGCTCCATTCCCTTAATCATCTTTGTGGCCCTGTGCTGGACTTCCAGTAGTTCCTTACTCTTTATGAGTTGAGGAGCCCAGAACTACACACAGGACTCCAAATTCAGCCTCACCAGGGCAGAATAGAAGGGGAGGATAACCTCTTTTGATCTATTGCTACACTCTTCTTGATGTACCCCATGATGCCATTTGCCTTCTTGGCCAAAAGCACTTGTTGACTTGTAGTCATCCTATTGTCCACCAGGACTCCAAGGTCCTTCTCCCCAGAGCTGCTCTCCAGCAGGTCAGCCCCCAACCTGTACAGATACATGGGGTTGCTCCTCCCCAGATGCAGTACTTCACATTTGCCCACATTGAATTTCATCAAGTTTCTCTGTGCCTAACTCTCCAACCTGTTCAGGTGATGCCTGGTGGCAGCATAGCCCTCTGGTATATCAGCCACCCCTCCCAGTTTTGTATCATAAGCAAACTTGCTCCTAAGACCACTGGAGTGAAACCATCTTATGTTTCCAAGGCTAGTAGTGGTTAACTGATTAAATGCTGTGCAACAAACAGCTACAATTAAGCTAGCTGGTAATTTTTAAAAAATGCAGAGAAAATAGACAATCTCAGCAAACCCTAAAAAGGACAGTTGATTTTGTTACTTCTTCCTGCACTAGAAGATTATTTTAAGTCCTGAAATCTCAAAAAGGTTGATGGGTCTGGCAGTGATGATGTAATGGAAGAGAAAGTCACAAAGAACTACTTTTACCTTCTTTGAGTCCAATAGGAAGAAAAATCTGAAACAGAAATACTTAGGTAATTTCATAAGGTCAGCTGCAAATATTTGTCAGTTCTGCTTCACTGTGGTCGCAGACTATATCAAGATCTTGCTGTGTTCAGTGTAAATACACCAGAGGGGTAAAAAAGAAGTGGCCCTATCCACAGATAACTGGCATTTTACAGAAAGGTCTGCTTAGCTGTTTGCAATTAGTTGTTTGAGCACTGTTCTAACAGCAAGACACTCCACTGAACCAGAGGCTCCATCAATGTGCTGGCCTCCCATTAGGCCTGGTAGAATAACCATCACTGAGATCCTATCTGAGGAATACAATGCGTCTTACCCTATGAAAAAGATGAGAGAAAACATGCCTCAAACAAAGGTGTCCTGAAATACCAGTAACAAGCCATGTTAGGCTGACCCAGTGATCCATTACGGAAACAGCCTTTTGTAAACAGCCCATCAGAGATTTTTTTTTTTTTTTTCCATTCAGAGTTTACCCCTTGTTTGTTTGTTTTGAATGTATTGTTCCATTTCCAGAGAAAAGAGATGATCTAGCATCTAATATTTTATGATACTACCTGCTAAATAAACCTTATTGAACGTTTTATTCATATATTATATTAAAAGGGTAAAAACAGAATGATTCCTCAATAAGATTACACTTGTGATTATATAATTGGGTGTATAACTCACTAGGTTTATAAAGATTAATCTCGTAGTACAAGGTGCAGTGTTGTCCCTTAGTTTTTGCAGGTGGTAAAGCAGAGTGGAAAAAAAAATCATACGACGTAAAAAAGACAAAATTGTGTGTCACCTTATAACTAGATCTATAGTTGGAAAAATACATCTATGGGAACTTGAGTTATATATGGTCTGTAGATAAGATTTAATTTTCTGTTGCTTGTAGACTATTTATCTTCACAAGCATTAAACTGACCCTTATAATAATTATGAATTAAGGTATACATCAAATACTGCTAGTGTTCTTAATTTAAATTATTTTTCAAGACCAGTCTGGTTTAAAGTTTTTTTCCTAGTAGATGATGTAATCATGTTTCCATAGTAATAATTTTCATAAGGCAAATAGCTTGTAAACTTACAGTACTGTATTCATGCTAGAATTGTAACAGACAGAATGAAGCATGATTCGAGTGCCACTGACCAGAAAAAAATAGACACAGGGAGTGGAGTATTTCCAAGTTACACAGTGCAATTTAAAATCTGTGAGACAAGAGCAGAGTTCACTTATTTCTTTTATGGTGGTAGCACTTACTTCAGAAAAGTGAACATAAAATGTGATTTGTTAAATCTACACTGTTACGATAGCATACCTGCTGTCACCAATTTGTAACCTGCTGTCACCAATTTGTTATCTATTTCTCTTAGGTTTAGGATCCTCTGCTAGCACATTCAATCTTTGCCTCTTTTCTAAACAAATATTTTCAATGCATTAGAAGTTTTAATACTCCAACTCAAGTAATAATTGGAAAAATTCAATGTAAAAATCCTCCAATGGCAAATTGATAAAATAGTGGATTTTTGCATTCTCGGCTTCATCTCTTTCCTTCTCTTCTTTTTGCACTTTGCCACTATCTTGTGTCTTACATTTTTTTAAATCAATATCTCCTCTGAGACCCAAACCAGGGAATCCTTTATAGTATCTATACAGAAGTCCTGACAGGCTGCTGAAAATTTCTCCACTTCGTGTTGTTATTCTAGTCTCATGACATGCTACTTAAATATGTGAAAAAAAAATTAGGTACTCAGATAGTCTGATGAATTGGAATGAGGTTACAGTCAAGATTATTTCGTTACGTGCTGACTTGGAATAAAATTATTTAAACTACTTCAGTACTTGCAGGGCAGACCCTTAAACAGCTGAGCAACAGTTACCACAACAGTAAATACCATCTTCATTTTATAGATCAGGGAAAGAAGAAGAAAAGTTTTGTGCACAAGAAGAAGTCTGACAGCACTGGATGAGTTTCGAGATGCTTAACCTTGCCCTTATCCAGCACAAACTGGTGTGGCTCATATCAGGGTCACAGGAGAGCAATTATGATGTTTCCCCAGTTACAAATCTTCCCTGAATATGCCTTTTCTACTTACATTGTATATGTAGTAGGCACGAGATTCTGAAATATGCTTTTTTTCACAACATTTTCTATGATCTTTTTATTTAAGATATTGTCACTTTGTTTCTTTATTTGGTGCTTTTTTTTTTTTTTTTTGGTTTTTTTTTTTTTTTTTTTTTTTTTTTTAGTGAGGTTTGGTTTGTTTTTTGGGTTTTTGTGGGGGTTTTTTTTGCCAAAAATATGGTACCAATTACAAAATAAAAAGCTGGGTGATAGGCAAAAGCAGATGTAAAGACATTTTTGTGAAAAATTATAACTTTGAGAAAAGGCCATAAGCAAATTTATTTTTAAAAAGAAAATAAAATATAAATTTACTACCTTTACTCATTTTGCTTTGAAAGCACTTTTCCTACTTCATATTCATGCTCAGGCAATAAAACTCATTAAGGGAAAAGAAGAAAGAAGAAAAGAGATAAAAACTTTAAATCCTCCTCTTGAATTTCAAATTGGATAGGAATTAAACCTACAAATTCTACATCCCTCTCAGGTCATGACAGGTAGAACAGTGATTTCATAGGTACAGTTTATAGGATGAGGAACTCATTAGACAATACTGTTGCTTCAGTGGGAAATTTGCCCCCACAAGCTTGTAAAATCAGGAAAAGCTGCTAGAAGAGCCTGCTTTAAATCTACCATAACATTGACACATCACATCGACCAGTCTGGGAAAGATCCTGTCTCGGTACATGTAATTTCATTTTGTTACTGCCAGATTACAAAAATAAACCCTCCTATATTCTGTATGTGCCAAATGTACCTCCAAAAACACGGTTTACTTCACTGATGCTATAGACTTCCTTGTGTCCCAGTGTGAAATGCTTATATTTGCTTTGGGAGAACAGAGGGAAGTGTATGAGATGGACATGCTGGTGACCTCCTAAAACAAGGGGTGTGATGAGGTATTATTATATATATGGTATGCTATTTATTTTTACTGTGGATAACAATTTGTCAGATGTATGTGACCACAGAGTGGGATAAAGGACCTGAAGCAGAAATGCAGCAAGAGAGAAGTATGAGGTGGAACAGAAATGATTGGTAATAGCAGCTAAAGATACGGAGTATCCAAAAGCTATAAAGCATGGAATATGGTGTTAAAGAAGATATTTATATATTCTTTTCAGCCACTGCATTGCTTACTGTTGATATGCCCATACACTGTAGGGTTTAACTCAGACTACAAAAGAACATTAGAAGTAGATAATAAAAAGCATTTCTTACTTTATCAACCTTGTACTCACTTCATGCTTTTGTTATCAGTTGTACTATTACATCAGCATATCTGTCACATACATTCCATATATTTGGAAAACTATTACTGCCTTAAAACTGACTAAGTCAGATTAGACTCCCCTGCAACTGAATCAATTCTCTCTGGATTAAATGGGCAATAGGACATTTCTCTCTCACACACACGCACATATATTTACTTTGTCAGTGAGTTACACTAACACAATATCGCAAAAATATATCTTTTTACTTGCTCATGTTAAAGAGGATTGTAATTTTATTAAAACATCTATTTAAATATATCTTTTCACTGTCTGAATTACATAGAGCCATACTATCTGACTCCAACATAAAATGTTATGTCACTGAAGGTTTTTTTAATTCTTTTGGCATGAAAGGCAAGAACAATTGTTAGGTCTCTTCTGGGTCAGCTGGTGGCAGTCTTGACATACATAATGACTGCATGTTACACAACTGTTTATTTGTTAGCAGTAGCTCAGGGTGTTCCAAAATGTTGGTTTCTCCCTTCAGGCTATAGAAAAAAAGTGAAGTTGCTAGTAGGAACACAGAATATAAATCAATACTCATAGGAACTGTTAGATATAATCAGTAAGGTGGCAGTTTTTCTGCAAAGGAAGATGAGGGATCTAGCTCTTTTCCAGTGCTAGACCATAAGCTGTGTAACAACTGAGAGCTGGCTTTTGGGTATTTGGTCCAACTGAATCCATTAGAATAACTCTTGTCAAACGGAAGACTAGTAAAATGGATGATGTCTCATCTCTCATGTAAAAACATTATAGTCTTTAAGTAGCAGAAAGTCACAAAAAGTATTTTGCTTAAATTATTACTGCAAAGTAAAAAAGCTGCTAGATAAATATAATACTACAATATTTACTGAGAGTCTGTCTTGGAAGTTGCTGACTTTAGTTTGACTATGAGTAAAAAAATATGTAAGAACATAAAATAGGGATTTCTGACAGCATAAACTGGTATTAGCCTACTGACAAACCAACCAACAAAAGAGTTTTCCTGGAAAATCCTTCAGAAATGAAAGACTACATGGTTTCTTAGGACTGACAGCACAAAAGGGATTTGATATTTAGGCAAGCCTGTTTCTGTTCTTCAGGTCATCATAAGAAACTCTTCCTCTCTTCCACCATGTATCAGACACCTAACCTTTCCCTTTACTTCTATGTGTGCTGGTCTTGCCCCTAAATATTTAATACCTTTGGAAGTTACTCTCATCAGAGAAAACAAGAATGCTTAAAATATATTGAGAATTAGTAGCTTTTGGGGATACTATTTGCGTAACTAAACATTCTTTGGTACTTACTATTGTATAACTAAAACACAGTTTAAACAAAATATGTTGATGCCTGCTTCTTTTAAGTTGCACAAATTACTCTTATAACTGTATACCTACAAATATTTAATGTATACCACCCTTAAATACACTTCTCATAAGGAGAAGAATATTATTAATTCCATTATTTGAAACACATAAAATTACTCATGTAAATTTATTTGACAAATAAAGGACTGACTCCTGATCCCCAGTGCCTAAAAATGGACATTTCTTGCTACTTTGTGTTATACAGATAATGTAACAAGAAATGAAAGAGTACTTAAAGAAGATAAGGCGAGGACTTGGGGGAGACTGCCACTGAAGTAGAGAGAGCCAGAGCCCCTGGGTTTGACACATTCACTGTAATGACAGAGGTAATGCCTTGCCCATCATTTGAACCTCCTGTCCACTTTTAGAATCTTAACTAAGGTCTGAACTGAAAAGAAATGTACTGAGATACATCGAATATCTTAAAGTACAATACAATGGGAAAATTGTAACCCCTTTTTCCTTAAAAGTTTAACTAGGCTGCACTGCAAATTGTGTCTATATGTACATTTATTTTATATTTATATATGTACATCCATATATATCTTTTCTGGTTGTATACATACATCATTATGAAGACCTGAATGTGTGAATTTCTGAAGAAAAATACATTATGCCAGTGATACATGCATTTGTTTAATTAATATTAAAATTGTATAATGCTATTTTATGTCTGTGCATATGTACATAATACAAATAGGGTTTTTTTTTAGAAAATAGAATCTTCCACTGGAGAAGATAGAACTATTTGCATATTTATTAAATGTATTTTACCCAGAAAATTCATAACTATGATGCTGCATCTCATTGAAAGTCTATTTCTACAAGCAGCCAAGGTCATTATGTAGAAAATTCTGTACAAAAATATAATATGTATTGGCTACATTTAGAATAAACTATAATAGGAACTGGTAGAGATTCTGAGCCTTAGGCCATAAAATTCAACAAATGCAATCATTCTTCTGGTAACACTAACATTAACTCAGTTTTGGAAAGCTGAGTAAGTAGGCATGCTGGTGAACTCCTAAAATTCAGTATATTTTCATAGTGACCATATAATTGAATCTGAAATGTTTCATTTATTCTTTATTTTGGATGGGTGGTATGTCAAATCAGTATGATTTAACTGTGCATAAATTCTGACATTTTTGGGACATTGACTATGGGGGGAAAAAAAAACAACAAAAACACCTCGTTAAATATTATGGCATTTTTCAAGTTTGGTAGTAGCCTCTTCCAGGCTTGATCACAGATTTTCTGTGGATGGAGTAATGCTATAGCACCAGATCAGCTGGTGGAAAAGGTGAGGAGACAGGACATCATAATAGATTTACTAGAAATGCTCCCAAAAAGACTCAGCTTAATTGCTATATTGTTCTCTCAGCAGTACTTACCTCCTTTCCCTACAGTCAGCCACAGATGCAGAAGACTACAAGTGGCCAGAACAATTTGATTAGCTTCTCTTTTCTGCCACCATGACATTTGGAGTCATATTTTTAAATATTTGTGTCTGGACATGAAGATACACACCTGCTGGGATGTTTACAAGAGCATTCTAACGTGGAAGAGCTCATAGGCAGAACTGCTTACCCACTAGTTCTGTACTGGTGTCTTCCATACCCATTGGATTGTATGTGGATTTCAAAGGAGGAAGTTGCTAGAAAAGAGAGTGGCAAAGAGAGATAAAGTGCAGAGCTGGATAAAATACCAAATTCTACCTTTTATTTCTTTCTTGACAGAAAATCTGTGCAAAACAGCATAGCATGAGATAAAAAGAGAGTAAACAGCAGAAGAAAAATACCTCAGGACAGCGCAGAGAGAAGGGTATTTTCAGGAATCTGTCTATTCCAGAAGGAGGGCTCAGACATAAACACAAAGGGTGCAATACATCACTGCAACAAGGCAAACACATTTGCACATTTTCAAGTGTATGACAAAATAACTGGTAACCAGCTAAACACTTTGAAATTGTCAAATGGCTGACTAAGGAATAAAAGGTGGAGTGTACAAAAAGCCAAGTGTTGTTTTTGTGAATTGGTTTCAATCATAATACCATTTACAAGGATATGAAGTCACTGAAGTACAACAGGGTGAGTTAGATCAGAGCCTGGCTGAGCACTGGCAGGAGAAGCCTATGTTTTGGCTGTAGCCAGCAAGTAAACAAAGGAAAGGCATCCACACTGTATGAATGGGCTTTATCAGCAGCCCATTGCAGCTGATTGTACAAAAATGGGCCCAGCAGTAAGAATGCACCTCTCCCCAGCCACCACCCTCCAGGATTCAGCATACTTACTGCAGACATCCCTGCATCCCTGTAATGCATTACCTAGAAGAACAGGATTTGACTTTACAACTAAGATATTTACAGCCCTGTCAAAACCTCAACTTTCTTTTGTACTATTAGGAAGATGTACATATCCTTTGGGAGAGTTAGAGGGCTCTATATGAAAATGGTTAACTCAACAGCAAGATGCAGCAATGAAAAATGGGCAGTAAAGAAGGAATATTACTGGTGAATCCGAGGTCTTTGTAGCAGAAACTGATAGCTGTCAGGTTGATCAGTGATGATGACAACAGCCACAGGTCTATGTGAAGGAGTCCCAGAGCTTGCATCACTCTCAGTATCTCAGTAACTTGACAGGCATGTGGTTTTTTGATATCTCTCTGAGTATGACTCTGGAGATAGTTGATGAACTTATTTGAAATATCAATCTTTAATGAACACTGGGAATTTTTCCAGCAGCCTAGAGAAAGAGAAGATTTTAAGTTTCCTGACATAACACATGAAAGTTACCCTAACAAAAATATTTGCACTTTTCCAATATATTTAAATGCTTTAATTCACTGTTATTGTTATCTATAAAAAGAAAAACTAAAAATCTTTTAATCACTCTACTTATGAAAAAGTGCAAGTCAGCACATACTATACCTTTTTTCCTTCAACTGCATCCTATTGCCCCGATCATCTTTTCAATCCAGTTTTTCTCAACTCAGAAATAAAATAGCAATTAACTTGTATGGTTATGAAAACACTCTTGGGGCCCTGAGTCCACTAGGAGGTTTTAACCTGACCAGCCCCACCTGGGCACCCAGAGTCTACCTGAGCTCCT
>NW_009970716.1:4809834-4812231 GCF_000747805.2 Chaetura pelagica
AGTCTACCTGAGCTCGGCCACGGCCATTCCTGTGCCTTGCTCAGCCTCCAGCCCTGCCTCTGCCCCTGGCCTCTCCTCAGACCTCTGTTGTCTCCTGCTTGTCCTGGATTGGAGTCCCTGGAAGGACCCTGGACCTGACTCCACTTGCCTGTGACAGTCTGGGACTGTCAGCAAACCTTGCTGTCGGAACCTTGCTCTGCTCACCTCACTCCCTCCCCAGGCTGTAGGGCTGTGTCCTAGGTGGGGGGAGCACTGTCCCTGTTGACGCTACCGTCACCTCCTGGTTTGCCTTCCCTCATGGAGCAGCCATGCTGCTCCCTGGCAAAGTTTCAGGCATGACAATGAGCTGTTTGGAAAGCAATAGTCTGATGCTATGCTGTGCTGTGGTGTTGAATTCATCACATTTCAGAACAACTAGAGGATGCTTTTAAAATCGGAAAAGGCTGCCTAAAATATCTGCTACATTCCCATCTTCCAGTGCTTTTTGTAGCTACTTGAAACTGAATGCAGTAGTAACTTATGGAATTCCCTGGATTTTCTGAAACAGCATTTTTAAAGAGATGTAGTCAATTTAGAATTAGCTGTCCCATATCCAAACTTATACAAAATACAAAAAAGTCCAAGAAGTTTCCACACAGTGAACTTCAAAGAAAAGAGGCTGATGTTTGCAGTAAAGCTGTAATTATTCTTTAGCAGGACAAGCAAATCTTGGATGCACCTTCAGGAATCACAGAATATTGTCTGAGTTTATATTGCGATATAGCATTATATTATATGAATTCTTGATTCAAGAGTCCAGTGTAGGAAAGTAGCTGTGTGAGAATGTTCTAATATTCTAATTTTATAAGACCTAAGAGACTCCCTTAGTGAAAGAACAAATTAAAAAAAAAAAAAAAAAAAGGAAAAAAGGGAGTGACTACATTGGCTGAGGAGGCAGCAGCCACCTGAACTGTTAGGGATTCAGGAAATACTGCATCCAGCCCTGAAAATCTGGTTTGGGGCTGGAGGAGTTGTCCTGCCAGTGCTGGCTGAGGGAGTTGGGCTTGTTCAGCCTGGAATACAGTTTTTGGGGGACATAACAGCAGCCCTACAGGTGGTCATCAAGAAGACAGAGAGGCTTTTCACAGCAGTGCATAGTTGAAGGCGAAAGAAAACAGGCACAAATTGAAATGAAAGATATTCAGGTCAGATGCAAGGAAAACCTTGTTGTCCGTGAGGAGAGCCAAGCTGTGGAACAGGCTGCCCGGAGAGGTTGCACAGGTTCTGTCCTTGGTAGTTTTTTGCTCTGAGCAATCTGTTCTGACCTCAGAGTTTAGCCATGCTGTGAGCAGGAGATTGGACTAGAGACCTCCTGGGGTCCCATACAGCCTCGATGCTGCTTTGCTCACACTTCACTTCTCATTTAATGCAGTAATAATATTATTGCCAGCTATAATACAGTTCACAATGTATTTTTCATAACAATATAGCTCGTATAAATAAACAAAATTGATGTAAGCATCAGAGAAACATTTCATTTTAGAGAGAACCCACCAATGTTGGTTTGAGCTTATTAGCTTAACACAGGGACAGAAAGGGGGCAGGAAGGAGATACAATGAAAAACCAAAGAAATATGCATTCAAAATCCCACGTGGAGAAAAAAAGGCTTTGTATCTTTTATCTTATGTTTAAGATTTAAAATATTTTTAACTCTTAGGACAGTATTTTTCAAGACAGATAAAATATACCTTTGAATTTTCAGAAGTGGCATCTGAGTTTTAAAGTGGCTGCAGTCATTTTAGATTTAAAAGAAGAACTAGAGCAAATAGTTTTGTTGCAGAAACAGAATGGTTTACAAGTAGTGGATAAACAGTGTATGTGGCAGATTAACATTTTAAATTTTCTAAGAAATGTTTTCTGACAGTTGTGCCAGGGACAGCAATCAAATAATTTTACTCTCTCTCTAAGCATCAAATATATATTTAATGTATTTACAGCTTTGGTGAGCTCTGAAAAAGGGATGGGATATTAAAAAATATTTTTGTTAACATCTTGCCTGCAAAATTGGCAGCAGTTTGTTCATTCACAACTTCTAAAAGATTAAAAGTTTTTCTTTTCCTCAGTGCCCCCTAAAGCATTAATCTGCTGCTTTGGATGACTTTCTGAAGCTTATAATTGCACCACCCACAGGAGCTAATCAGCTATCACGAAAATCCATGCAGATGAAGATCAGGGAGAGAAGTTCACGGCTCAGAAGCACACATTTCAGAAATCCAGCTCCTTTAAAAAAAATAATAAAAATAGTAATTAAAATTATCCGAGCAGTTTTACTTTATCTTTTTCAAAAGGCTGTAGGCTGTGCTTGAGGCGGGGGGGGTGAAACAGACCTGAAAAAAATCTTCCATCTTCCCCCCCCC
>NW_009970716.1:4824338-4843554 GCF_000747805.2 Chaetura pelagica
GGCTGCCGGCGTCCGCGGGTTCCTGCTCGGTGCAACGCACCGACCCCAGCACGTTTGGCTTCTTGCAGCGTCACGCCAGGAGGTTGAAAAGAATGCACCCTAAAACCTTTATTTTTCAGGATTCGGCTTTTTAGCTTCTTACGGGCTGCTTGTTCTCACGTCGCTGGTGCTTGTTTTAATTAAAGAGGTATAATGAAATTCAATACTTTGACCGAAGCTACTGCCATGGTTTGCATGAAATGGTGCAAGCTTTTGTGGAACCATAGGACAGGGACTGACATTGTCTGTTGATTTATTTATATCTTGATTTTTTATTTTTTTTTAATGCATTTCATTGTGGCATGGAGTGCATCCTCTTCTGAAAAGACCACAACATAATAATAATACCTTTTTGTATAGTGCCATTTGGCTGAGTCTACCATTTGTGTTTCTTTCTATCTTAAGACATTGTTAATGTAAAAAGAAAAGACTGTGCAGGAGCTGAGTTAGTATGAAAAAAACCAAACCAAACCAAACCAAAACAACAAAAAAAACAACAAACAAAAAGCTGCTGTAGTATAACATTTTTTAAAAGAAACTTTAATTGAATTTCTGCCTCATAAATAAGTGGTGATTTGTGATTGCACCCCTGAAAATAAATTGCTGTTCCACATGTTCTGTCCTTTCAAATAACTGTGTTTATACATTTGACAACTGATGTTGCATGTTTCCTGGTGACATTAAAAGTAGGGGATATAAGGCTACAGAATTTGCAAAGATGCTGTTTTTTTGTTGTCGGGGTTTTTTTGTTTGGTTGGTTTTTTCCCCTTAATACCAGCTGTCTTAATTTTCTTCTAAGTTTACCTCACAGCTGTAGGAAGCAACATACACAGTGGAGTTACAATGCAGCATATCTCAGTGTGGACTCGATCTGATTCAGGTATTTTCATGGTTTGTTCAAACCCACTGTGTTACAAGGAATGGATATTAAGTACCCATGGCTCCCAGGTAGCTCTCTCTACAAACTTACTTATTCAGATAAGTAAAGTAAAATGGGCTCAAAATGTGTAAGATTACTTTTATGTAACAACACAGATTAAAATACAAATCTAAATTCCAATCAACCTGCCTTCCCTTTACTTGTCTTCTGCTACCCAAATGCACTGCTGCTATGTCTGATTTAATTTTGCAGCTTCACTGCCTAGTGAAGGCTAATCTTCCATGTGAAATACTGTTCCATGTTGAGGTAGTGCCAAGAATAGAGAGACATATAACCCTGGTTCCATAGCCATACTATCTCACCATGCACAAATCAAAAAGGTCAATCTTAGAGCATTTGCTGGCGTTCACCTACACTTACAGCAGAGATCATGAGTAATTACTGGTTGCTAGATTTAAAAAAAATGGAGGTGAGTGCCATCTTTGGTCCCAAAATAACTCTAAACTTTTTGATTCAACATCAGAACTGAAAACTGGTCTTGATTTATGCATATATTCCCTTGACATTTAAACACAGTCATTTTCTGTGTGCTAGCCCTAGTAACAGATGTTAGGAGTTCAACATGATCTTTCAGAAACTGGGAGATACAACCACCATCCTTCCTTTACACTAGTTGTGAGAAATTATTCAAGCTTATTTGCCAAACTAATTAGATTGAACAGTAACAGCTTCTACCTTCTGTTTTGACTGGACATTCATGGACTAGTGAATTCATATTCATTCATTTATAAGGATGCTTTGAATGTGGAAATGTATGCCTGGCAAAAGCAAGTGCCTAGGACAGCAAATATACACAGTCAGTAAGGTACTGGAGCACAGGAGAATGGCTCTGAGAGTCGTAAAAATCACAGAAATTAGAGCCAAAAAGGTTTTTGAGTTGTTTATCCTTTTCCACCTGATAAATGTTTATCTAACATCTAAGAAAGAAAATTTGCTCTGGGTGCCAGCTTGAAAGATTTTTGGAGGAATGATCAAGGAAACTGTTGTTTGCTTTCTGCAGTGGCTCAGAAGCTTGCTCATTCTTTCTAAGTAAATAGATTACATCAAAGACATCTGACTCCATCACCACCTTCCTCCCAACAGAATCAATACACAGTGCCCTGAGCTTTGACCAAGTACTCCGGTCAAAGACAGTAAAATTACTCTGTGAAACTTCATCTTTACCTTGATTCCACCGGATGATTATTTCAGCATTTTTCCAGACAAAGGTGACTAGTCATCTTGACATCTCAGGAGAGGTGTCATAGTTGCAGTTTGTGGATAAATGAAAACTACAAGTAATGATAATTCCTGACATTAACTAGATGCTGGCTGTGGATCAAAATCTTTCAGCTTCATCTGTATTGCACCACTAGCAACTTAGAGCTGACTATACGGTGTAATGGGATACGCAGAGGTTTTTCTTGATGCTACTGGTTTTAGATTAGGTGACTTATTTATGTAAAGGGTGTGCCTCTGCTAGGAGTGCCTCTTCATATGACAGTGACAAATGTGAACATGTGAAGCTAGTGTTCTGCACAGATATTAAAAATAGATGGGAAAATGTCTGTCATTATTTTAAGGAAAAATAGTGGGTTTTTTAATTCTGCCTTCTCAAAAAAAAACCCCAAACCCCCAAAAAATCCTTTTCTTGTTTTCACAAAGTTGGTTTTAAAAATTAATTATTCATTTGACAATGATATCCCTTATCTATGCTTATTTCTTTTTCTCTTTCACCAAAGCAGCCACTTGTACCATTAATGTTCCCACCTGGTGCAGCTAGCTAGGCTTTTCATCTCTGTATTGCTTGCTGTTGCTCATTACTTCTTTCTCCTGACTCTCCATCTCCTTTGACTATGACAGTTCCACAAGGTATTCTGATTATCTTGCAGCTGTTACACTCCTTTGACTGCTGCTGTCACAGATTCATGCCCTTAAATATAGCCTATAGTGGGTGTTGTTTCCTATACTCCACAACTGCTTGTGTGATAACAGCTCGGCAATATCCTTTGCCATATGGAGCACTGCAAGCTGTTGATGAGCAGCATTGCTGTCCATGAAAAACTGTTTTGAAGATGCATTCTTTTCAACATGTATTTAATGTTAGAGGATAGAAAAAACCTCAAATGGTGAAGTTGTACTGATTTACCCCAGTGGGGCATCAAATGCTGCAGGCTTTTATTTTGTTTGTTTTTAACATGCATATACTCACAACAGGCTAGCAACTAAGATAAACTTATCAGACTGTTCAGTGTCTAGTAAAACTTGCTATTTTCATTACTGTCAGGAAGAGATGTGGTTCTCAGCTACAGTAGATCACAGTGTAATCTGCACAGAAAATTCCTCCTTTAATTTTTTTCTAATCTTTAAAGTATTACATTCACAACAAGTGATGATATATTTTCAAACATAAATATAACAAAATGGCAAGCAGATTCCAGGTAAAATAATATTGGCCTTAGTCTACTATATTTTATGTCAGTTGAAAAAAGTACAAGCTCTTCAGATGCCAAAGAGCGATGCTGAGGGAAAAATGGTGGGAGAACACTCTGTAACATATAAGCCTATTAATTATTAATATGATTTAAATAATGTGACTCATGTTCTGTCATTGTCAAATATTACCTTGAGGGGAGCTATTGTTTCACCTTTATTGTGGGCTGCCTTTCTTAGCTTTCATAGCATATCTTATTCCCTTTCCTGTCTTGTTTCATTTTTATGTGTGAAGCAAAATCACTGTAGAGGATCCAGAGATAATTATATCTTCATTAATATCTGAAAAAAAATCTTAATAATAAACAGAATAATCAGGAGATTTAAATAAAAAGGAAAAATAAAAATAAAATTATATATACTTTAATATTTATATTTCTATGTAAATTAGGAGGGGAAATAATCTTAAGCAATATAAATTAACAAGAAAGATCAGGTCTTGAGCATTAAATAGCTCATTCTAAAGGAGCTGTGCTGATACGTGCTGCAAATATAACTACAAACTATTTGCACAGATGTATGCAATTTAATTTGGCAAATGGGTAGGGCATTCACAATATTCTGTCTGCCTTTGCCATAGACAGATTTTGTGATGCAGAAGGCTAAAGTTACCTTTATTGATGATTCTGAAAATGCTGTCTGTGTGCTGGTGAGTAGTTTGCAAGGCCATGATAAATGGTCTGTATTTATTCTGTGCATGCTAGTTTTCAAAAAATGTTAAAGCTGTAAATGATGCCTGTCATTGTTTCAGAAATTTTTACTGATGTAGCCTTATTCCTTTCTGCATGTCCTGGACTATGACATTTCACCAAAATTAATTACTTGACACACTGTGTTAAGGCATATCCTTTAGAAATACTTTGGTTTTGAAGACTTAAGCTGAAGGGCAACTATCATATCCCAAAGTCATTTGATTCAGTGTTTAATTATCCCCACAAGTTGGAACAAATCACCAAGGAAATTAACCCATGTTATGCACAAAGTCCATTGTGTATGTGATGAAAGGCATTAATCCCTGAGGAAATAATGTGATTTAAGGAGTAAGAAATGGAAGATGCAATCTGTTTTATACAAAATTCTTGTCCATTGGTACTAACTGATCCACAACATATTATTATTTGTGGGGACAAAATATTATCAGTGGGTTGACTCTGGACTTCTTAAGTAACAGTTTTCTCCAAGTGCTTTTAAGTAAGGTTAATTATTATACTACTGGGCTCCACTGAGCCTTATCATTTTACTATACATATGGAATGTATGTATTGCATTGTCGTATTTATATATTTTATTTATGCTGAATATATACTTTAAGGAGGGGAAGGAGTTAAGAGAAAGAGGGATGCCCCATATATTGAAGGACAATGGGGAATTCAAAGCAAAGAACAGAAGTTGGGTCCCTAACAATGGTATTATGATGTTTCTGAATTTGTAGTGCAGTTGTTTGAACGTTAAATATAACTTTGCTATCTACATGTAAAATACATTGCAAATTAAGGAAGGGGTTGGTTTGTATTTTGGTTTCCAGCCTGGAGCTTCATCCCACTAATAGGACTCTTGCCATTTATTCTTAAATTAGCAAAATAAGGTTTTTAGCTGTTCTTAATCACCTAAAATGGCTCTAAATTTATAATAATTATGCTTACATCTTTAAAATATGCACTTCATTGTTTAAGTGGCTTAAAAATCACAAAATATATGTTAGTATCGATTCCATGAATGGAACTATCACTGACTTTTTAATTTGTTTATTGACTTGTAATAAATTCCTCCAGAGTTCACTCACACTTTTATAGATGGTCTTAGTCAGATATAAGGGGATTAGGATGTCCAAGGGCACCTTCAGAAAACAATATGAATTTGCAGTATAGAGATTATGTGGTGATAAAACAACTTGATATAAAAATAAATCATTGTTGAGGAGGAATTGGGTCTATAGATTTCAGAATTATTTAAAACTTTATACCTGGATCTTGTGGGAAGTTGATACTCCATACACTGACAACTAGAAACTTCAGTCAAAAACTTACATATGAGGAATACTTCACTCTACAAGTTAATTTCATCTTGCAAATACTCAGAAGCTTTTCAAAGTATCTATTTTTAAAATATTCCTTAGTAGGAATGGATACAGTAAAACTAATTGTACCAAGACTGTGAACAGTCTACATTCATATTTTAAAAGGAATCACCGACTCATTAAAATATGGTATCGCTAGAATATTTTAAATAAAATCTTTTAAATACACCAATCTAATTTATTCTTTCTTGCTGGCCATTAGATAGACATAGTTTTGTTGTTTCTGAAACACTATTTATAGCAGCGACCCACTTAGTACCTAATAAGCAATGAAAAATGTCTAAAAGTATGAAAAACATTTTTCGTAGTTTGGGACCTGAATAAACAGACATGTTTTCGATTATCCTAAGTTTTTGAAATGTTAGAAAAACAATGACGTTATTGTCGATAAAAGGCTGCTGCACAGCAGCTGGACCATGATAATATCAAGTGCAAGTGTGTAATGGTAAGTGCAAGGAATTCAAGTTCTCTTCAGTCTTTCACTATAGATTAAGGCAACTCCAATTACTCTGTTTTTCATGGTGAACTGATACTCCATGTGTTAAAATTTACCATTTACAAACTGGTGTGTGATAAACTGTTCTTGGAACTAAGCCATGAATGGTGTTCAAGGTCAAGTTGGATGAGGCTTTGAGCAACCTGAAATAGTGAAAGATGTCCCTGCCATGGATTAAGTGGTTGACTAGATATCTTTAAAGATCCCTTCCAACCCAAAACATTCTATGATTCTCTATAAGGATTGCGATTTCTAAGTTACATACATGGTTTTGAACACATAACACAGGTGTGTTATAATCATCCTGTAGTGTTCAAGTCTCTAAGGAGACATAGAAGGCATTACACTGCCATAGAAGGGGTAAAGGAACCTTTGTTATGAACAAATCTCAATATTTTTTTCTTTTTTTTTAGGAAATCCCATTACAGCATTTAAAGTTCTTCAGTTCTATTTAGGTTGTTAGCACCATAAGTGTTCTTTTATCAGATATCTTTGATTCTGCACAAAAAAAAATAAAATAAAAATGCTGTGTCTATAGTTTTGTTGTTGATCTCAGTAACAATTACCATGAAAAAATAGTAGCTCATCATGGAGCATAAACTGGAACATTATTTGAATTGCAGTTACATTTGTGCTATTGGGAAAAGTTGCCCCCTGTGAATTTCCATTAGTTTTATTAATGTTCTATAGGAAATTAATCTGGACCATTTTCTTTTCTATAAGTTCTGATATTGAATGGATATCTTACTAAAGGATGCCGAGGAGGCTGGCCAAGAAAAATGTTGGCAATGTCTTTCTAAGTCTATTAACTTGAATCATGTGTTATGATTTTAAAGTAAATTATATAGCTATATTGGCAAACTATCTACTTTAATTAAAGTCCTGCTTCAGGTGCAAATTAGGAGAGTAAAATTATTCATATAGATGGTGATATAGGCTGCAGTAAAATTAACTGGACTAGTTTCCAGTCATACAACACCAGAAGTCATACTAGAAGATAATACAAAACGCACTGTCATCATTGCCTGTGATTTTAAGGAAAAGTGGCTATTTGGGGAGGGGGGAAATTTCTTGGCCATAATTCTAAATTTTAAACAGAATTGTGAGTCTAATCTTATTGCAGCTCAGTATGTGCATGTAAAATTGTCAGGAGATTTTCAATTTTGCTGTTAAGCTATATTCTATTTTAATGTATTTGATTAGAAATGGAGTTCAATAAACATGTCCATGAAATATTATCTAGTTGCTACAGAAATTGACACAAATTGTTCAGAAGATCTGAAAGGAGGTAAGATGGATTTCCTGGAAATGAAATTTTAATTTTAATTTACTTACAAATAACATTTATTAAACAGCACAAAGTATGCCACTATGTGTCTGGCTACCTCTTTCCTCCAAAATATGTGCATTTCTGTAAAAACTTGAGCAATGTTCTTCCCAATGGCAAGGAGTACTTGACTGAGGGAGTCAAAACAAAGTCAGTTTTTTCCTTGGTATTGAAGTCAACCATGTGTTTCCTCAGACATGGCACGCAATTCCTGTACACAAATGCATGCAGCATAGGGAACAAACAGGGCTATGATCTCATTGAGGTCATGGAGATGTGTTGGGATAACTCAAATGACTGGGGTGCTGCTGTGGATGGATACAAGCTAAGGAAGGACTTAGCCAGGATGGTGAGGAGGGCCATCTGCCCTTGATGTGAGACAGCTGTGGGGATGCCTGGAGTTCTGCCTATGGGTGAGTTATGAGAGGTTGTGGGTCAGGATTAGTGGCCAGAACAACATGGTCAATGTTCTTGTGGGTATCTGCTACCAACTACCTTATCAGGAAGAAGTTAGTGGGCCTGCCTTCAGACAGCTGAAAGAAGCTTCATGGGGGACTTCAACCACCCCAGTAACTGCTGGAAGGACAAGCAGGGCACAAGTAACCCAAGAAGTTTCTGGAGTGTACTGAGGACAACTTAACACAGGTATCAAGAAGCCAGGGAGGAGTGGTGCTTAGCTGGACCTTGTACTTACAAACAAGGAAGGATTGAGTTGGATGTGTGTGTTGGGGGCAGCCTTGAATGTAGATGATAGAGTTCAGAATCCTGAGAGGAAGAAGCAGGGCTTAAAGCAGATTCAAAACTCTGGACTTTAGGAGAGTAGACTTTGGCATGTTTATAGACCTACATGGAACACAGTTTTGATGAGATGGGATCTCCAGTATTTCTATAGGTTATAGTCTTGGAAAGAAGGGAGATCTGAAAGAGCTGGATGATTTTCAGGGATCACCTCCTGCAACCTCAACCAAGCAGAGAGCTCCTTTCTAAATTCAGACAAGAAAATGAAGCATACAAAGGGTGGAAGCAGGAACAAGTGACATGAGAAAAATAAAAATATACTCTCAAAGCACGGAGGGATGGAATTAGGAAAGTTAAAGCCCATCTTGAATTGCTACTGTTCATGTGAAAGGCAACAAGAAAAACATACAGGTATATAAGCAGCAAGAAAGGCTATGAAAAATGTTTGTCTGCAGCTGAATGGGACAGGAAATCTGGTGACAAAGGAGATGGAAAAGGACATGGTACACAATGCCTACTTTTCATCAGTATTCATCATTAAGACTGGTCTTTAGACCTCTGAAATAGAAGCCAAAGTTTGGAGCAATGAAGACCTACCCTCAGTGGAGGAGTTTGCTGATGATACAAGCTGGGAGAAGTGGTTCAGGCACCACATGCTTGTCTAGAGAGGGTATGTTGTCTCCAGCCTTGAAAATAATTCAAAAGCCATCTGGGCACAGTCCTGGGTAACCTGCTGTCAGTGACCCTGCTTGAGCAGGGGAGTTGGACTGATCTCAAGAGGTCCTTTCCAATTTCAACTGTTCTGTTTTTCTTTTTCAGTTACAATATTTTCTTATGTAGCTCTTCTACTAAGGGCCAGTGCTGACCCTTCTAGGCATGGGTTTCCATTTGGGCACCTTGTTCTAAAAGACACTTCCACTTACATTCAGCAGTAATGCAAGGTTGCTTACCTGTTTTTGCAGGAATTCTACAACAGAAGACAACATGCTGAGTAAGACAAAAGGTATCTAATCCCAAAGAGCTGTCTGTAACAATCTGAGTCTGAACATAAATTAATCCTCAGTTTATGCATCAACCATTCTGAATGTGTGACATTACCACTTTTTGCATTAACAGGCAGATAGATGGCTTCATACGGAGAAAGATGCTTGCCTAAAGCTCCAAGGGGAGAAATCTAGTGCTTGAATAAAGTTTTTCACCCCTGTTACCTTAGATTTGCAAAACCTAAAGCACATGCCTCTCAAAATACCATGTCATAAGGACATAAAAATTTCTTCTAATATGTCCAGTATAAATATGGAATAGAACATTTAACCCGAGGAACGTACATTTTGAAATATGTTCTTCCACAAGTGAATTCAGGTTCTTCTCTGGCAGATTGATTCACTTTATGGCAAGACAAAGCATTGAAAAGCATCTCATTTATTGTCACATGACCAAGCAGAATGGAGAAGCTTGGAAGAAATTGTATTAAGCATTATTTCGGAATACGAAGTCTCAGCTATCACTCATTACCCAAAACTCCAGAAAAAAACACCATGATTGTGGAATTTTTTTTCCAGGGAGCGAAAAAGAAACCACTTGAAGTATAGCAAGCATGCAGTAAGGATCAGGAAGTCAGCAGTCAGATTCATATTACCTTTCATATCAGTTTTGATCATTAGTCTCCCCTTAAATTAATTCTGCTTATTTACTTTTGGTTTTTATGTTGTTGTTCAGGCTGTTTCTTAGTCCTTGTATTGTCTGATGTGCAGCTACTGTTTTCATAGGTAGTCAGACTGAACATTAATACTGGACTTGCATCATTTCAGCTAGTACCTGTAGTAGAGGAAAATGTCATTGACCATTGGTTCATATCTCTTCTGGTGATAAGGACACAGAATAGCATAATGTTTGGTGCCACTTATTTTTGTTCTCTAGGCAGCTTGGCAAATGGCAAAAGCCATTTGGAAAAGAGCAAAAAATAACATGGGTCAGCAACAGCCTCAGATAAACAGAAAGATTGCTGGAATTGAGAGAAAACAGTATCATACTGCAACAGTACTGTTTTGAAGCTTCTGTAGCTGAGTGATTTTTGAGGTTATTTGATATTTATAGGCACTGTTTCTCTACAGTATTATTTGATGCATATGATGCACTATTGCACCTTTATTGAAACCTGATCTGTCTTTTGTTTGCTTTGCTTTTTAATATTCCACCAGGTTTTTGTTCTCATGAGAAACACAGAATGCAGGGACAGGACAACTACAAATAGTAATTACATTTTTGGCAAAACAAATCAAATCTGCTTAGTTGTTTTTTTTGTGGTATGAGAAAAGATCATCTTAACTTGTTGGAATGACACAGTGCGCATTCACTATGAAAAGGTAGCATCCAAGGTGAATGTTTCAGTTATTGGAACCACATGCTTTGAATTTGTTCCTGTCTTTGAGGAAGAATTTTTTAATACTTTTCATGTGCAGTGACTACAGCATGTGCTCCAGCTTAGCCTTCAAATGGACTTTCCATAGGTCATTATCCTATGGCATTATCCTTTGGCATTATCCTTTGGGATTTTCAACTCAAGATTGAACCAGATCCTTTATAGTTTTAGAATTCTGTTTCAGAGGAGGTTATATCTCTTACATATTGCCATGGTAAGGGGGATATTAATTTTGCACCTCTGAAGTAAATACAGATTTCACTAAGTCCATTATAACTGAACAATCCAGTTATTTGTGCCGAAGTCGTTAAGAAGCATTATGATGCTATAAGGCAGGACTTGTATTACTTTCATGCAGAAAAAAGATTGAAATACATTAAAAAACTGTCTTGTTCCTTCTGACAGAGGACACAAATATAAAAATATTGACCTCCAGCTACTAAGTATTTGAGATATTTGAGAACAGCAGTTTAGTGTAGACTTTGGTACACATCTGTGCAGTCTTTCCATTGTAGGTATGAATAGACAATCTTATATGCAAAAACACTATAAATGTACACAAACTATTCAGGTCCCATTCCCAAATAGGATGCTTTTTACTCAAAAGTAACAATCTTGACTCATCTTTGCAATGTGATCTTGTTTATTATTTAGACTGTAGACTTTTTGTAGTGAGAACTATCTGTAGAGATAGGATTTGAGCTTCACTTGGGCCTAAAGGTACTATCTGTGATAAAGGCAACCAATAATACACTCCATTCAGAAACAGTGACTACAGGAAGACTAAAATTAAGTGTATTTTGATATGGAAATCTTCCCTGAGGTATTGTATATCTCATGTGTGTATTACTGGAAAAATCTGTTTCTTTTCAAATAGATGTTCTTTTCAGTGGCCTGAAAGAACAGAAATGAGTAAATAAATATTAATTTACTTGGAGCTTAGAAAACATTTTATTTCTGTGTTTACTTATTTGCCAAGCGTTGGTCTATTGTGTTCCAAAAAGCACAGTGGAAATTATTTCAAAGACTCAATGAGAGACAGTGCCATTAACTTTTTGACTGGTGATAACACCTGTAACTGCCACTGAAGATTTCAATAGGTGTTGCAGGTCCTCAGCACCAATTTGAATTAGTCACTAAGACCATGCAAGGCAAATCTTACTTTAAGGTGAAATGGCCAAGTAATAAATCCCTTTTTTTAAAACGATGAGAGAAGCTTAATGATGGTAGAGCTCATGCTGCTGCTGTTATAAAATGTTATGTTTCATTGCACATTGATGCATATACTTAAGGCAAAATGTGTCCTTATATTTGCCATATTACATGATTTTGTGATGGCAGATCCATATTTAGTTACTAATAATTCATATCCCTTTGGATTGATACTGGTTAAATCCACCTCTCTGGAGGTGGATTACATGATTAATCTTTTTTACCTGTGATTTAACTCATTTTCCTTTCATTTAATAAAATAACCTCACCCATAACAATGCTATAGTAAAACACATAATGATACTTCTACTTTTTCAGTGAATTAGTCAAACTAGCCTATTATGTTAATACAGGAGTTATTAAGTCACTCATTAATTCTGTCTGCAAGTATGACACCCAAGGAAGCAATTTGTGTTTGGTATAATTGCCATCACTTGAAAAGCCATTTTTATGAAGCAAATTATTTTTTAACACATTCACATCCTTACTATCAATCTCATAAATGATATAATTTTCTACCTACTCAGCCATCTCATCTCCCAAGCTCAAGATTAAATCATGCTGAGGTATCACCTAACTCCCTTCCTTGATCCATACCTTGCTTTCTGATATTAAATCAGCCTGTAAGCCACTATACCATTTGCATGTCCTTGCTATGCTGGACAGCATCACTATCTTAATATTATAAAAACATTAAATAATTCTCCACCAATTACAGAGCTGCAGAAGTGCTGTTAAGTAGCTGTGACTGATCAATGAAGACTTTCTATCTGGAATTCCCTTATGAGAGAAATATCTTGGCTCTTGACCTTGCACTTTACACTTCATTCTATGACATATGTCAAAACATAGCAGTGAGGAATGGAATGCAAGGTGACTACATTACAGTGCTCTTCTGGACTGCCTTTAACTTCAACTGCAGCAAGCAAAATGAATATATTGAAGCACATACACAATTGCTGACAAAACTAGCTACAGGTAATCATGGACTAATCACAGGTAACAAATACCTGTATGAAAAGGAAGAGGAAGGGAATAAAAAATATTTGTACCTATCCAATGACTTATATTCATAATAAATGTTCTCTGAAACAACGTCTGCCAGCACATGAAGGAATACAAAAAATCCTTCTCAGCTCTCAGTTCTGAAATTTAAACATAGAAGTAAGCTTCTAATTAAAAACTATTTTTTTTTTTTTTTCATTAAAAGATGACACATTTTTCACTTCAAAAGTATGTTTCTGTTATGAAACAGATTCTGGAAAACAAGAATTTACATTTATTGAATGTAAATGTTCCACTAATATGCTGCTTAAAAAAGTGAAACTGACAAAGAAAATCTATCTTTTAAATATGTTTAATTACATATCTGAGTATCTCCTCGACTTTTTCCCTAGTAACGTTTTAATTGCCTAGACAGTCAAGATTTTCTTGAATATAGAAAATACATTTAATTTCCCAGTTTAAAAGATGAGAGCACTATGGGGAAAACTATGTATTTTCACCTAGAGTGCTCATATTGTTCTCACTCAAGTTTTAATTATTCGTTGTACACGCTTGTTTGTTTGCTTTATATTTGACCCTTCCCAATTAATCCTTGAAGAGTATACAAGCCCCAAGACTTCCTTTAAGATGTACTTTTAACCTCTGAAGTCTAGATAGCAACTTATAGGAACATTTATGACATTTACTAACAAGCAAAATCAGAACTGCAACAGGGATGTATCTGATTCCACACACTTCACCTTGAAGAAGCAAATCACCTTGGAATGAAAGTTGACTTTTAAGTGAACTTAAGCAGCACTTGATCTTGTTTTGACAGCTTGTCTTTGATGGCATGCACGTATATATCCGTCAGGAATTTAATGTAGGCTACTTACTTTCAGGTAAGCACTGAATGTAATACATTGGAATTATCCTTCCTTAAGGATCTTGCTTACAAAATTAATCTCCAGTCACTTATAAAAGCTTTTGCTTTAGGCACTAAAATCAAGTGACCTAACAGCCAACTCAAACTTTAAAAAAAATAATTATCCAAAGAAAATGTAGAACTTCTGGATGTACTGGGTGTAGAAGATTTCTCCTTGATTTCATCAGAAGTAAGCTTAGGTGCTTTGTGATCAACAACTCTCAAAGGGATTATATTCCAAACTCAACTTGGGAGTTATTATTTCTATGTATGTTTGAAAACTAAGTTAGTTGGCTTGAGGTGACTCTACTTATGACCTTATCCATAGTGTTTCGTGTCTGCTTCAACCAACTATGCAAAAGGTCTTTATACCACATATTCTGTTTGAATGAAAACATACTGAAGACCTAAATTCACTTTGGTTCATGTCACAGAAAAATAAGTAAGTGCAGATCTAACAAGACTAGTGGTCCTGTTAAAGGATTTTCAAAGAGTATATGGATATCTTCTAAGATGCAAGCTATCTTTAATGTTTCTTCTCTCCTTTAGCACATGTTTAAATCCTAGTCTTTTCTTTAAAAAAGCAATAATGACAGTTTTTTGCCAGTACTTGTCAGTCAACATTGTGGTTTAATATGATCACTTTGGCACATAATGCCTTATTGTACATGGCTCAAGCTTTTCAAACTAATCACTACAGACATTTGGGAGGAGAAAAATTCTTATCTAATTAATTCTCAAAATAGTGAGGCATTAAGGAACTGGTATGTATTACTTTAAAATATTTCTGCTTATGAAATGCAATCCAGCACCAAAACTAGGGTGTAATAAATTGTTAATTGTCCAAAGTAGACTTGTTTTCCCTTTCACTGCTCCAAACTGTTAGAGTAGGATCAATCTCTGCCCTGTTTTGCTACTAATTTATTTTTAATAATACAATAAATGCTCCCTTAAGTCTCTGATGCAGATTTACTGAAGTCAGGGAAGAAAGTTAATTTGAATACATCTGCACCATCAAATATAATTGCTTTGTAACACACTTGCATGCTGATTCAGTACATCATTCTGTCATTCCATCTCTGTGAAATAGATGGTAGCATCCTATACAACAGCAAGCAATAGAAATGAAGGTTTGCAGCAGCAAAGCATTCAGAAACCTTTCCAAGTAATTACAAAGATTGATAGACAGGTAATAAACATATATTTTGTAAGAATTGAACAAGCAGAATTGTTTAAAATAAATAAAATAGTTATTAAAATAATAAAGTTCAGTTGGAGATGATTCAAGAAATGACAGCTCCTATATGCACACATTTGTAAGATTTCTTTGTGTTTCTATATGTTTTGGGGTAATGTTTCTGCTGAAAGTTGGACTGGACCTAGCCTGAGATAAAAGTAGATACCATAAAATATTTTCTTCCCTTGCAATTTCTTATTAATCCTCCCTCCATGAATATAGATGCTGATTTGCTGACCCTGAACAGACAGGCTTATTATCTCCTCCTGTACACACCTGATGTGTACTGTGGAGAACAACTGAAAGGATGCAGCAGAGAATTTATCATTATATGACTTCTACATAGCACAATCTTTGCTAGGAATTCTTTTCATATCAATTCCAAGAGGATGTAATTAAGGTACCAACATAAATATAACGTTTTCTTGTATTTTACTACGTTGTTTATAATTTCTTTAGATATTAATTTTTACATCCTACAGTCCACTTGTGTTTTCCATGTACAGCATGATAATACAATTTGACTTGACACCATGAGCTGACATTTAATTACGAAGATTGTTGTTTCCATCAGACATAATAGCAACAAACACCATTTGGATGCAGCACTGCCATGGAATTGCACTGTCTGTTCAAAGTACAGGAGGTCATCCTTGGCACTGCTGCAAATGGCATCATGATTTCCCAGATGTTTGAGTAAATGTGACATGGATTGCTCTTCGTGGTTTGAACTCTTTGAAGCACAGATGGAATGAACTGGTTCAATGAGCATGAGTTACCTGTAACTGTGTGGGCTGCTGGAAACCTATGACTGGCTTGGTAAGTCATCAAAGTATGACAGTGAAGCTACCTAGGGTGTTAGTTCGTCCAGAGAGGGCCATACCGCCAAGAAGACACAGAGGAGTTTGACTCCCCTATCAGGCAAGAGAGGAGTTGTGACTGTTGTGACTGTGCTGCTTTGCAGAAAACAAGTTGCATTTTTAAAAGCACAGACTTCCAGCTGGGTCTACTGATTTGAACAACAGACGTTTTTATGACTCATGTAACCAGCTGGGGTTTACCAATTTTCCAGGGTTATAGGTAACTGAAGATCACTGAGCCATCTGTGCTTAGCACATTTTAACGGGATCAACTGGTTCAATGAACCTGTACAGTGTATTTTAAAAGCCTCTAGCCAGTTACCTAACGAATGGCATGAAGGGAGAAATACAGAAAGGCTGATACATTGAATTATTTCCTACTCTGTGATTCAGTTCAATATCTGAACCTTCTGTTTCATGTTTAGCTTAAATGGCAGGTTAAGTTTCTGAGCCATGAGACTAGGTAGAAGGAAAAAAAAAAATCTATTAAACCTCCTCAGAAAAATAACTCAGAATAGTAGGTGGAAAAGACTACACAATAAAATCTCAATATTCGGCAGTTTAAAAAGTGTAAACAGAACAATGTTATCCAATAAATTAACTTCTAGAGAAAAAGAATTTTGAAAGATCTCTCTTAGGATACATGTATGTCTTTGGAAAGAAAGACTATACTAAAGAACTCTTCAACAATTTTAGGCTTTTCCTAAATATCACAGTTATGAGTCTTGCAGTAGTAACATCCATTTTAAGCTATAAATTACTTTTACTTCACAGAGGAGTGAGGGTCAAGCCAATAGACAATGTTAATACCAACTTTTAGCAAGTAGCAAAATACTGGGGGCAGGGGCCCTCTTTAGAATTGCAAAACAACCAATAGACTGGATTCCCAAGCATGAACATAAACCCTTAAACTAAGAATCATAAAATCATAGAATGCCAGGTTGGAAGGGACCTCAAGGATCAGCTAGTCCAACTTTTTAAAGTAATACTATAGTTTATATGAGTTATAAGTTCAGCTGCCATAAAAAAATACACAAGTATTAGAGAGTCCAGCAAAGAAACTATATGTCAGACAGCTAGATAAAGATTTATTTTTTTGACATGAAACCATAGAATCCTTTTGGTTGGAAAAGACCTTTAAGATCATCAAGTTAAACTGTTAAAACAGTTATTTTATATAATTTTTTATATAGATATTCAGTGTCACCAAAATCCTTGCTTTTACCTTACATTAGCTTACTGGTGTCTAGTGATGCTGTATTGCTTGAATATATATATCCATATAAATACATGTGTGTGTTTATATAAATAGTGGAATTTTCATAGGCAGGTTGTAACTGCTGTGTACTGGCATCGTAACAATTCCTATTGAGGAATGCACCCTTGGAAACTAAGGACTTACTATCCACACATTTAAAACTCAAAGTAACTGAGAAAAATCTATGAAATCTAAGGAAAAGCAGATTCCATTTACCCAGACTTATTCCTTTGAATTACCAGATGAACTCTATAAATTAATCACAGAAGCCTGAAGAGTGTATTACATAGCAATATCTGGTATGAATGGTTGAGTTCAGTCCTGGCAAAAAGATCCTGCACAGATAATGGCACCTTTTTATAGATTACTTTTTCTGATACTGATTTGTCCTTGTGCACTCCAGAAAGGGATTTACACAAGCTAACACCCACACTCACTGACACCGCGATAACCATGCAATTTGCACTTTGAATAGCTTCTCCACAGAACTGCAGTCAGAGTGCATGCTACACTGCATTATTCTTTGTGTCACAGACATTCAATTATTTTTTATTCAATTTTTCCCTGGAAGAATCATGAGCACTTTTTTGTTTGTCTGATTTTTCATTTGAAATTAGGCCTATAAAGATTGTAAAGGAAAAAAATAAATAAAAATTAACAACACACAGAGAAAAAAAATACTCTGACAGCAATTCTTCAGATATTCTACACTTGAATATTACATCCTAGCACTCAGATTTAATTTACTGTAACTAGATTTGTGTTCTCCTGGTGCACACTGGAGGAAAAATTAGGACCTTGGAGACAATCTAAAGCATATCAATCAATATTTGCAACTTTAAAAGTCTTCAAATGTATTTTGTGAACTTAATTTTCTTCTATAAAGCTTCTGTTGGCATAATTTGCAGCCTAGCTTTCTAACTATTGATACATTATGTTGCTGGCACAGATCTGTAATTTTTCATTAGCTAGTGATTCAATATTCCCAGTTTCCTTTACGCCAAAATAGAAGGGATGTTCTTCAGTTATTGCACTGGAAAACACTCTTGGGTATAATGTACCTAAAGGGAACAAATTCATTATGAAGCAGCACAGAATAATGCTGCAGTTACTCCATGCTGACAATTGTATTTTGAGACACTAAAGTTTCCTGTTTTGATGATGGCTCTAGTTTTATTTTTAACAGGTAGCTCACCATTAACAATTTCATAATAGTATGTAACATACTCAATTCACAATCCTCATATGTATTTTACACTGACTCTTCAAAGGAGATAAGATATAATAAAAGGAAGATGATAACATTAAAGTGTAACTCCACATTCAAGCATAACATTTATGTGTAACTCCAAAATGCTAATATTTTTAATAGAGAAATGTCTTTTTAGTCTAAGATATAATCTCACACAAAGTCTATCAGTTGTACGCTTGGATCATAATGTGTTTCATATGAGAGAAGAAAGAGAAGGTTGAGAAACTTTTCAGAAAGCAGGGAAAAAACAAATAGAGCAGGATGAATGAATCGGAAGCTTTTTTAAATTGCTGGAGGTGAAAGTCTATGTACATAAATATATATGCACAGATACATACCTATCAGGTCATTAAGGATTGATCGAAGCGTTCAGGAGACTGACAACTTTTGAACTGCTAAGCTAGGCCCCATCTTTCTAGGCTGTTGCCCCCTCACCTGCTCCCTGTGCTGCTTCCCAGTGTCTCCCTTGTCCCACCAGTTCTGGGGGTGTTCTCAGCCTGCCCCCGGTTGCCCTTTCACAAAATCACAGAATGTCTTTAGTTGGCAGAGACCTCCAAGATCATCCAGTCCAACCTTAGACCTAACACCACAAGCTCACCAATAAAGCATGTCCCTAAGCACCAGGTCCACATGCTGTTTAAACGCCTCCAGAGACGGTGACTCCACCACTGCTCACGGCAAACTATTCCAATGCCTGACAACCCTTTCAGTGAAGAAATGCTACTTAAAATGGTTCCTGTAGCGACCACCTCACCCCCCTGCCTGTGCAAAACAGCCTGTGCCAGGGTGCTTATGCATTCTAGCTAGTTACACTCCTTCAGCATGCTTATATTCAGGTTCAGGCAAGCCATTATGAATCATACAGGTGTCAGAGGCCTCTGTTTCTGCTACAGAACAGTTTATCTTAAAAGAAATTTCAGATCATGTGAGCCCCTTGCAACTAAGTACTGGCATCATAAAAAACAGATTAGCATCCT
>NW_009970716.1:4843595-4936466 GCF_000747805.2 Chaetura pelagica
AAACATGTCTGTTTTCTTTCCTTAACCAATTCCCATCCCCATTCCACCACCTTACATGAAAATGCCTCCCATCATCCAAATGCATTCAGTTCTGCAGTCATGCTGTGGCTTCTACATTTCAGGGAAAAGTGTCTCTCCTGATGCAGCTGTTACCTTTTTTTATAAGTTACTACTCATCACCTTAGATGGTAAGTAAGAATAACCTTATTCAGGTTGGTGGTATGGCTTTTATTTGAGAAACACGCCTGGGGTGTAGGCCTTACAAGGAAGGAAAAGCCCAAGCTTATATAATAGCTGTAGCAGCTACTGATCAGGCTGCTCTTTATGAAGCCGCAAGTCTCCTGCTCTGTCACAGTTCTGAACAAGATAACAGTAAAATTTGAATCTGAGTTTCTTGCAGCCCAGCAAGTGCCTAATCATTAAACTCTAAGGTATACAAAGAAACCTCTATTTTATCAATGGCAATTAAGTCCTGTTTTGAGTTTGGTAATTTAACAAATGTATCTCCTTTCTTAAAAATGATTTAACATGAAATAACAACTCAAGTTGTCATGCCATCTCTTTTAAAAAATAAACTAAAACCCAAAAATTAATAGTGTATCTGTTTTTACACAAGTCTTATGATGGGGGTCTGAAGGAGCTGGGGTTGTTCAGTCTGAAGAAAAGGAGGCTGAGAGGAGACTTACCGCACTCTACAACTACCTGCCAGGAAGCTGTCATATCCATGACCTAACAATAGCTCCAGTTTATTTGATTTGCTTCTGACTCAGGATGTTATGATTGGCCTCTGAAAACCAGTGACATAGAATGTGACATTTAGGGAGGAGATGCATGAATACCAGAAGATGCATGAATTAGCATCCATGTTTTAAAGTTAGTTGTGCTACCATTTATTAGATTATTTATTCTTTTTATCACCTAAATGTTCATCATAACATGAATAAAAAATATTGGAATGCAAGGATACAGCCTCCTTTAATGTGAAGACTGGCTTGACGAATGAGGACAAAGCCGCAGATGTTGCTTATCCTGACTGTAGCATTTTATGCTGTCTCCTGTAGCATCTTTATAGACAAGCCGATAAATAACAGATTAGTGGATGCTTAAGTGGATCAAATACTGAATCAACTGCCTGTGATCAACACGACAAAGTCCACTTGTAGGCCAGTGAGCAGCAGTGTATCCCAAGCATCAATACTGGGTCCAGTGCTAGTTAACCTCTTCATTGATGACCAGAATGATGGGGCAGATTGCACCTCAGCAACGTTGCTGATGATACAAAACTGGGAGACATTTTTGATGCACCAGCTGCTTTTGCTGCTATTCTGGCTGGAAAAATGGTCTGAGAGGAAACTCGTGAAGTTGAAAAAAAGGAAATAACAAGTCCTGCACTTGCAGAGGAATGAACCCATGCACAAGCACATGCTGACTGGCTGCAAGGCAGATTGGCAGAAAAGGACCTAAGGCTCTGGCAGGCAGCAAGTTGAATATGGGTTGCAAAGATGGCAAACAGACTCCTGGGTTGCATTAGGCAGAGCCCTGCCAGAAAGCCAAGAGGAATAATCCTTCCCCTTTGTGCAGCCTTGGTGGAACACACCCGCAGCACTGTGTCCCAGTGCTGGGCTCCCCAGTACAAGAGAAATATGGATGTACTGGAGCAACTCCAGTCAAGAAACACAAAGATCATGAAGGGACTGGAGTATCTTTCATACAAGGAGAGGTGAGAAAGGTGACGCTGTTCAACCTGGATAAAAGAATGCTCCACAAATGCTCAGGAGGAATCTTATTAATGTGCACAAATATTTGCTGGAAGGTTGCAAAGAAGATAGAGCTGGGCTCTTTTCAGTGGTGCTCAGTGGCATGAGAGGAATTAAGTGGAAGCTGAAATACAAGAAATTCCATCTGAACGCAAGAAAAACTTGTTTATTGTAACAGTGGTTGAACACTGGCACAGGTTGCCCAGAGAGGCTGCATGGTCTCCATCCCTGAAGATACTCAAAACCCGACTGGGCATGGCCCTGAGCAACCTTCTGTAGGTGACTCTGCTTGAGCAGGGAGGTTCAAATACCGAGACTTTGTGCCCAGTCAAGTTGAAATACAGGAAATTCTATCTAAACGTAAGAAAAACTTATTTACTGTGTGGGTTGACAAACACTGGAATGCTCTAATCTCTTTGCTCTTTTCTAAAAACTGTGACCAATTCAGTTTTTTACTCTCTGATTGCAAAATTGATTATTTCCACTTACACGTGGTAGTCTACTCTGCTCTGAAATTCATCTTCATTATTTTTTCAGAACATTTCTTCAAGCTGACAGAAGAGAATAATTTTGAATTATTTTCCTTTAATATTCTAGCATGTCTGCTTATCTTTTTGTTATAAACAAATCAAACTATTTTATCACCCAGATCATTAATGAAAATCCTGATTAGAACTAGTCCTGGGAAACATTTTTTAAGATACATCTCAAAATATCCCTTACTGTTGGCAGGAAGCTAATGTTAGCTACTCTAGTGCAGAGCTCTAAAATCAGTTTTGTACCTTTCATGTGAGTCATCTCTTGTTACTGCTGTATTTCTGAATAGCATTTTTTATCTTGCTGTTTCTAACTTTGCCAGGATTTTACAGAATAAGGAAATACTATCTTTCATGCACCTCGGCAAGATCAAGAGACAGGGGAATGTATTTTATATTTTTACAAATTAGCACAGATAACAGTGAATTAATTTCACTGTTTCTGATTTCAATCTGTAACAGAAAATGTCATCTTTTTAAATGTAATTAATAACTTCTGTATCAATCACTACCTAGAACTGAAAGTTTCTAATGTGAAAGCAATGCCTCCCAATGAGGTATTATTGCATGTATTTGAGATACCAAATTTCATGTAATAATGTGATTGATTTTCTGAAAGTGTCATCTTTCTCATACAATCTTCTGTAAAAATACCTTACTTGTATAAATATCAGTAGGAAGAGAAATCATATCTTTTTGTCTATACCAGTTTTCACAAAGTTTTTTTTCCCTGATAGGTAAGTCAGGAGTTAAATTATACTGAACAAATAAGACAGACAAATTCAACATATCTTAGTTTTTTCTTCAGATGCGTGCTTGTCTTCATTTTTAAGTATCTCATAAAGTCAAACACTCAGATTTTTCACTATCCTGTAAAGAGGTAGTATCTGATTTTCATGAGACAAAAAAACCCCCACAACAAAAACAACCCCCAAACCAAACCCCACTGATATAATATGGGAAACGAGTGAGTTCATTGTTTTAAAACTAAATACAGCAAATAGGCCAGCATTGTTTATATATTTATGCAATGAATATTCTATTTTTGTCACAGAGATATAGATGTACTTTTAAACTCAATCAAGAAAAAGGATATATAATAGGCATCCAAAATACAGAGCAAGTTCACCAAATAGAAGTATGCTAATTTCACAAGGAAAGCACAGCAGATAGAAGAGTGATTTTGAGCACTTGTTAGAACATTGAAAATGCATTTTTTATTTTTACAGCAACTCAGGTTTTCTTGTAATTTTTTTATTACTTGAACAAAAATCAGTCATCATGGTTTCTGTATAAAATTGCTTCCTTTCAGAAATAGTTAATTTTCATGCAATATGCTGAACAAAAAAAAAAAAAATTCTTCATTCTTATCAGTGAAGAATGTAGGCATAGTGCTCCTGCAATGTACAGTGATGTTGTTTTTTTATTTTTGAAACACTGATATTATTTTGCCTACCACAGTTACTGAAGAGTTACAGTCTGTAATGGAACATTAATCTTCTGTTTTTATCTTACCACTGATCACAGCAGCACACAAAAGCAGCAGCAGCAGGTTCTGCTACACCAATACAATGGAACACAGCCCAGTGTACTTAGGTCTGGTTGGGATGTTGTTTTTCCAAGTAGTCTGGGGGTGGGCAAGAGGCTGGTAGGGAACACAGGCAGGACACCTGACCCAGACTGAACAAAGGGGTATTCTATGACATCATGCTCAGCCATGGAGGGAAGTTTTTTCCGAAGTGGCCTTTGTTAGGAGCCTGGCTGGGCAGTGGTCTGCTGTTAGGAGGTGTTCTTGCACTACAGGAAGTCCACATCACACTTTTCCAGCAGGATTTTAGGTTATGCCTCAGTGCAATCTAACCATATGAAATGCATTAACTCTTCGGTGTATTAGTTACGTTCTCATATGGTGAGCATTAGCTGTAACAGACACTCCTTGTACACAGTCTGACATTCTCTATCTTGATTCAGCATATCCTTTGCGTCTTCTAAATGTGTGAATTTAGTGGGACTGACTTTTAAAGTTTCTTTTTCCTCATTTGAATAAAACTGAAACATCTTACTCCCAAATCTTCACATCATAGTTTACTGACCCTTTCAAATTAGTCTTGTAACTGTTTATTCTTAGTAGGACAATCTTACAACCAGCTCTGTTCAACCACAGATTGCTCTATGTCTAAGCAAAATCGATCACTAAGGTATGACATTATTTGTATCTTTATAGCACCATTTATGCCAGTTCTGGGCTCTGTCTTTTGTAGCTTTTCTCCTCACTGGGATTTATGAGAGTGACTATTGAAGTGTACTGAATTATTTCAAATAAATTTATAGTCTTCCAAGTGCCATAGCTCTCTGCAATTCAGAAGACTAAAAATCGTGAATTGTGAAGTAGGCTTCTTTCAAGTTGCACGCGTAGTATATCAGTTTTTGATGCAATCTTGATATATGCAAGACACACTCAAAAAGAGTAAAATAGAAGAATAGAAGAAGCTCAACATGAGCTGGCAATGTGCCCTTGCATCCTAGAAAGCCAACCATATCCTGGGCTGCATCAAAAGAAATGTGGCCAGCAGGTCAAGGAAGGTGATTCTATAGTAGTTCCTAGAAGGTTGCGCCAGATGATCCTTCAGGTCCCTTCCAACCTATTAAAATAAATAAAAAATTAAATCCTTTATCATACCATACTCTTCACTATCTGGTATGGACCTTAGAAACTCATCTATAAATCTAGACCCTCCCTGCTATTAATTTATATTCTGTCTTTTTTCAGTAATTCAAGTACATATAGGAAAAAAAAGCCAGTTACATTCAAGGAAAAACTTGAAATTTACTTTTGTGGCATGCTTCTAGTAAAATGGAAGACCATCTGGTCTATAGTTTTCAGATTTTTTTAATACAGAAGTTTGAGCAAATAGCATGTGAGTTGTTATGCAACATACCATGCCGTTCTTTGCCTAATCTTCACTATAGATGCATTTGAAATCAGGATCTCCTTTCCTTACATTTTGATACATTTTGTTGTTAAGTCTGTACCTGCAATTTTTTTTTCCTGCAATGCTCATGAGTAATGCAGTCAACTCTCATCTTGTCTAGACCAAAGTTCACCTTTATCTTCAGGATGAAAAAAGCATATTTAATTCTATATAATTCTATATGCAAATACACAAAGCCAAAAATGGAGTAGCAAAGATGATGCAGGAAACAAGTTATTTAAGGGATATTGCCTAGTCCTTTATCCCTAGTACACTGGATTTGACTCAGTGATGTATGATATCATTCATGTCAATATTTAATTTAATTTTAAGAGAAGCTGTTCTTTATTTCATCATAATTGATATCTTGTGGGGAGAATAGAGAAGTAAAGAACTGAAACTTCAAAAAGCTATGAACAGTGCTGGAAACAAAGATTATCTTAGAAATAAAGTATAAGATAAAAGAAACACAAAAGAAATATGTAATAGACTAATTTTTAATGTTTTCTGTAAGGCATCATTAGTAGTGCTTTTCTTCAAAAAGGTATGCAAATGATTACTGCATTCTAAACCTCTCTTCCCTAATGTAATCTCATAAAAAAGATAAAATGCTGTTCATGGGTGTGATTTACATATTAATACATGTAAATTACGAATAAAATAATAACTTAGCAAATGAAAGTATATAGCATTCACAGTTCATTTAATGTCATGTTAGAGCAACTTGACAATGGAGTTGATAAAGTTTAGCTCAGCTCCTATGGTCAACTGGATTATGCTACTGAAATTCCTGAGATAAATTAACCTGAGAGGTCTAATTACTGTCAGTTGAGGCTCTTTAAGTCAAATATTTCAGAGGAAGAAGAAAACAAGGTTAAATTAGAAAACATCTGAAGTTCCATAAGTATTCTGAATATCTTCAACAATACTTGTATTTTCCTCTTTAATCCAGTGTAAACCCATTCTATGCCACAGCTTTAAATTATATAATCACTCAATAATGAGAAATATAGTTTGTACTTACAGCAAAATGTCTTTTTTGCTGCTAAAATACTGTGTCTACCATGTCATACTTACTAAATGTGCTTATATCAGTGCATCACTGGCCCTATTAGAAGGTCCATAAAAAGACCAGAAAAAACGGAGAAGGTGCTTTGTTCACAGCAAACCTCACAGAGATTCACAAGTAATTTTTTGCTGTGAAAAGAAAAAGAAAAAAACCCTCCAGTGTTAGCTCATTTACCCATTTGGGTGACTTGGGTTCTAGTAATTACTTCAATGAAAATGTAAGTATCATTTATAAAAAGTAAAGTGACTCAACAGAAAAGATGAAGGACAGCAGGATACCATGTAGTTTTGTGGTGCAAGTGTGATTGGGGGAAGATGGATCTTGCATCGTTATGTTTCTTCACGCAAAACTTTTGTATACTGAGAAGATAAAGCAATCCCTGTGCTGCTGCAGTGCTGCCACCATTTCTTTCCCTATTCCACCATTTTAAGGAAAAGGTCTGGCTATTACATGTCATTTATGGAAAGACTTTGATAGTGAATTTTCACTGAGAAAGGTACCTTACTGATCTCTGGGGTTAATGTCAGACCCACTAATGAGCAGGCCATTATCTATACACAGGCTTGAGTTTAAGCCAACTGTGGAAAATTACTAGAATTTGCTGACAAAATTATGGATAACTGTAGGAAAAGCATCTGGATCTCAAAGGCAATGAAGGAGTCATGTGGGAAATAGCTAAACTTCATAGGCTGTTGGAGGTGAGTATTGGGAACCTTCAGGGGATCACAGTATTGTAAGGCCAACAACACCTATGTAGCCATAGCAGTAATACCATATATGGCGGATACTACATCATAATGCCATATACAATTATGTCATAAATCGGGGACCAATAAGTGATTAGTTGATTACTAGTGATTAGTGAAAAGTGATTAGTGATTAGTGAAAAGTGATTAGATAGGTTATTTACTTGGGAGAAGACTGTGGCTGAGAAAAGAAAGTACAAGGATGTAAATGACAGCCAGATAATGCAAATCTTATGGCCAGGGTTGTCATGGGGTACTCGTCAAGCAACCTTGTGCTTATTTATTGCAGCTGCATCAGGTCAGTAAAACGTAAGGGCTGAGCCTGTATTTTTTGGCCAAGAGAACTTTGGTGGAAGTTGTGGGGGACAGCTGCCCCTTAACAGCAAGTTTACACCCAGACAGGAGGGAACATCTTGATATCACTGTGCTGATACCTGTTCCAGACCATCAGCTACCCACCACTTCATAACAGTTAAGCATATTTCTGTGAGATAAATGCTAAATGGAATCCTCTGTATATTCTACTGCATCATTTAGGCAGCTCCCAGCTATGCATAAGTGCGGCAGCTGGTAAATCCATCCTTCTCCCCTGACTCTGGCTTTCAGACGTTTCATTAAGCCATGACTTTATGCCATGCATTATACTAAGAATCCAGCCATCTGATCAGCACTTATGGATTCTACTAACAAGTCTTAAAGCAAATGCTATGCACTTGCAAGCAAAGTACTATAGAATATCCACTTTCTGGACAATCAACAGTAAAGGAGCCCATGGTTGCTGGAAGGTGTTGAGTCCTTCCTAGGACCCCCAGTTAAAAATAACTAGGTGTATTCACTGATTTCTGGTACATACTGATCCTACTCTGTTTACCATCTCCACTGCTGTCTTTTACTCTACCAGTTAGTTAATTTCTTACTTCTGCCCCTCGTCAGTGAGCCTGCCAGTACAGGAGCCTTCCTTGAAAACTAAACTACACAGCTTTAATTAAACACTAATGATAAAAGAAAATATATACAATTATATACAAATATGTTCAGATATGTGCAAAAGCCTCTTGCCTCCCCTCACCCCCAGCAACTCCCACAGCATCTCCTGAGCTGCGAACAGTCCTTAAAAATCCTGGAGCTGCTGCTGGAGAAAGCACAGAGTAATGAGGGTCAGGAGAGCTCGAGCCTGGGGGTCAAGGGTGACAGATGGATGGAGTCCTCCCCAGACACTGGCCATGGACAGAAGAGATGGGAAGAAGAAGCAGGAAGGAAGTTGTCTTCTGTGATCTCTGACCTTCCTCTGAGCTTACGTAGATATATGGAATGGAATATCTCTAGCCAATTTTGCTGTCTGTCTAATTCAGCCTCCTACAGGGGGGTCATAGATCTCCCTGTACTGTGTGAGCCAGCAGAGTAAAGATGTGACCTTGAAGACCCAGCAGTTACAAAAACATTCTGTTCTTATCAGTCTTAGTTAGAACACACTGTGACTAGTTAAAAGAAAGCTTGCTGAAGAAAAAAAAAAAATCAGTAAAAGGAAAATTGGCTTCATCCTGGCTTAAACCAGGACAACTCCTTTTTCTATGGAAATTAAAGCAAAATATCTCCTCAAACAAATAAATGAGAAAAGCCGGGTACTTCTTATACTTGCAGGACCTAATGCACTAGGAAACAATAATATAATTCTACATGCCAGCCAATTATTCAGATGTCAACATACACATACATTGACTGCCTGCCCAACATTAAACCAAATATAAGCCTATGCTTAGTTGTTCCCATTACATACTTGAATTCTTGTAGAAATACTAGACATAGTCCAGTGCTTTACCGAACCAAAACCAGGGACTGCACACACTATAAAGCTTCAACAAAATTCTTTGACTGAGAATAATTAACTTGAGACATTGCTTAAAGCAGACTGGTTTTCTAAGGTGACTGGTGTTAGCTGGGGTTTTTTGAAGGTAATGAACCTACAGAAATCTAGCTATCACACTGTGATTTAGTTAAAGTATTAACTGAGCTCTAAAAGGCTGGGCATAATGTATCTGTGTACTCACTGGACAGCATACTTTTATTATTATGTTATGGTCACAGTAAATCTCACTGTTAGCTCTAGGTTGTTTTTTTTTTCCTGATAATCCTGACAGCCTCTGAATTAATCTTTTAGACAAAGTAAAAATATTGTCTTGGACTAGTTTATATCTCTTTGAATGTATTTATAATATGTATTAATTTGGTATACCTACATAGAATATACGTGTCCAAGTATTAGCTCCATCTGCTCTTCACAGGTCCCTTCCAACCCCTAATATTCTGTGATTCTGTGAAATGCCCACCCAAGATCTTTAATAAACTATATGGAACAAATAACTAAAAAGAGAAATAACAAGATAGAAGGAAAATATGTGCTAGGTATTGTTGGTTCCTTTTCCTGATGCAGAATGTATCTAGCAAAACTGTTTAAAAAAATTAATTCTAGAAAATCAGCTCTTATGGCCAAATTATCCATCCATGATATCATAACTTCTGCTGTAGTGACCATATTGTTATGGTCACCAGATAATGGATAGCCCCCCCAAATAAGCTGAAATTAGAAACTGTGGGACAGTCTGCTTACCTGAAATTCACAATACAAAGCAAAGCTTTCTTTAGACTTCAGTGAGGTGTTTTTTCTGCTGCAGAATGCAGAAGTGAGGTTAGTGAGTTAAGGGCAGTGCATCAAGAGCTGATTAATAGCCTCCGAGTGAGTGAGTATGTGTCTGCCATCCTACAGCAAAGGCCATATGTTACACTATCACTTTCATTCCAAGCTGCATCTTAGTGCAGTGACAAGAATAATTTCTGACAAGCAAGGAATTCTTATAATACAAGAGATACCATAATTTGCAACAGCAGAATTGCTGAGTGACCTGTGGACCTAAGACTTACTCTTAGACAACATATTAAGGCTTCATCTAATAGTACCAGTGTTTGACACCTCTGAAAGGAGCTGAAGAAAATGTCAAAGTCAGTACTTCAAAGTGTAAATTACTTCAAAATCTAAATTAATACAGCTTCTTCTAAATCAAATAAGCTCATGGTAGATATCTAAGAGGTGTAATAAATGATGTAAATTGCTTTTACAGCAGAAATCATGTGTTTGAGTAAGTGTTAGAAACAGTATTACTTTTAGAACTAAACTACAAATTCTAAGATGTCAATATGTTGTTTGAGTCAAGTAAGGTCTATTTACTGTATTATGCATACAAACTGCTTTGCTTTTAAATCGTGCCAGTTAAATAATAATTTTATTTCTGAATGCACAGTTCTTCAGATCAGTTACTTTGTTACTATATTGCTTTTTCCCCCAAGTAACATAGTACTAAATATAACAGATAAAATAAAATTATTAATTATCTGTTTTTAAAATGTTAATAACTGAAAACCAATCAGAGAAGCTTAAGTCCGGCTTATTGCAGGAATCTAGTCACCATATTCACTGCAACAGTATCTGAAATTGACAGAGATATTATTTTGTGAACTGGTGTTTGTCTGAATTCAGAATCTAGTTAGCAAATTCTAAAGCATTTGCATTAAGTGAACCCAGTAGTTTGGTTCTGGTTGTTTTGTAACATCAATTTGTCTTGTATGCTTCACAGGACTTTTGCTATTTAGAACATAAAAAAAACCTTATGAGGCCTTTAGCATCTCTCTTTCAGGCTTCCCTGAAAATACAGACATAAAACATATGGAGAAATATAAATACTTTCTATAACTCTCCAACTTGTATTATATGTGTCTGAGCATGTATTTTACACAGACTAGCTGATTCTGAAATTAGTGAGAATGCCATGATTAGAACAGGATTTTTTAATGTGAATAAGGAATATATATTATAAACAAACAAACCAAACCAACCAACCAACCAAAACCCTCTATACTCATTTTGGCTATTAGGTATCTTTATAAAAGTGCACAGAAAGCCCAGTATCTCTGAAATGGCACAGGCTAACTTGAATTTTACAAACCTTTGTAGAAAATATGCATGCACAAGATCTTTGCTTCCCTTTACCTCCTCTTTCTCAATTCCCATAATTTTTTGTGGTAAAAGGTAAAGATGGTCTTTATAGCTAAAGTAGAATAGATTCAGATTCAGGAAACATTTGTTGCTGGTTTTATTGCTGAGAACTGAAAGGAGAGCAATGGCAGAAAGGAAAACATCTACTGGAATCCTGAGTTGAATGCCCAGGTTACACATAATTCACAGTTAATTCTCCACCAAAGGGAAGCAGATCCTTCAGGCTGATAGAAAATTGTGCATGTCAGCTAAGCACTCATTAAAAAGAAAAGAATCGGGCAGATTTAAGAGACTGACTGGAGAGAGGAAGGCATCCACTTACGGCCAGCCAGGGGCCTCCATCTGTGTACCGACCTGGTTTTCTGAGTCTGTACTTGACTGTACCATGTGTGAAGCCAGAGCAGGTGTGCTATTCCCTGAACAGCTATAACAGCTATGATAGATGAGATTTACCCTCAAAGCCAAGCTCTGCTTGATTTGGAGAAGGAACTTTCACTATTTCTTTGTTGATTGCTATACAGCAGACACCCTGACAAACTTCTGTACCATTGCATGTTGCTTGCTATTCAGTGATTTCTGCAAATAGTAACTATTGAAACTTTCAATGCTGCACGAGACCAAGATGCCTATGGCTTAAGGTGACAGCCTAGGCTGATCGTCAGTACATACACAGTAGGTGAATTCCCCCAAGTACATTTTGAGAGCTGGACTTCATATGTACTCCAATTCAGTTTCCATCTGTAAAGCAGAAAATAACGCTTCTCTGCTTAGCTCACAAAACCATTCTTAGGATAAATTAATGTTGCAATCAAAAGCGAAGTGTTTCGGTCCCAATCAATAAAGGCTGAATGAAACAGCACCTATAGCCCCTGGATTCATCGACAATGCAGTGCTTAGGGAATGTTAAATGCTTAGAGAGTGCAAGACTAACTCCAAGCAAGAAGCCAGTTACAATAACTACCAGAGAAAAGTTGTGGGCAGAAAGCATCTTGAATTTTGCCTGGCCCTGAACCCCTTTGTGCTCATTTTGCACTGTACACACAGGCTCTAGAAAACAGCTTCTACACAGAGCATTTGCCTTAAAGATGAGAAGCATGATACTTCTAAATCAAGTATCTTACCTGCAAGACACCGGCCTCATTAAATCAGCAATCTGACTGTGCAGAGTGCTAGAGTGTGCAGGCTAACCAGTGGAAAATTATATGGTTAATCATCATTGCTGCAAGGCAAAATACATAAAAAGCTTTAGGAAATTAAACCTTTTCCTGGAATCTTTGTCCTCAGAATGGTAAGAATCATGCTAACATTTTTTTCTGGAAGATGGCTACTGACCCCTTGATATCAGTTACTAGTAAAGCTCCTTCAGAAAACATACTGGCTTGTGGGTCACATTTACACTTTATATATTTAATAATCTAAATTCAATTGACAATAGTGCTGGCAAATTTCTAGTCTGTAGAAGAAATCTCCTTCAAAAATGTTCTCCCTTTAAATACCTGTCATCAGATTTCATGAATGCAGAACACATAGCAAAAAAGCCTATATTAAGAAATTATGTGGGGAAAAGTCTTTATATATAATTTCCTATCACATATATGCCAAATGAGCAGCATGAAGGATCTTAATACTATACCAAAATAAAGGATTTCCTAAGAGAGTTCTCTGAGCAATACATAAAAATGGGAAAAGCGGCAAGCTTCATCAGTTTCAAAGGAATCAGCACACTGGTGTTCCAAGCTGGAAAAATAATTGTCAGCAATGAGACTGGGTAGGATAGAAAATGTATATATTTTGTTCTGCACAACTTCTTTCCAGATTACCTGTATTTTCTTTGAATAAAAAGAATATATTTTTGTGTGTGTCTTCAAAAACCAGCCTGTAGTTACTTTTCATCTCAACTGTATCTGTGAGTTTCAGTGCCATCAGCTAAAGTAATAAACATTTCTGCCTGAAAGTGTGTTTTAAAGATAATCTTCTCGAAATTCATACTTTGGCAAAGCATTGTTTAAGATTTAAATAAACCTTCCTGTGATTTGAGTCGTAGTTGTATGGACGGATTCAGGAACGATTCTTTGAAAATACAGAAGCCAGAAGCTTTGCAGAGAAAAACAAAACCAAACCAAACCAACAAACAAAAAAATAACCCCCTCCCAAAAAAACCCCACCCAAAACCTAACAAACTAACAAAAAAACCCAACACCCACACACACAAAAAAGAGGAAATACATGTAAAGCAGATATGTTTCTTGAAACAGGAAACTCCCTTGTTCCCCAAGGCATGCCAAACATTACTTTAAAGCTCATGTGCTCACTCTTTTCTAAAATAGAACAAATAAAATGGATTCATCTAAATTTAATCTGATGAATGAAACATCTGTAAGAAAAAAAATATCTTTCAGACACCTGGAATAAAGTTAATTTAATAGAACTAAGTAAAAAAAGTAGAAATCAGAATTTCTACATGACTTTTTTTTCTTCCTCAAATCAAGAGAAAATGTTGAACTCTTAAGAAGTTCATAAAACAAAAACAGTGAAAAATCCTGCTTTGTTTTATTACTATTATGATGCCTTATATTTTTTAGCCAGAATTCTTTAGATCTGTTTCAGCAGAAAGTGGGGGGTATTTGTTATCTGAATGGTGTAACTTTGTTCAGGTGATACCTATAAAACAATTTAATTAACTGGGGAGAAAAAGAGAGAAACAAATGACCAAACAAACAGCTGAACAACACAGTTTGGAGAATACTTATTTCCATTCAGCTCCAAATATTAGGATTATGCCTATGCTGTACTGCGGTAAACTGAAGAAAGATGTGGTTTTAATTAATTTATGTTCATTTTTCATTGTATTTATTTAGTTAGTGGGAGATTTCTGCATCCTGTGTTAAGGTATATTTTCCTAATATGAAGCAGCATTTCTTAAGAAATGAAGCAGCATTTCTTAAGACAGGGCAACTTTAAAATAACCTATTCAGCTTCACAATTAAAGAAACTAGGAGGATGCTCACATTGTCTATAATCAGGTGACAGCTGGTAAACTCTAGGTAGAAATGAGCAATCTAGCTGGAAATTTCCGGAACTGTTCTCTGTGTCTTAAATTGCTCTAGTCACAAGCAGGAGTAGCTGCATAGGAGTTTCAATCAGATTAAATAAAGCAATTTAATGAAACAATTGAAATACATGTGCTCAGATGAGTAAAAAGTCAAGAATAAGCACATATATCTCTGAGACCTCAGGCTGAAAAAAGTAGGAATTTATTGTGACATTCCTTACAGATAAATTAAATTCTTATTTTCACTATTTGTAGAATGACGAATATATTTGTTTCAGGGATGTTTCAGTATTAGAAATGCAGACCTTTTTTCTATGACTGGAACTGTGGAAATAATCACACATGAGTTGTATATCTTAATTGTTCTACCAAAATGTTCTATTTTAAATGTTTCTTACTAAATGGATGATGGAAATGAAGTAATTTGATAAAACTGAGCAGAATTCTCTTCTTACTACCAGAATCATAATTACCTGTCAGATACATCAAAGCGGGCCTTTGACATCAAACAATTGAACCAAACAGGAGAAGCTAGCATTCTTGTTTGTATAAGTTTTGGACAAGTGAAATTATGAGCTACAGAAAGTGTAAGTGTTACAGAATCAGGGCCCTAGAAGTTATCACAGGATCATAGAATCAGGCTCATTGTCATCAATGGAAAGATCTTACTGAATTCAGTGAGCATCAGCTTTACAGAATCTGATTCCTTCTACCTTGTATGAGTTGATTCCTCAACACTGAGGATGAAGTAGTGCAGGTAGGCTTAAAGTGTTCAAAAGTCTGAAACTTTGTGCAAGCACATAAAAGTTAGTTGCTAGCTATCTTAAGAGATAAAAAGGGTCCTCAGTGGCAGGCATAAATAGACAAAGTAATTGAAAATTAAGCTATGTTGCTGACTCATCCACAGGTTTAACTTTGTTACAAAAAATTGTTCCACTAATATATCTCTTCTGATTTGCAGTTCCTGGCCATGCCATTAATCATGGCTGCTCAAACTCTTATTTTAGCAGCACTTGTTTCAGCTCTATAAGTTTATAGTTCTGTTAGTTGGAAAGATTCCACGTTGACATCTGTTAAGAAATTCAAAGGTTATTTGAATAGAATATGGATGAATACTCTGTTGCACACGCATATTTGTAGTGCTGTATATTAATCAGAATTTCATTACAAGTTAAGGTCAGATCTAGACAGAGTAGTTCAAAAGGTATTTAGTGCACTATATGCATTATTTTTTTGTCACACACAGCATGATGCAAGATAATTAACATTTAATTGTGAGTTTATCACTCTCCAGAGTCAAGTAAAAACCTTTTTCAGTGTTCATGATAGTTTGTGTAGTTCAGATCAGTTTTGTGGTACTGCATTGAAAGCAGCTGTTGTGGCTTGCAAAACAGCTTTCAGCATCCAGTTTTCGAAAATTATAGCAGGAAAATTGTATGATCAACCATCACAGTATTTTAATGTTTTACAAGTCAGAAAAATTGTCAGTGATCTTTTCTGGATAATGTTGTTCCAATTTTTAACCATGTCATAGGAAACCATTAAAACTTTTACAGTTATTGAAGGAAATGTTTTCATGGTGTCTTCAGAGAAATCCAACTGCACCACAATCTTAACTTTCTGAATTATTTTTTTTTTTTCCTTATGCATTGAACTTTTAGAGAAATGGTAAATGTTTTGCATGACATAAGACTTCCAGTCAGAGTATTTCTAATTGATAATAATGTGTTTACACACAGTTACCTATAAGAAAAGTATTTTCTTACCCACTTGATTGTTTTTCCTGTACTTTGCTGTAGAGTTTCTTGGGACTGAGACAAGGTTTTGTGCAGAGTTTTGAATTATAAAGGGAGAAGCTCTACTTTCATCTTAACTCTTGCAGGGACCATATATACAGAAAAGATAATAAACATAATCTTGCTCTATTGAAATAAAACACTGTGAAACTATTTTTCTCTAATTTAGAGTGCTATTGAACTTTTCAAGAAGAACAGTAATTCTACAATGGATGTAAAATACATCAGTGTTATTCTTGATGGTGCCAGTGACAGTGGTATGGAATTATTGCATAGAGCAAGGAGTACGTGGTCAGGGTGGAAACACGGTTTCTAACTGGCAAAAGTTTTCAAGATATGGAAATCTTTCCTCATGTGACTTCTTTATGAGAAGTCAAGCGTAAAATACCAAAACAAAACACAGCTGTTATTCAGGTGTTTCTTCAGGTATTGCTTAAAAGTTTTATTTAAGTTTAATCATTTACATTAGATTGTTAAAATATAATCAGCTGAAATCTTGAAATGCAAAGTTGTCTTTACAGTATAACTGGGTTTTTTGTTTTGAAGACAATAAAGGAAAAGCTGTTTATATGAAAAATACCAGCCTGTTACTCTGACAAGATTTGAATTTTCAGACCTATTTGGATGATGCTTAGTCACTCATTAAATCTTTCACATAAATCCAAAGAATTATTTCACTGTTCTTTGAGAAATGAGAACTATGTATAAATTAATTCTGGTAACTTTTTGAGAAGAGCAACTTTTTTCCTAAAGTGATGCCTTTGTGGAAATGAATGTTAGACTGGTATCTCTTTCCTAGAGCAGGTCATAACAATCTATCCTCTGTATCTTAACCTGCCATGGCATTGTAATGATTCATTATCACATCCAGCTCCCTTTACGTTTTAGATGAGACCTTTGTACCAAATTGTAATCAGTCAACTCTTCTCTGTGTTACAGTTAGTCTGGTTAAGTTTTCCATGGGTCAGTCAATTACTCTAGATCCTAAATGAACAAATTTAGCACTACTTTCTCCACGGCAGAGCTAAAACCTTTCAATTTACTGGCTTGTAATTTCACAATATTAACAAAAGTAGTGAGGAAAGTAATTTAAGTAAATTGCTTTTTATTATGAAGCTATGTCCAGAGAGACCAATGACTACACACATTCATCTCCTGACAAGAAGCAACTTTCAACATTTACTACAATGTACTGGGCTCTCAACAACCATAACTCAAAAAATAAACACTTGTAATACGAAAAACTGGTTGATGGGGCAGGATGCTGTACTGGTCTGTTCATGACTTAGCCAAAGGTCAGAAATAGAATACAACATGTAAACACCATAAAATATTTTTCAGGACAGTTTTATGTGTTTTAGAGTCATATCAACAAAGAAAAAAACATAAACAAACTCATTTAAAATTGTAGTCCATAGAGAAAATGTTTAAATTAATGCAATTTTATTATTTTTTTTACTCCCAGGTATAAAGCCACTGAACATGTTTTAATGATAACAGTTTTATTTCCTCCCACATAAGAGTCTCCACATTTCTAATCTATTTCTGAATTGAATGCAGAAATTAAATATGCTATTGAATTGGTATACCTGTAAGAAAAGTTTCGATTCAGTTAGTTCTCATTCATACTTCTCCATCTTGGGACCATAACCAATTTTTATTCTATTAAGCTCTCACAATTACTTAAAATTGCAGTGTCTTTTTATATTTTTCCATATACTATTCTTAAGTTTTCCTTTTGTAAAATGGAATGTAAGAAACATAAGTATATATTTATCTGTTTATTACATGGCAAAATTTATAAATTAAAATAGAAAACTGTCAATCTCATTCCAAACTGGAAGCAGTAAAAGACAAAAAAGAGAGGAAATTAAATAGCTATGAACAAGAGCTATGTTTGTGCTGGATTGTTTAGCTCTACAAATCATTGATAAAGCTTACAGCTTTAATGTTACAGTTACAGAAATATCCTTCCAAGTTCCAGATTGGTTTAATTCTTTGAAGATACACTTTAAAAATGTACTTCTAAAATTAAGCATATATAATTCAGTGGTGTAGGAAAGAATATGACCTTCATATCTTAATTTTATAAATGCAGAGGCATTCTCAGATTAGTTACAAATAGAAAGAAATTATATTTCAGTTTTAATTAAAATACAAGAGTAGTAAATTGCACTGATTAAACAATCCAAGTGAAATAGAAGTATTTGTTATTTGCCCTTTTACCACAGTAAGTGGAAAGTAAATGTTACAAGTAGGATAATTCCACAAAAATATGTTATGACACATAATCTTTACTATCTTTCACTGCTTCATTTTAAAAGACATACAAATAGTTTCTTTGATGAAAAGTATAGGACTTGGTTCAATTATACTGGATCCAAGGACATCAATAGGATTTCTTGGATGGGTTAAATGAGGAGGTTTTTAGTAATGTATTACCAAAAAAACTCTGTTTTTAATAGTGTGGTGCATCTCTAAAGTACCCTCACCTTAGCACCTCTTCTGAAAATTTGGATGTGGCAATTATTATCATTTATTTAGAGTCTTGATGTCAGAGAGATCAAAGGCCATACAGCTTCTTAGAAACTAAGTTATTTACTGGCTTACAGCACAAGACCTATGTGAGACCTGTGCTTTAACAAAACAACTCCTTGTGACTGCCTGTCACTGTTAATGATGTGTAATTTACAGAAGTACTACATAGTCATTCCTAATCAGCAAAGATGTAGCTAATAATGCTGAAATGTATCATATAGAAATGATGTTAGATTTATTATAAATGGAATCAACAAGTAAATTTTCTCCTATCATCATCTTTAATACCTTGCTTTAGAAAAGCATTCAGTCTATTCAGTAACACATTTAAAAGATTGGTTTAAATCTTATTGTTCGTTAATTAAAGACAAATCTAATACTTATTGAACAGCAAACCATTCAATAAGTGAATGCTTTGCATTACCCTTTAATATTTTTAAATGTATATTTTAATATTTTCATTCTTAATATATGAATATATTTATATATGTCCAATTTAAAGTAGTTACTTATATGGAGTAACTGGGAAGGAAATTTCTCTGGGTTTTTTTATTTGTGCTTTGGATTTTTATTGCCATCTATTTTAACCATGCTAGTGACCAAAAAATAATGCATTACTATTTATACTATGCAGCTCTTCTGTGAAGGGTGTATGGATGGAACTTATTTTTTGAAACCACAAGAAAAGGTATCTGCATTCTCAATTATTTTATCCCTTAAGCTACATGAAATCAGCATGTAAACAAAAGGTTATGAAGTTAACTACGCACTGTCACCTGCTATTTCATGTTATCAGATCACCTGGCTTATTTGAGGGTCACTTTTTAAGGAAAAGTAAGTCAAAATATTTGGGGGACATGATGTTTGGACATGAAAAGCCCGATTCAACTGCTCTTAGTTCTTCAGGGTAAAAAGTTTCTTATTGAAGTGGGTTACTAATCAGATTTCTAATCTTAATTTCCTAAGTGTTTTTGAGAAACTTTATAATAAAAAGTTGACTAACATTCATAGGGGAAAGATGTAAGTAAGATTATATTCCTCTGTGCAGTGTATGTTGGACAGATGAAGACAATTGCTTAAATACATCTCTCATTCTGAAACAGACAACAGTACAGAAATGTCTAGGAATATACGGAAATCAGCAAGCAGATTTTTTGGTTGTGTTTACTGGATGTTTTCCTTTTACAAAATTCCAAATATATATAGTATATTAATAATCTGTGGTTTGAAGTTTGTTGTAGAAATCTGCATGGAAAATGGCTGAAGTAAAACTCACTCATTGCTGATCATAAGCACTTAAATTACATTATGTTTATCGTATTATTAAATATTCAAGACTGACATATGTACCCAAACTGTGCGAAACATGGTAAGTATTTTTAAAATGAATCATGATAGTCATAATTTTGCACTGCACTAAGAAGACAAATGTCTTCAGTGATGACAGTGGAATAGACAAAATATGGCACTGATGGAGTGGAGCAGATTGTTCAAGCAGCTTGACTGATTGACTCTCAGATATCACTAGTCTGGAATAATCTACAGAATCAACACTAGTTGAAAAGAATTCCAATATTCGTCTGGTTTCTGTAAAGCTCAACTGTTTCATGACTCACAATCTGAAGCTTTTGAAAGTTTAAATAGGGAGAGTGATATTCATAATGAGGTATATAGGTGCCTTGACACAAAATAAAAAACCTAAGTATTTGATATATTGCAGTTGTTCCTGTTTGCTTTCCTTTTGGGAAATATGAATTGCCTTTAGAACAAGAATTAAGAGATGGGGAGATTCTTGGGAAGTCAAAGCTGGATACCTTTTGAATAACGTGCTTTTGGCAGAATACAGGGGTAAACTGGAGAGTGGCTTGTAATATTGTACCTTGTAAAATAATGTAGTATTCCATCTGACCCTGAAATTTCTTAACATATTTGTATTTCTGCTTAGTTATTTGTGATATTTACCTAACTCCTTCTTCTCTTCATATAGGTTTACCTCCAAGTTCTTGCGTGTTTACATACTGTCCAAAAGCCATGAATAACAGTGGCCATAGCCTACATTTAAGTCCCCTGAGCCCATGCATAGATTTTTTGTGTGGTCCTCCATGGGACAAACTGAAGCCTAATTAACAGGAATGTAACCTAAACCTTTCACATTATGTAATCACTCTTTCTGCAGCTAACATCATATTTAAACTCTACTAGAGATATAGATAGAGAGTTAGCATATTATTCTTGGGCTGTACCACAATCAATAGGAACTCGCTGCACTGAGTGAGCAAAGCATCAAGTCTGCAATGAATATATCTGAAGGCTTAAAAAAATCCTTTAACCTTAATAACAGAAGTTCTATTTTTACATATGTACTGAAAAAATGAAGCATACTACTTTTCATAGACTGGTCATCTTCAGCAGGTCTTCATATGAACAGAAAATTGCCCCAATGAAAGACAATTTATAAGGCGGGAGTAAGAGGGCAAGATTTCATAGAATAAATCAGCAATGGTTTAGATCAAAGCATAAAGAAACATCAAGTACATGAATGTGTCTAAAATTCCATCTTCTTCCAATGCTTTAGTATGAGATTTCATTGTCTGAGAGACAACTACAGGTAGGAAACTTCCTGAAGGTAGAGATATAAAATCTACGATAGCGGTATCCTGTTCTACACAATGGTCTAGTGACTGGAACGCTCATCTAGAAATGGAGAATCCAGGTTCGGCTCTCGTTATAGCAGAAGGGACTTCAAAACAAATAAGCCCTGATTTCTTGATAAAAAACTAATCACGTGATTGAAAAAGAAGGACTTCCAGGGTTAAGCAACATAAGGAAAGGGGTTTGGGATCTCAGGTTTGGATTTATGTATCTATTTTCTATTTCAGCACCAATTTAGATAATTAATTCCTTCACTGACTCAATTCTTTAGGGTCTAATTTCAGGTACTCATACAATATATGCCAAAAAGTATAGTTAACATATTTTGTTCTGAGATAATACTAACTCCCTTTTTTATACCTGGGCATGTTTTATTTTCCCTGAAGCTGAAGAAGAGTAGGATTATTCCAGTAGATCATAATGCTTAGGAATATTACAGGTTCTGAGCTCTGATTTATGCTAGGTTTTATCTGGTGCCCACCTTCAGAAGGATATTTCTACAGCTTTACTGGTTTTTAATATCTGCCACAGAGCAAATGACAGATGCATCTTCCTGCACTAAGCCATCAATCAGAAGTGTAGTGTTGTTGAGGCTGTAATAGTCTAGGAATATAAGTGAGGTAAGTTTCCAGAGGGAGATAATATCTTTAATAGAATGACAGGGAAATAGATTTTTTGAGGAAGAAAGCCATACAATGCTTTAGCCTGAGTGACTAACTGCCTGTTTCTGCCTCTTTCTCACAAGGCCAAGGATTTTATCACCTCTTCTATTGCTACTATTCTCCTCCATTAACTATCCTATTTTCTAAGTTGTCTCGTTACTTAACCAAATGTAACTGAAAATGTTTGTTCCAATGTACTTTGGCTGGAATTGTTTGAGTCTATTTCAGAATTCTGCTAAGAATTTGTTCCTTGCTTCCAACTGTACCACCAGCTGGTCCAATAAATGAGACCACTTCTCCCTAAAACGTCAAAAGCGTGGCTTATTAACCAAACAGATTTTTAAGTGATTGCTCATCTGTTGGTGTGGAGGAAGTAATATCTCACTTGTACTTTTTACTGTACCGAGGCTAAGGCACTCTGTACTCAATAGGATAACCTATATGCAAAAGAATTAGTCAAACTGAAGATTCTATTTGTGTTTTTTTTCTCCACAGTAAGCCTTTTAAGCTACAGAAATATCTCCTTCCCTAGATTACACTTAGGTCATGACGTAACTAACAAATACGTGATACAAGTGTACACAAGGCATTGCTGTTTAGCATGCAAAATCATTATCCCAGCCTTCAGTAACCTTGATAATATGTAACCTATGTACAGTTACCCAGATGAGGTAGTGCACTTTGAGACATTCCTGTTCACTCCTTTGTGACCTGTGATGGATTTTCATTATGGGAACTGTTCATAAACTTGAGTGAAAAACATATTAATATGTTAGTATAATTGAACTTATATGCTTTTAACACAAAGGAAGATATGTGAGAGTCATTAAATAGCCTATGCACAAATCAGAAGGATCATGCCTATCTTAGGAAAGTAATTCATTCTTCTAACCTAGTTTTAATTCAAACATAGAACACTTACTGGGCACTGATGCTGATGACTTTGAAATACCTTTTAATCCAAACAGCTATGTGAAAAGATACTTGTTATGTGTTTGTAACACTAGTTGCTAGACATTTTGCATATTACTTAAAATTATTCAGAATAAAGTATTATCTTAGAAGCATATTTTTTAGTTTAGCTCACTAGGAGAACTGCTAACTGGAACATAAACCAGGCCTAGGACTGATACCCAGTCATAGAGAAGCCCATGAACAGTCTCAGTGCACATAGTATGAAACAATAATTTAAGATGTGATAAATTATGGTCAGGTGTTCTCCAGAACTGAGCATAGGGTGTACATGGGAAGACCATGACCTGCCATTACAGTGGCATATGAATGAGATTAGAGAAAGAAGGACATGTGACAACCTTTTATTAGTCTTTGCAGCTTGGTTGTGTCACAGTGCCACAGGGACAAGAGCTTTCACAGAGTTTCTACTTGCACTGCTAAAGTGAAGAGGGGCAAGGAGACATCAGACCTTTCTGCTCCCAGACTTCTGTGCTGATGCAATGGAAAAACACATGACTTTCAAAGACAAAGAGGTCTGAGGCATAGAACTGGTTTGCAAATAGCTTTCACTCAAAGAAGATCTGAAGACTGCAAATGTTTAAAAATTTCATTAAGTTAGAAAGGTATTTTGAAGGTAGATGTAGCATTAATAGCAGCTGTATAAGCAGTTAAAACTGCAAGGCTATCAAAAAAGGATTGGTTATATTTGTAATTAAGCTATTTCAGGGAATGTATGAAAGTTATTTTGGAAACACTGTGCTTATTCAATAAAACAGTATTGCTTTGTCAGGCAGTAACCCAGCTCCTTGGTGAATAAACTTGAAGACAATTACCTTATTGTGAAAGGATTATTGCCTTATGGAAAAATACTGTGATGCTCTTCAAGTAACAGGACAGCAAATATTTGTGTTGCTAACTTTTTCTGCTGCTTGAAGAAGCACTGTAAAGATCTAGGTAGAAGTCAAAAAGTCTTTGTCATCGTAAAAACCGAGCTGAGAAACCATCTGGGAGGAATACAGCATAGTCTAGGCTGGGGTGATAAAGCATCTGTTATGGAGTTCTGCCTGTGCACAGTGTGGAGGGTTTGAAAACACTACAAGGAAAAATAAAACGATAATTTAGAGCTGAGTTTTTTATAAGTGCACCTAAATGTTCATGCAGAAAAAAACCCAAACCCACAACAAAAACAACAAACCAACAAAAAAACCCACACTCTGTTTAGAGACTGTTATTCAACATCCTCTGAAGTGCAAATAAAATAATGTTGTGAGCTGGTTTCCATGTTCTTTCTTTTCTGTAAATCTCCAAGGCCCAAAATGCCCCAAACATCATCATACTGAATATCCCCATGAGCAATTGTTCAAGCCACAACACATTTGAACTTTTAAGAAAAAAAAAAAAAAAAAAAAAAAAGTAAAAATAAGTGAATCAAAATATTCACAATAACACACCATTTTGGGTTGGGGTAACATTTATCACACATTTAGAAGCACGCAAATGTCAGTCTCAATGGTAAGACAATCCTAACCACTTCTCTGCCAAGTACAGCCACTGTTGCAATTAAATATTCTTTTAGACAGTGTGGCAGAAGTAGTCATCCAGTTCTGCAGTGGTCCAGAACTTCTGACATTTACAGTCATGTAGTAATTAATCTGTTCTAGACAATATTTAAGTCTGGCTGTGTATTTACACCTATTTCTCATTCCTTCTGTAAATATCACTGAGACTCAGGCTGGTGCAGATGTCTGGATTTTCATCAAAAACTGGGCACAAGCTAGTGTCTATATCATGGGTAGATGAACCGGGTAAGGGTGAAAATGGAATGGAATAGAATTTCAGGTGAAACATAGGTAAGAGACCAAGAAATTACCAGTAGAGCAATTAAAAAGGCCAAGAGCAAGCTAAACCACATGGATATAGTTGTAACTCAATTACCAATGAACAAAATATTTCCTAGGATAGCATTTAAAGCCAGCTTGAGAAAGGAGAACACCAGTGCTAAAATTTATATTTAAAAGATATTTCTGTTTACTAATATTTTGAAGATGAGATTATACTCATAAATATAGAACAGATAAAATAAATCTTTCCAGAATTAATGTGCTTTAGGGTTGATGAATTGGCAACAATTAATACTCACACACACTGTAATAAAATGTTCATGAAGTTTATTATTTCCTATTCTTATCAACTAATTAAAAACATCTTCAGGGTTGGATGTGTAATAAATGGTTTGGAGAAAAAGACAGAATGGATATAAATACATTTTATTCCCTTGAATATCACAATGATTGTTGACTTGTAGCACATTAATTCAAGCTACAGAAAAGAGCAGTAACAGTATAAAAAAGGTTATATATTATAACATGAACTCTGGGTATATTAGGCACTCTGGCTGTAAGCTAATTTTATATGTTGAGATCTAATTAATATACTGAATTATACTTCTAATGTAGAGTCCATGTGAAACTACTTGGTGTCATTGGCAAGGCATGAAAAGTGAGAGCTTGTTCTGCTTCCTTACAGCAAAGCTGAGAGACAACAACCTATTATGTTTCTCACTTGTATGAAAGACTAATGAGCTCAGAGGAGATTTCCTATCCACAGAGCCTTGATCATGTGTTTGGGAGCTACTTTCTATGGTGACCCTTGCAAAGTAAAATAACTATTTTCAGGGCAAGCTTTCCTTTCCATTGATCATTAGAGTAAACAGAGTGAAATGTGCAAGAGAGAGAAGAATAAAATCTGAATGAGTCACAACATATGTTATCTTATCATGAGGCAAACTACGCACATGTATTCCCCAATAACATTTCCCTTTCTGAAATAAACCCCTTCTGAACTTTGGGAGCTAAATCTAGGTAAGGAATTAAAAGTCAGTGTATTGATTTATACCAGTCTATGTGGGGTTGATAGTAGTAAATTGCCTGGTTATGCAGAATCATTATCCAAAAAGTTTGCAACTATCAATCTTGCTTTTTTTTGTGAAAAGATTTGATTTTTTTTGCTACTTAGAGTATTTGTCAAAAATCATGGTAAGTGACAAAGCATAAGGATAACGTAATATGACAATACATATTGAAATGTTTTTTAAAGGTGGTGTGATACAGAAAAGTGTTTTAATGTAGTAACTAGTAAGATTAAGACTCTTGGAAAATAAATACATAAACAGACGAGATATAAAATTCATTTTGGGGAGTAACTCTTAGAAATACTCCAAAAGTTATGTTTCCCTTTTGCCTCGCTTCCAAAGAACTGTAGGGCATGCTTTGATTTGAAAAATAAAAACATTACCTTTACTTTCCACTTAAGGATGAAATAAACCGGAGACATTTTGTAATAATTTTAGCGAGACTTGTGAGAAACAAACTGTACAGTGACAATTGTTCATGGACACTAATTTTGCCTGAATTTTATAAACAGCATGATTAAAGGCCACAGTTCTAAAAATTACAGTCTCCTATTTCCAGATCATAGAGGCTTTCCTTTCTCCCCTGTATTAGGGGAAACCATGTTTCAAGCACCCTCAGGTGTACTTGTTACACAACCCATTTGATACGTACAATTTCTTTTCCAAATGTGGGAAGTATAGTGGGTAGAGCTGTAAAGACAGGAATCTAGACAAGATGCCTGTCTCTAAATGTTTGGGCTGTACTGGGTTATCACTGCTCATACTTTCCCTGCTAATGAAAAGAGGCAGAGGGAGGATGTAGTTAAGTTCTAAGGACAGTAAATTATACAGCTGGTAAATATAAAAACATAGGCAATCCAAAATACTTCTTGAACAGGTTCAAGAAGTGGTGTTGTCTTCTGATGTAAGGATTTTGAGAGTAATACTTTGATTCTACTTTTTAAAAGTACAAAAAAAAAAAAAATCATCTTTTACCTGAACTAGTCTACTAGCTACAATAAGAATGTGAATATAAAAAGGATTATAAGGCAAAAAAATCCTTCTGGAGAGATTACCATATTGCTGAAAAGGCAATTTAAAAAAAAAAATGTAAAAGGGGAAATTAATCAGAACTCAAAGGTAATGTCTATAAGCTTGCTTCAGTTCTTATATTTTTAAAGCCAGAAAGTAATGAATTGTCTTCAAAGAGTAGGGGAAAGGCATTAAACAAGTTAAAATATTTCAAGGACAAGGAACTGTATTAGCATACATAGAGGATATCAACTTTATATCAGCTTAACATAAAAAAATAGTGAGGGAGCAGGAATTAATGTGATTCAATACTAAGGATCTGTCCTGTATGCTGGATGATTAGCACGATGTCAACCCTTAGAAAATCTGCACTTATTAAGTTACCGTATAAAAATGCTCAAGCGAGTAAAGTTGTTCACTCGCACAGCAGGGACAACTTGCTGCTGATGATAACTGTCACTGATGACCTTATGGATCCTTATGCTGAGTGTGTGACAATGCTTTTGGTTAGTTAGTTACATTACATTGTTAAATCTGTCCAACCTGAGGACAAAGTATTATAGTTGTTCTTCAGAAAGAACTGTGTGATAAACTCATATGAAACTTAATCAGCTGTATGGATAAGGTATTTATAGATTGCTGTGTATCAGGGCTCTCAGTTGTTCATTATTGGGCTGCAGTAAAAAACACGTTTTATAGGATTTGTATTCCTTTGTATTCCCAAAAGGTGGTAAATGTGATAAAATATCCTCTTTTAGGTATATAGACATGTAAATCTCAAAAAGTTTTTCAGAACAAGTAGCAAGCGAATAGGGACTTATTAAAAAAGAAACACTGCATCAATAAAAATGAATGTTGGTTATTTAGACATTTGTGTTTGGAAATAGCTTCACATAGCTGGGTGCCAATTTTTAAAATTTGTGTTCAGAGCATTAATATGTACAGCCCTTCTATAAAAATACAGAACAGATCGTAGTCTATGAAAGGTTCAGAAATTGCTCAGCCATGAAAACACTTAAATAATGCCTTGAAATATTTCCAACTTATTTTCCTTTGCAGACCCATGGGATCAAATTCACATCCTCCAGGTCCTAACAACCCAAATACTTGACTACTTTAGAGTCTAGTAAGATTGTTCTCCCATCTTGATAAAGTTGTGGCATGACCAATAGAAAATATGGTTCTCAGCTGACCATCAAGGAGTTCACCTCTCTGAAAATGTCTGTCCTGGAGGCTTTCATGATTACTTGTGTATTTTTAACCCATTAAAAAAACCAAACAATATATATATATATAGAGAGAGAGAGAATGTAATTCATTAGATAAACTGGTATGGGTAAACCTGGGGTAGACAAGAAATTCTACACATCAGAATGAGGACTAGCAAAGGTCTCAACATTTACTTAACATGACATTTCCATTTTCAGCAGCTTTAAACTATCACACATTTAAACTATCCAGCTATAACAATATATGCCACATGTTCAGCAGCAAAGGCATGATCATTCCACATGTTATGCAGCATATATAGATGACAAGTCCTAAACTTTCTTCTTCTCTCAGTCCAGGGTCCCAGAGCATCAGTACACATGAAATCAACACTAACAATCCCTACAGAAAGTCCTTCCCTGGTACTGTAAATCTATACATACGGAAGCCAGAGGGCTGTATACGTAACTTTGGCTAGACACAACCCAGGATCTGGAGATTTTCTACTGTGTGTAGTCTAGTCCTAAATGCAGGTGTTTGCTTTAGTCTGTGATCAAGCTAGAGAAATCTGAGAACTGCTGCATCCTTCATGTCTGAGTTTAAACCACTACAGAGGCTTTTACCACTGGAAGGGTCATCATCCTGGAATTTTATAACTTCCTGGTTCTCTGATTCCTTAGCATGTTTGAATGCTTTTTTAGCAGCCAGTTCCTTTAGTGGGATTCTGACAGACTGTCATTCACTATGAAAAATTCCCATTGGTTTTCAAATCCACACATATCAGAATGAAAATCCTCTTCAAGCTCTTCATTTTAAGATCCATAAATAAATTATTTTTTGTGCTGAAACAACAACAAATTAATGTTAATTAATAAATGGCAACGGTAAAGATTGCAGTGGTGATCAGTGTATTGAGTTGCATTGCTTGTGCACTTCTTAGTATCAGTGATCATCATACATGAAAAGGGAAAAGAATCTATCTAGTTTAGTGGTTCTTCAATAAAGTAGTTTTCAAGTAGAGCAACATGAAAATAAGCACAAGAGGGGGTTTTAATTTTACTTTTAGTGTTTACAAAAATAACTTCTGGCTAGAATAGAATTCATAACTATCTGCTGAACAAGTTGTGAGATGAAAAATTATGAATGCTGTAAATTGGACATTCTGAATGCAACTAATTTAATGAGACCATTAGTGAGACACCAACTGGATACAGTATTATTACATTGCTCTATCATAAATACAGTTGATTTTAAAATTCATTTTTTTGAAAGACTGGATCTAAATGTAAATTAGACCACTTGTCCTCTGTTACAGTTGTTTTTGTTAATAACTATTTACATAAGAAATTAAGATGCCACGTGTAGATTTTTATATACTTTTATTCGTAATTTGAAATCTGTACATAAATTCAAAAGCCAATTAATGCAATATCCAATAATGTGATATCCAATGTAATATTTATACATGAATTTGGAAGCCAATATTATGTAACATATTGTAATATGATTGTTTTTATTGACTATATCAGAAGTATTGTCTATATATATGTACTTTTAAAATGAGACTTCAACTGTCTTCTATTGAACTCTTACTGAGCAGGGGAAAAATGCATTGTTGGATGTCTCACTTTCATTGTGTTAAATCAAAGCTCTGCTGTCTCTACATTTTAACACTTGCACAATCTCATCGTCACAGCCCAGAATAGAAACCTGAGTTCACAGTAAGTAGGATGTTTAGCAGCAACAAAGCAAGAAGGGCTAGAAAGTCAGGGAGGTATTTCAATACTGACTTCAAGAATTTCCTCTTAAACCTATGACACTTTTGAAATTTATACAAAATTTGTTCTCTTTAGTTTTTAAGTGGTAAAAGGAATGATGAACTATTTCCCTCTAGCTAACATAGAAACATATTTGCACTCCCTTACTACTTCTCTGACCGATGCAATTCCAGGCTTTCCTGTTCCATTGCTGATAGAAATTACTAGGTAGTTCTTAATTCTTTCTTGTAATAATTCTTTGAAATCACTTCTTAACAGATTAAATAGACTATGAAATATACTGAAAAAATACTAGCAAATATGAAAAACTGAATGTGGTGGCCCAAAAATCTCCCTACAGACAACATATTTTATTTTTTATTTCAGCCATTCATCTGCCAAAACAAATAAATCTTTTCATAGTAGGATTTGCTTGTCCTTAACCTCAAACAATTTGCTCTAATCAGTAGTATGCCAAGAATCCCGTTGCTTTAATCAGGCAGTGCAAAATTATTCCTTTAGGTCTAAGATTACTGCTTCCTCCAAAATTGAAAGTGTTCATATTGTGGACTGTTTAGTAGGTGGTATAATTTATTACTAATCAATAATTTTTTTCTTTCGATTTTTCAAACTTTGCTGAAAGACTTTTCATTTTGGGGGGAGGGATAAATTCTCATTTTTCATTAGTTCTATTTTGCCATGTGGGAATTATCATTGGAGGGTTTATAACCATGTGGAAAACTAGTTGCAGGATTAGAGCTTTCAGCTTTTTCACTGTGAGTAGTCTATTTGAGTCCAGCAAGTAACACATGATGTGTAAATTTTAGTGGCTATATCAGTAGTGGAGTTAGGGTTATGGCTACATGCACAAGTTACAGCATGGTGAACTAGAATGCAGAGAAATAATGCATATTAATTTCCTTGAAATATCTGTTCACAGGTATGAATGTATTTGCCACAACTGCCACTGGGATCTAAATTATCATTTAGCTTAAGCTAGAAACATGAAACAGTTCATGTTGATCTGACAGTATGTATTGAAGAAACAACCTTAAGGTTCAGTGTTGAAAATACATGATATTGAATAATACACGTCAGTAGCACTTAAAAGCATTATAAAAACATTCAAAGAGGTTTTTTTTTATTAAAAAAAAATGCTGAATTACCAGTAAAATGTATATGTGTTTGACATTTGAGAGGGCTTTTTCATAGAAAAGGTTTCTGAAGTTGCAAACCAAATAATGAATAGATCCTTTTTTTGCTCCTGTTAAGAGGTAAAGAAAAGAACTCTACATTTCCAGAAATATACTTTCAAACTCAAAAACTGGCCAAAACCTGCATGTTCAACAAAGTTTCCCCTTTCAGTAAAACAAAGCTTTCTGACACAGACTCTACCCTAACAAAAGCTTGTTTAATCTCTGCCAGCTTCTCAAGGGAAAAGATAGTTTCAGCAGTGATCTAACTCCAGCTGTTTTTCGAATAAACTTCAGCTTTAGAAGGGAAAAAAAAAAAAAAATACAAAAAAAGAAAAAAGAAGACAACCAAAAGACCCTATAGAATTTTCTAGGAGGAAGGAATCCCTAGCTATTCGGGGACTAATATAGCTGGAATATAGATAACCAAGAAAAATGGCTAGGTGTTTATACAGAAAAATTGTCTCCTTGATAAAACTGGCTGGCAACACAAACCAACAAAAATTTGTCATTCATTAAAAGCTGTTACTGTACATGACATATACAAGAGCACTAGAAGGCGTCTGTCCAGACACAGGTCCAGCCAGTCCATCATTCTGTCCCTGTTACGACCAAAAATGGATGCTCAGGGAAGGGTATGTAGAAAGGAGGAAGGATATACAAAGTATCCTCAAAGTTCTCCTCTAGCTTCCAGGAGTATGAGGCTCAGGAAACACTGAGAGTTAGGCATGCTTTAAGTTCAGAGAACCCCAGCCGCTCCCTTCTCTATAGACATGCCTACTTTGTAGGATTTTTAAAATCCATATAATGTGTTTCCAGTGAGGTCTTCTGAAGCAAGGACACAGGTGCTACATTGTTGTCACATTCTAATAGTAAGCACTACTGCCTTTAGGCAATGACGGACAGGACAATGTATACATATAATGGTTTCCACAACGAAGTAGTGCCACTACCAAAAAAGTGCACACTACTTTTGTTATATTATTATTTTATTTTATTCATCACCATAATTTGGAGATGTAAAGTATTTCCATTGTAATAATTGTAAGGCTGTAACCAAGCATTTAGGTAAATATAGAATACTGCATTTACAAAAGCTTGTGTTTCTATTTATTAATGGTATTTTCCACTCAGCTCAGAGTTCCATGCATTAATTACTTCAATATAAAAGGGGTAAGGGTCCCTAATTTTTTCATAGTAAGCAATAAAAGTTTTGCTTGCACCCTGGAGTCTAATGTTACAATATGCTCTTCTCCTAACACTTTCAAGAGGTACTGTGCCATAAACTACTTATCAGTCTTCAAACTAAACTGAAGCAAAAGATTTGCCTTCAGTGTGTAACACCAAGTCTATAGTAGCACATTTGTCTCTATGGGTAAAAAAACCCCTTTTGCTATTAATTTTAATTTTCTACATAAAGTCTTAATTTAATCTCTTCTGTGCTCTGATTTTTCTACACAGCCTAATCTTTAACACACAGAACAGAACCATTAGCCTATTTTACTTCCATCTTTCTTGCTTTCTTTTCTCACTTTTAAATATCCTGTTTATGGAATGGTCTTACAGATCTAAGGAAAACTTTCCTGACCATCTTCCTCCCTCTTGACAGGAACTGAAGTCCCAGATAGTATTTGTACTTCTGAATGAAATTAATCTGTGCCTCTTCTGCATTCTGTCTTTAATTCAAGTGTTGTTGGCAGCATAAATTTTTAGGTTTCTCAAAGTTAGCCTTTCCAAAATACCACTTTTTGTTACTGATCGGTAGTTTATGATTCTCTAGCAGGATCTGAGCCTTTCAATGACTTCATGGTCCAACATTATCTTCTACTGTGTGCATTTTTGTCATATTCTCACTATTTCCATTTGACTGGTGGTTAATATTTTTAGATTCACCATGTCCGTCATGCCTTCTGACACCCGATGCGTCTCAGCAATATTATTTATAATTTATGTCTAATAAATAAAAGGTGTGTTAAATATGCAAATTATGTGATAAATGGCAATGCAACTAGTTTATCAACAGATTTTTCAATATGCTTGCAGACTAACTTATCCAATTTAAAATAGTTCTATGTTGAATTGCAGGAGGGCGGGGAGGATGACACACTAATTTGATACTCTTCAAGAAATTGTGCTATATTATACAGAAACCAGATATTATTCTTTGCAGTAGTTAACCTGACACCTGACATTGGAAATTACTTAACAAAGAAGTCAAAGTAGATTCTCTACATCAATTTACTTGTAGCAGCAGACCTCAATCTTTTTTTTTAGTGTTCCCAAAATGTTAAGTCATAACTCACTCCCAATTACATTGCTCTGTCAGTATAAAAAAAAAAAAAAATCTACACTGTGTATGTAAATGTCTTGCTAAGTGCAATCTCTCTCTGATTTTTTTTTAAAGAAAGACTGTAAGTACCTATCATAAGGCAAAAACCTTAAGCTCTCAGTAAGGCACACAAATGTGAGAAAACTGAATACATTGTAAGTCTGAGCAAGGCACATACACAATAATTCTGAATAATGTACTTAAAGGCTACTGAGGGGCAGAATTTAAGACACATTACCATTGACTAGCTTTGACAGCTCCTCACTACAGAGCACTGGCTCGCATCCCAGGAATAATAAATGCCTTATTGAAAGACTACATATATTCCTGAAAAGCTGAATCACAGGGGAGAGTTGAGGAGTCATGAGGCAAAGAAACTAACTCAGTTTTAGTTGTGTTGTAACCTAAAGGAGCTGATGAGACCTAGAGAAGTACAAAAAAACCCAATAGTGAATATGAATGGAATAATTCTATCTCTTTATACAAGTCTGGAGAGAACAACATTAGGACAGCCATCTGAACGAATAGAAGGGGGGAAACTACTGGTTGGATATTAATTTTACAGAAAAGATCTTCTGAACCTACTGTGAATTTCAAGCAGAAAATGAATGAAGGGCTTTGCTGTTGTAGAAATCAAAGAAGTTACTGTAAGCGATAACAAGACTGTGAATAATAGAATCATAGAATAACTTAGGTTGGAAAAAGCCTTTAAGATCATAGAGTTCAACCATTAACCCCACTCTACCAACTCCAGCACTAAGCCGTATTCCCAAGCACCATATCTAGATGACTTTTAAACACATCCAGGGATGGTGACACAACCACCTCTCTGGGCAGCATGTTCCAATGTCTGACAACCCTTTCAGTGAAAAAGTTATTCCTAATGTCTAGTCTAAATCTCTCCTGGATCAAGAATGTGTACATCTAATCCTGCCCTGGAGTAGTGGATGAACCGGATGACTTTGCCTAGTACCTTCCCAGTTCTATTTTGAATGAATAGTATGAATTTTACACTTATGAGAATAAAACATGCAGTTCTGATAGATATTGAAATAGAAGAGAAAGTACAGAAAAGCTGAAGAATTTCTGTTGGAAAAGTCATGTTCTAGCAAGGCATTTAAAAGAGTCTAGGCTACTTTTCCAAATAAATTGAACAGTATCTTAATTATTCTATTAGAGATTAAAAAACCTTGTAGAGAAAATGCTAATTCTGAATCCATCCTTAGGTAGATAGATAAATATAAAACAATCACTGTCTAGAAGCTAGACAAGACTGAAAATAATGCCAAGATGCTAACAAGATAACCACTGAAGCAAACTAGCAAATGCTCCCACCAGGATTTGAGGCAGAGACCTTTCTGAATGCTGTGTTTCAGGGAAGGTCCCCTTCAGCAAAAACACAATATGTAAGTACAAGAAATACATAATTTTGGTATGCTGGAAGTCAGATTATATTAGATTATCTAATGATCCCTTCTGACTTTATATAATTAACCTGTGCAATACTTCTCCTCTGAAATGCCTTGTTGCATTCAAAGTTTGATTTTCAACTTTTTGAAAAGTCTTTAAAAATATAAAAATAGCAACATCACTTCAAACAGTAGCTTTCTACTAGGAACACAAGAAAACAAAACAAAAAAAGGTTGAAAGTTATTTTAGCCAGAAATGTAACATAGCCTGATAGTTTCTATTTTGCAATGATGCAGTGTCTCAATCTTAATTCACCAAGCATAAAAAAACTGTTTGTAGAGTATGGGACAATTCCTCCTGTTTTGGGAAGGAAAAAAAAGTCCATATGCTTACACGGCAAAGTATATAACCTGCCTTGAAATTACCCATATTTAACAGACTGGATTTGAACTTTTAGTTTTGTGTCTCAGCATGAGCACGATTACAGGGATGATCACATGGGCCCAAAGGGAAAAAAATCCAAGCCATAACCAAAATCCCCTTTTACTAGCATTGGTTTCACTGGCATTTCAAGTTTTCAGTGTATCTCAGGATCAGGTCCCTACATTTTATGTTCAACTTTCTGGAAGTATCTCTGTAATTCTAATTAGTTTTTAACTTGAAAATTACAGCAGGAAAGCTCTTCACTTAAAAAAAACCAACAAAATAAACAGAAACGAAGCTTGCATCTGTTTTGGTCTCCAAACTAGCAGAGCTCTGTGCTTGACAGGAATTAAAAAAAAGAAAAGTTATTAATTTAATGCCCTCAAAATAAAACAAAGAAAAAACCCCACATAACAAAACCCTCACTGTTTCAGTGCATCACAAACTACGTATCTCTACTTGCCTAGAAGATAACAAAATTTTTTAGCAACAGAAATTCCAGTGGGATGGTGTGGTTAAATCCCATGCTGTATTTTCCAATTGTAATGTTATAAGCCATTATCTGCATGCAATTTTCTCACCTTTTGCATTTTAGGCATAGTCCACCACTCTCTTTGCCATGTGTCCACAGCACAACCGTAGGCACCTTCTTTCAAGCCAGATATTCTATTGTTCTATAGAGGAAAGGGGAGAGATTATTTTAAAATGGAAGTTTGTCACAGAAAAACGTCATTAATATATTAAGAAAGTCAATATTCCTATAGACTCTCTGACCTTAAAAAAAATCTGAATATAGTAGATTAAGAATTCAATAGACACTTATGGAAAGAATGTAATTGTGATTCCAACCTTGTTAGGTAATACAAGAGTAGAAGAAACATTGGACAAAGGAGAAGCAGTCCTTATGAACTGAAAGAAAATACATACAGATGCAGAATTCAATAGAGGATAGATGGCATGAATGTTTATGGAAGACAATGACACCTGCTGCCATCCCATACAAAAAAAAGCTATCTAAAAAATGGGAAGCACCTCATGGGAAGAATAACTAAATACTTGTTGGCTTTGCAGTTTTTGACAATTTAATAGGTCAGTATTCAGAAAAAAACCCCCACCACTACCCTCTTCACAAATTAACAAATTTAGGACTCGGCCCTAATCAAGCTGCATAGAATCTATCTTTCTTCACTGTGTATTAGTTTTTCAAATGATAATTTCACTGTATCTTTGGCTCTATAGAAGTCATCACTCCATAAATATGCCACGATAATTTACACTTGTATTTCTTAAAAAGCATGTCAAACTGATGTCTGATGAAATTCCATATGCATATTTGACTCAGAATTCTTTCTCCATTAACAGGAAACAATTGTTTCTGCTAATTTAGAAGCAATATATCCACTGTAAACCCAGAATAAATATTCTAATTTCTCTATAGAGCTTGCTATTACTTTATTAACCCAAGAAAATAATCCAAGACTGTGACTGACCAATAAACACTACAATGGAAGAATACTCAGAGGAGATGGGCAAGGGCGGTGAGCCCAGGAAGCTCGGGGAATAACGCAGACTGTGCCTGCCCGCAGCGGGCGCGAAGAGGCTGCTGCATCTCAACACAAAGGGGAGCGGAGGGTGGCCGTTGTTTCCGCTGAAGAGCTATCAGCAGCTGAGTGTGCAAACAGATGGTGCAAATGTTTCTCCCAGAGTTCATCAAAGGAGTGTGAATGTCTCCCTGAGTTAGCCAGCCCAGCATGGGGAAGCAGGGGAGTAAATACGTGGCGCAGCTTATGGAGCATAAAACTCAATTAGTAAAAGCTTTTCTGAGAGAGGAAAGCGCTCGAGCTGGCTCCAGGCCCCAGTCCTTACTGGCGACAGTGACTGTGTTGCTGCGGCTGCTAGAAGAATCACCCGAAGGCTGTACGTTTTGCTAAGTGTAACTTCCATTCACTCCGCTAAAACTGATCTCACGTGTAACATCAGCTGTCTTGAAATAAATAAATTTGTTCTTACACATATCTAAAAGAACCAGGTCAGAGAGCACTGGGCTCTAACAAAGACTGCTCTTAGCGTTCCACAGTAGTAGAGGCTGTGGAGTGTATTCACCTAGGGACTATTTATTTTACAATTTGAAGTGGCACACTTACTTGCCTTTTTCCATTAATAGGAGACAACAGCTTAAATTCAGTGTTTCCTTAAAGATATTAATACAGAGTTTAATTTAGAGAAGTTAAAAAGTAGTAATGTATAGTCTATTTACGTCACCAGCTGTAAGAGCATGTATGCACGGTAGCTACAAGAGAGCCTGTGACATCTGCATACTAAAAATGCGTTAATCAGAGTCTTAATAACTTGCCTTGAACCTGAACACGTGCGGTTGGCATTAGGAACAGGGGAGGAGGCAAAACCCTAGAAATATCGGGTATCGGCAAGAAAATCTGGAGGTGTATCCTGCTTTGAACTAGAACAGAACCAATTCTCCTTTCAGAAATTTTACCTTTCAATTAAGTCTCTTTAAGCCACTGCACTTTTTGAAGTTAACGACATTTTTCAGTCAGCGTCTGCTCCTAGAAGTGATAACGCTTTATACTTATAGTTAATACTAAGGTAATGGGATGAATCGTATGCAGAAAGGCTCTTGCTTATACTTACTCCTACAGAAACCGAAGTCACTCCTAAATTTCCTATGTACCGTAAGGGAAAGGGCATAAAAGGATCCTACATGTAAGGAGGTGCAGACAGGACAGGTGAACCAGAACTGAACTAAGTATTCCGTCTCATACACGTCATGCTCAGTTTACAGCTGAGGAATCACAAAGGTCATCCTCTCGTTTTTCACGGCTGGCGTGCAAGGCGGGGGGGGCTCTTTGGGTTCTTCTGACTTGGAATCCCGAGCCCTGCGTTCCTGAATGCAGATCCCAGTGAATCCAGTCTAGGATTTCCCCAGTACCTGCCCTGCAGCGTCAGTAGTGACGGGATTGTCATCGGGGGATCTCGATACTGCTTTTGTATATATTTCATTATTTTCCTATTGATATCATTATACTTTCCCCCCCCCTTGCATTTGTTTCATTACAACTTTTTTAACTTTTTTTTTTTTTTTTTTTTTCCCCCAACCCATAAGTCGCTTCTTTTCCCTCTCCAGGAATAGAAAAGGCTTAATTGAGAACATCTGTCGTCGGTTTAATAACCAGCCTAGCCTTAAGCCTTTGCCAGGGAGGCAGAGGTGAGGAGGGTGTTTGGGTTCCTGCTGCTGGGATGCGCGGATTTCGGCGCTTCCCGCGGGACGGGCCGCTCACAGAGCGGGTAGAGAGGTTGGTATTTGTAGTGACGGTGCTTAATGTTTTGTAGGAATTAACCATCAGCAGTAAGTGTGCCTATCGTGAAGGAATTCTGTAAGGCTTAGCTTAGAAGTTAATCACGTTACTCTCTTTTTAACTGATATGTATATATGTCCATACATTCATTTGCAGGAACGTTTTTTGTACTTGATCTGAGCTAATTCGAAGACAGATGTATCTGTCTTCTCCTTGGCGCACTTCACGCGGTCAGCAATTCACTGCTGCACTTCCCACTTCCCGCTAGCATGGACTGAGGTAGGACTGTGGGTCCTGATCCCAGTTCCTTGTGTGAGGGGTACCTACGGACTGAGGCACAGGGTGAGCTAGAATTCGTAACGTTTTAAATGTGTTAGTACAGCTTCAAGTGATGGTGTTACTGCGCTGGGGATGTTTATGGTTTTTGTAACTTGCATAGGTTAATTTGAACTCTTCGCGGGAACACTCAGTGGTAATGCCTTCCCCCCCCCCGCCCCCCATTTATTAAAGTGTGGGGGGTTTTGTGTAGTTTTCGGGTTGGGTGGGTGGGGGGGAGGGTTGCTGTGTTTTTTCTTAGCAGCGTTAAGAAATCTCGGGAGAGCTCTTGTGAACAGACTGTCGTACCTCAAAATTTTTTTCTATTGTGGCCTCAGCTTGTAAAGAAAAAACCTCTGTGAGGGCAGTGAATATCCCGCTGGGCTAATGAGCCTTAGGGAAACGAGCATTACTTGGTTTAGATAGCCCTGTATTGTTTTACCTGAATGGAAGAGTGTGTCATTAAGGCCTGGATATCGCTCTTAACTGAGGTGTAATCTCAGTGAATGAAAGACTTGCCCAGGCAGCCCACAGAACACGTAGAAAGGAGTAAGGAGCTTAGAAACAGGATCCTGTTCTTCAGTCACTTCTCAAAGTATCAGGTCTGCCTTCCCAAAGTCTCTGGTGATAGAAGGAGTCGGAGAGAAGACTCAGTAACGTACTACAAAAATGAGAAAAATTTCTAGGGAGGCCCCGGCCTCCAGCCTCTTGCTGAGCAGTTAATTAGGTCTCTGGAGTTGTGTAATTAGCCTTCCGGGCATTGTTAAAAGGTCTGCCACGACCTTCAGTTTTCACAAGAAGGTTCCTTCGAGGCATGAATCCCTGAGAAACTTGAGCATGCGTGTGTTAAGCCGTTCCCAAAGCTGTTCCTGGGTGGAGCCCAACGTGGAGAAGGGGTTTTGGCGCCTCCTGTTGTGTCCCAGCGCGCACCGGTCCCTTTGCCCGGCCTGGCTGTCGGGCGCGGTCTGAGGGGCAGCCCTTCTGGGTCTGCCTGCAGGGGGCTCCTGCAGAAGGGCTCGGGGCATCTCGTCCTCTTAAAGGACGATGGCGCATGACAGACTATTTTTAGGTGTGACTTGCAGTTGGTAACTGGGTAGTCTGTAGCTAGCGCAAGTGCCAGCATTTGCTGTCCAGCAGAGTTTACATGTTTTCCAAAGCTGAACTCAGAAAAGTGGAGCCACTAGTGGAGACTGAGGATCCACTGTCTCAGTCTCTTGGCTGTCACCCTTTGGTATTTCCATCGGCCACAGCTAGAAAGCAGTCAGCTTTTTGAAAATGCAAGTTCTAAATAGCAGGGAGGAGACAAAATGCTTTTTAAATTTTATTGTTTTTACACATTACATTTAAAGTTGCGGTCATGAGAATTACATAAACAGCGTATAACAGAACTTGATGGGTTCATGAAAGAGCTGTTCAAGTACTGAAAAACTGCATTGGCATCACTGAGGTACTAAAAAAAGTGCTGTAGTTCTATGTATTGTCCTTTTCTGTTAACATGTACTTAAATTCAATTTTGAAACGTTTGTGGGAAATTATCGGGGAAAAAAATAACTTTATATGTTAAAAATAAGTATTTGTGGAATTCCACGGTGAAATGGTCTTTGAAACACTAAATATTGCATGACTTGTACAGACTGTATGTTATTCAGCGTTTTAAATGAAAATGCATGCGGTGTAAATTTTGCAGCTTGTAAATGGTGCTTCAGAAGTGCAGAGTTATCGCCTGATTTATTTTTGGATTAAATCCAAGGAAGACAGAAATTCTAAATAAGTGATAATGAGATTTCAGGGAAAACTGGTTGTTTCAGAGCCTTGTAGTGATTGGTTTATGGAGGAATTCCTGTTTGTTTGTTTGTTTTGTTTGTTTTTTTAACTTGGGATGGCTAGCAGTAAAGTATATAATTAAAAAAATAATTCTTCCTTTTTTGTGACCCATTCAAGTGATGCTTCTTGATGTGTCTTGGTTTTGTTGCCCTTGCCATCAGTCCTGCTGCTGCTGACCCGTATGCCAGAGTAGGTTTGACCACTCTTTGACCAGATGTGAAACATTAAGACTGAGCAATTTCTGCAGTTTGGATGTGGGGAAGAAAAGGCTATCTAGTATGTGGACTGTAGTGCTAGAACTAGAATGTGGTTGCCTGAGAGTTAGCTAGGATGTATTTTAATATAATGATGAGCAACAGAGGCAGGGTTAGCTCTGAAGGGTGGGAGGAGACTGACAGAAAGTGGGAAATGTGTGGGTTGAGAAGACACTCATTAATTTTTAGATAAGTGGGATCTATGTCAGTGGAGTAATTAGCCGTACTGTATAGACACAGCAAAATGTCACAATCATCAGTGCCAGCAGGTTTTTCAGACCTTGCATTCACCTTTTGTCTCAGCCTGGGAAAATCTGCAGTTGCCACAGCTCCAGCTCAGTGGTTGTTACTTGGATAACTTTGAGTGCTCGTCACCTAGAAATAGCTGATAGTTCTCTAGGAACCTGAACAGTGCAGAGAGTAGAGATTATAGCAGAGTGAAGACAGCCATTCTGCAAAAGGGAAGTGTCAGCATGGAGAAGCAGCGCTGGTGGTTCAGACAGTTCTGCTTCCAGTAGGTTAGGGGTGCAACTGGAGTTATAAGCTGATGGCAGAGAGACACACAAAGGGGCAGATCAAGGTGTGTATATCCTGTAACAGTTCCTGCATATCTTGCTGGAAGAGATGGGTCTGGGAACATGGTTTGGTACACAGGCTACTGTTCCAACATCAGGTTTCCATCCAGGATGAGGGTGGATGTGAGTTTTTATCCCTAAGGCAGGTGAGAATGTGTAGGAATGTCAGGCCTTTGAGTCCTTACTGTGATGATAATGTCTCTACAGTAGACCTTTAAAGTTTTGCCATCTTAGTTTTTCCCAAAGTGTGATCACCTGCAGTTTTTCATAGGGACAGCTCAGAGTTTTAGAAAATTATAATCTAGTGAGGTATTTTTGTGAAGGGATGATGATAATAAGCTGTGAAAGTATCAGAAACCCATGAGAGCATCATGACTTGCACAAAGTGTGAAGCAGGTCAGCCTTAGTTACCTACAAGAGGGCTTCTTTCCTTTTACCTGCCAGGTGGGAACTGCAAGACCTGAGCATACCATGAATTTTGCTGAAACGTGGAAAAAGCCTCACAGAATAGAGGAAGTTGAAGGCTCAGGCATACCAGTTGTCACAAAGTAGCAAGCTAGGTAACTCAAATCTACAAGTGCACTTTGATGAAAACTTTAATATAACATGATTAATTCTACTTCATCAACTGAAGAACTGAAAGTCTGAAGGAAAAAAGAGAAATGAAACTTCTTTTCTAAAATTCCCTTGGGAAACTAATTATTTGTACTAGTTTTGAGAACTGTACTGAGATTGCCCAAACCACATGGCAGCTTCTGTTAAGTATTTTGCACACCACATCATGATTATTCCTGCTTACACATTTTAAGATACATCTAAATCCTCCACATTCAATCTCCTTCATTAAAGAAGTAAATGCACAGATGATGGATTATTTGCCTACCTTTGTCATGTATGGACTCTTGGTGGACTTTCATGCATTTCAACATCAATGTCATTCTTGAAGTAAAAGGATTGTTATCTCCCTGATACAAATGGGATCTAAAAGCTTAAAAAGACAAAGGACATGTTAAACAGAAACTTTTATTGTAACTTGTGAAAGGATTTGGAACTAAACTTTCAAAGTGATTCACCCAAGAGTGCACATGGAAGGAAGTGACAGAGTTGGGAAGTACTGACTTAAAAACCTTTAAGTAATTGTAGAGACTCCAGATAATGTTGCTTGCACTAGGTCTAGGAGATAGAACCAGGTTCTTAAATGCACAGTTCTGTGAAATTGAATTAAAATTTGACACAGCAGACTGGAAAAAGACTTCTTTCTATTCCAGTGTAGATTCAGTTGGAGAAAAGCAGTGTCTATTCCTTTATGCTGGGATGAAAACATGCTCTTTCCATTTGGCATTTAAAAGCTTTTTATTTTAACTCCATAGGCAAACATCTGTGCCTATATCAAATTGCAGTAAGAATATATGTGACCAGTGGTACTCTGATTCTTTCTGTAGAAGAATGTGGGTGATTCAGGGTGAGATGTGTGCCCATTTCTCAAGGATACCTTATCTGTGTTCTAGTGATTTGAAGGCCATACCTCTACAATGATTAGTTTATTTTCAGGTCTGCAGAGACTTTAAAGGTTCTTCAGTGACCTCTCTTCAGGTGGCAGCTCCTGTGAAGTTCTTGGGTCTTCCAGGTCTCAGCTGAGGTCACCACAGCCCAATTTGAACAACCAACACAGAAAGATGCAGGAAAAAGCAAACAACCAGAACTCAAATGCAAGCTGCATTAAGCAGCTTTTTGTTATTAAGGAACTGAAGGTCCTACAATAATGGGTAATAAGCTGTAAGTGATAGGAGCACATTAATTCGTGTACAGGAGAACAGGAAGAAAAATGCCCAGGACGGTACAGAAAGCAGATTATTCAAGTGCAGTATTTAGCAATATAATGGCCTGATGAGCTGCCCCTTTTTTGACATCCAGCTGGCTGTTCCAGTAACCCTAGGTCTTATGTCCATACCAGCAAATCCACTATCACATCTGGCACCTCAATAAAGAACAATATAAGAACAGAAATCTTGTAGTCAGTTTTCCTTCTTAATCTTGAATGCTGGAGGCTGTTGGTTTCAATGAGGGGGATGAAATTGGGAGGCTTCCATTAATCTGATGATTTGAGTACATAAGAAAAAAAAAAGTGGGTCTTACTCCATTGTGTTTGTACTAAGGCATTACCAGGCAATAATTTTTTTTGGGACAAACATGATAGTTGTAGCTCACATGTTTTTAAAAAATAGAAAGTAGAAAGCAATCTGCCTTTATAAAGTGTAAGTTATTAATTTATTGAATTTTTAACAATTAGTTGAATCAGACTGTGTCTATTGAGTTAATTTTAAGCCTTCTGAGCCTATCCTTTGCAAGAGATCAAATTTAATGGTCATAATGTCATCTTGTGACTTTAAAACTTCAAGGAGGTTGCTGTTCTTTCTTTGATAATGGAAAATAGTATCAATGTCTTAAAAAATAAACCATGTATTTCAACCCTTGTAGTACAGGGCACAGTCAAAGCTGTGATCATGGTTGTTGTACATCTTGATTTCAGTTCAGGTCATGATGTGTGTGAGCATATTTAAATTGCTACTTCAGGAGAAATAGTTAAGCCAATCAGCAGTTAGTTTACATCTCCCCAAAACTCCTGGCTCCTTCTGGTCTTCCTGCCCATGTTCCCCTCTGCCCAGAACAGTTCTGCTCCTTGGAACCATTTCTTTCACTGCAATTGTAAATTATATTCTGAAAGCTGAGAATAGAAGAGTCACCATCCTTGAGGTGGCAGAAATTAGTTTTTAGATACTCTATTGTGTGTTTTCATACTACTCTGCTTATTCTTATCTCCAAATCACAGGTAATAAAGAATTAAGTCTGCTATTCACAGACAATAGCAAACTACTTTTTTTTTAAATTATTTTTTTTATCTTCAGTGTTGATAGACTTGGAGGAGAAATGGAGACTCATGACCAGGAAAAGCTTGGACATATGGAAGAACACAGATTGTCATCAGGAGATCGAAGAGAAAACATATTCCAAAATGGTGATTTAAGTTGTCAGAGGGTTGTAATGTCTCAAGATACCTGTTTGAAAATACCCTTTGAGGACAAACAGGCAGAGGTGTATGGGAAGATAAACTGTAATATGAGAGACTTGCAGGACATAGTGGGCTCAGGATGAACTTCTCAAGGATAGTATCCTTGTCAGTGCACTGTGTGCAATAAAAGTTGCAGCTGCAGCTCAAACCTTCTCCTGCATCATTGTAGCCACATGACAAAGAAGGTTTACAAGTGCATGCAGTGTGGGAAGAGCTTCAGAGGCATCTTGGCTCTGACCAGGTGGTACCCTGCAGTGAGCAAATATTTGAGTGTGCAAATCATGGTGACTGCTTCACATGCAGCTCCAGTCTCACTGTCCACAGCAGGACTCAGAGGAGAGAAGCCCTCCCTGTGTACACGAGGAAGTCAGAATTTCTGTAGTGCTTCTGCGCTATTGGCTCACCTGCGATTACACACATGAATTCATTGTGGTCCTTTATGCCTCAGCAGACTGAAACCACAGGTTCCAATTAGAAAGGCAGAAATAGGGTAGGTTACTGGCTGAGATGAGAGCTGGGACTAGGAACTTTATTGATACAGTTTTGGTTCTGAGTTCAGGTACAGGATTACTTTGTCGCTCTGTCTTTATGACTCATAGTTTAAAAAAGAAATGCCTTTTTAAACTTAACTTTCTCCGTGTAGAGTGTGGACTAATGTGTGCCCAGATACTACAGTCATTAGAGAAAGATGAGTTTAGTAGCTTAAAGAGCAACTTGTTCTAAAAGCCTAGATGTCTCTGTCCTTCGCTTTTTAAAGAATTTTCTAAAACTGGGCTTCAGAAGTTTTTTCATCTTTTAATGAAATTTGGGTTCCTAACTTCCAAAGACACTTCTGAATACTAGCCATTTGTAACCATTCAAGATTTCTGAAGGGATCAGTGCTGAAATGATCTGTTATTTCCTGCTCAGTTCTTACAGATTTGCGTAACTACTTGGCATCAGTGGGATTGGCTCCTCAAGTTAGGAGTCTTGTAGTAGAAGTCTTTGTTTCCTAGCTTGCTTACATAATATCTAGTTAAAAAAAAAAAGGAGTAAACTGAAAATTTTATGGACTTTTTATCTAGAGATGTGCATGTAATGTCTCTACTATTATGGTAATCACCAGCATAGCCTGACTGAAGAGGAGTTTAATTTTAATGTACAATTATGCATTTAATAGAAAACAGGACCGTTACTAAGAACTGAGATGATTGTCCCATCCTCCCTGTTTGTCCTCTTTGACTTTCAGCTACTGACTAGGTTCTCCACTGAAATTAGACCTCATCTTATGGATTCACAGAGGTCAGGGTACTGACAAATACTTTCATTTATTGAAGAATATTTTTTTTCACTGAGATTGAATGATGGTGAGATCTTAGGGTACCAACGCATGCTAGAGAAGTTGCTGTTACTACAATTTATGTTCTTGATAGGAGTCCTCCTTCCTATAGGGCCATGTTGGCTTTTTTGTGGACATGATTAGTAGTATTAATGTCTATTTTTGTGTATTAATACAGATTCTGTATATTAATAAACACAAAACATTTTGAAGTTGTATTTGTTTTTGCCTGCTTTCACTGAGCTTGCCATTCAAATTATTAGGAACAAGAATATGAAGCAGGAGATCCTGGTATTTTTAAAAACTGATTTCTAAGACAGCATTATCTCTGACTCACCAATCACTTCGTGCATGTTTTTAAAAGCCTGAGTTGGAAGGAAATATCCCATTTTTATTTATCTATTATGGACTAGATGCTAAAACAGTATAAAGGCTTTAGATTATTAAAAGATTTTGCAATCAGCACATTTTTAGATTTTAAATAAAATATATACTGATGTAAATATACTGGGATATTAAAATGGAACCTCTCAGTAAAATATTTTTTTACTTTTTGTTTCGTTGCATTATTGGGAGATTATGTGATCTGGGGCTGTTCCCTTCCTAAAATGTTTGCAAGTTCCCTGTCATATAGGAGTACTATAATCTGATGTCTCTGGCGCTGAAGTAGGATGCCAATGGGTACTCCCTGACAACTGCCCAGTTGCTTTGCAGGTCCTTGCCTTTATCTCCATGTTCATAGCTTTGGCAAGTAAATACAAACTAAGAAATCAGAAGTTCTTCCTTTGCAGGTTAAGTTACTGTAAATAAGCTTCTTAGTTTTCATATGCCCACCAAAAATTCTTAGTATGGTCTTAGTTTTAGAATATTAATGATGACAGTTTTTAAATTAAATAATAAAGCCTTGTTTGATTTGGAGTTGTGAATTCAAACAAAACACTGAGTTTATTTCTGGTTTAGTTGTGGGGAAAAAAAATAGGAATGAAAAAGTGGTGAAGTAACTATGTGGGGAAAATAAAGTTGGGACTCCAGCAGCAGGAGATCATTTAAAAAAGGCTACAAAAGAGAAGATAAAAAAAGAAGCCATTAGATTGAACCCTCCCCAGTATATATTTTCTTCTCAGTTACATTAATGGAAATCTACTAAACTCAAATGGATGTCCTTATTCACAAGTGCTTTTGAATGTGTGAGCAATGCACATTGTGTACATCAGCCCTGAGACACTGATGGTCCTGAGTAGGCAGTGCTAGGGGAAAGCCCAAAGCCTGCAATCCTGTACCTCCTTTCTCTGTGAATAAATCAGATTCTTAAAGACAGGAGAGGGGTACAAACTACTGTTTTTATTAAATAAAAATTAAAAGTGCATCTTTTCTGTCTGATTTGTTTAAAATTACTTCTGAGCAGTCTACTGAGGAATAGAAAACAATTACATTACTGAATGGCTGAATATTTGCTTGTGTAGACAGTATGTACTTAAACAAATATATTGCTCAAGATTAGAAGTTTAAATTGAAGTCTGGAAAACCCGTACTGTGAAACTAATATACTGATGATGAGGCTCAAAGGATTTCATCTCAGTTTGAATTTTGTGACAGGGAATTTCATCAAACTTGAGCTAATTAAAAAACAAAACCTCATCATTGGTTTGTTCTTTGAGCCCTTAAGTTGTGATTGTGTTTTTTGTGCTGTAAGGCCTCTCTTTTGCCACTGTCCAGTTTTTCAGAAGCTACCCTGTGTGAACGCTTCTTTAGCATTTGATGGCATCTTTTTGATGTTTTTGACTTTTCTGTAGCAGTCATCATGACTAGGCTACCTAATTTTTTTTCCAATTGTAGCAATTGCTGCAAGGCTGTGATATGGTGACTTACCACATTCTTTTACTTGTGCATTGTTTTCTTCTTTATTTCCTTGGAATAGAAACAGGATGGAAAAGTCTATGTCAGTGGTATACTCTATGATAACCAATCAAAAAAAAATTCAAGTCAATGTTTATTAATCAAAACTGAACAAACCTTTACCATTCATTGTTTGGTTAATGACATAAAATTGTAATGAGAATAGCTTTGTAATAGATTTGAGCACAGTGGAGATGACTACAGATAGCTACTTAGAGTGTAGACGTATCTGAGCTAGCTTTAAGTTTTCTGTATCTGAGCTGTCAAATTGCTAAGCACTGATTTATCTGTCACAGCATAGAGACAACAAGGCCTAAATAATTACCAACATACAATTTAAATAATAGAAATATAGTTCAGTAATTTCTGCTCTCTTTTAAAATCTAAGTAGTATACAGCCACGTGATGCTGGAGGCTATGGAATTCGATAAGGAAAACCTCCTGACTGAGTAATGGCAGCTGTGCGCAGGACAAGGAAATTGAAGTTGTATAGGTTGTTGTAATTCTGGTGCATTTGGATGTTTTTGAGCAGAAGTTTTTTAATTAAATTTAGTTAATGTAACTGTGTGAAGTGTGTATGTTAGCTACATGCACTCCCAGCAGAAAGTATTCCCCTAATATTAGCAATATAGAGAAGAGAGGTTTTCAACATGCTAGACAGATCTGGACATCTTAAAACAGATATTCAAGAAGTTAAGTGCTACTGTGCAGCAATATGGATTTAATTTTTATGTCAGATGATTTATAAGTGAAAGTGCGTCTCCAAATTATAACATCATTTTCAATAATTTTCTCTGAAATTGCCTTGGATTTGATTAAGTTACTTCCAGAACAAAGTACATTTTCTATACATTAATCATTTGAAATGAACTTATATTTTTAATTTATTTCTTATAAGTAATACATACGTGAGTTACTGTTCTTTGTTTGTGGATGACTGCTAGAGCAGCTTGAATTTTATAATAATTCATGAGAAATTAATAAGCAGTCATAATTAATAAACTTAGGGACAGTTTAATGACTATTCATCAGCAGTTCATGCACAACAAATCCAAATGTTTATCAAAGATGTTCATAAACATAGTGCAGAAGCAGCTTTAATGAACTGATAAAGAACATTAATGAACATTCATTATGATTTTCCCTTTGCTGAGAATGAAATCCTCAGAGGAGATCTAACATTTCAAATTATTTTCCTTCTAAAGAAAAGAAACATGTATGTTTAAAAAAATTGTAGTACTTAGGACAAGTGTGAATATAAAATACAGATTCATATTTTCATTGAGAACAGGAATAAGTTGTGGTGGAGTTTAAGAATATCTCCTCTTGTCATGATTCATGTGAGGGATCTTTGAGGACTATTTTGCCACAAGTCTGTCAGGTATTTACGGAGAGTCATCATCTCCTATGATGTGGATTGGTACCTTCACCATGGATTTCATTATTGTCTATTTTCCAAAGATATAGAAAAGTGGAAATGTAGGGCTGCATTCTAAGAGCCTTCTGAAGGAGGAAAAATTAAAACATTAAGTAGAAGAAAAGTAAGAAAAAAGTCTAGAAGTGTGAGAAAAGGCAGTACTATTTAGCAACTCACAGAAAAGGTAATTATTTCTAGAGTTGCATCTGGGTACTGAAGGACATAATCAAGTTCACAATGGGACTACATGTTCATGGACAAGGGATCCATAAAGAAGGGTTGCTAAAGCTGTTAATGCAGAAAGCTACCCTCCAGCATTTCAGGTGATAGTGAGTGCTGAGAGGATATGAGGGAAATAGATGTTAGGTCCTTGTGTTGTCCTTAATTGGAGTGTTCTGTTACTGCTATCAGAGACAAGATAAAAGACATTGGTCCCAGTAGAGCTTTTCTTGATGTTCTTACATGATACTTTCAGTGAATAAAGAGGTGAATCTTTGGGACGTTTGTGAAGTATGTTTAAGTTAGAACTTTGATGAGCACCAAAGACTTCCTGGCTGAGCGACAATGATTCTAATTGTTTTCACACTGTGTAATGCTGATTGGGGGATTAACATTGACAAGTATCTTCTAGAAATTTGTACTATTTTATTTCAGATTTCAGCTTGTTTTGGTAGAAGACCATTTGTAATCCAAGTAACATTTAATTATAACCTAAAATATGGGGGAAAAAAAATTGAACTTTCATTTCTGTTTATCATCAATAAACAGTGACTATGCATTTGAAGAGCTGTATATAATATGTCTACAGAAACTTTTTTTCAGAATAAAATTTTTAAATCCTCCCCCAGTTACCACCACCACTGCATTTATGGAGAAGTGACTGAGTGGGCACATAACAATAGACAATTTCAGAACTGTCTCTTCAGTGAGTCTGTGGTGGTGGCAGGAAGTCCACAAGAGCTTTCAGAATGGTGTGAAGAAAATGCTTTCATGTTTACTTCCATGCTGTATCTGCTGCTTTCCTCATTCCAAACCCTAATGCAGCAAAATAGACCAGAGCAGTTCTATCAGACCGTTGAGAAAGACTCATGAGCACACTGACAATCCTATTTGATATCTGAAGGAAGAACTCCTAAGTTGTTTTCTTCCCAAAAAAATAATTGTGCATGAAATTCTATCTTAAATGTAAGTGGAAAAATCTGGGTTTCTTGCCTACCACAGAAGCAGAATGTTACGTAGGTGAACTTCAGTGCAGCAAATTAGAATCATATGCTCAGGAAACCAGCTTAACAGTTTTGCAGTTTAAAATTTTGGTTATGAGTATATCTTCAACAACAACAACAAAAATAATTTAAAAAATCCTTGTAGTTAAGCACTATATGTTATTAATCTTTATTATAATTTCACTGTTGAAAAATTACTGTATATGTTATATTTTATTCAAATTGTATTTGTAATGCAAAATAAAAATTGTGTGAAGTATTCATTTGGCATGATTCATCTTCATTGGAGATACAGTGAGAAGTGAACTAATCTCTGTTCACTTTCATAAAATACAGCTATGGGTTCCCTCTTATTTCTAGTAACTGAATTTTCACCAGCACAGTGATAAAGGCCTAGATAAAGACTGTTTAACTATATGCTGGTTCCTTTTCACAGCAAGTTAAAATTATATGCATAGCATTAATCACAATTTCATTGCAGAAATATTGGAGGTCAGCTGAATAAAATCACATTTATCTGCAGAGAAACTGAAGGAACAAAACATTCCTTCAACTGAAATAGGCTTTTTTATCTCTAATTCATAGTTATTGGAATAAGATGAAAGCTGTACTAATCGTGCTGCATATGCTTTGAATACAGAATAACTAAGCTGCTTCTGGTTTTACTACTACTAAGAACTCTATAGATACTCATATAACTTGTTATGCTCAAAATCATGTTAAGGGCAAAAAGGGCAAAACTTAAATACACAAACCCAAGAATTTATTAGTAGTATAATTGGAATCTTAACCGTGTAATCAAGGAATCATTATTAGTCCACATACAATTCTGAAAAAGGATAGAAAAGTAGAATGGAAAAGTCTCAGTGACAGCAATCTAGTTAAAAGTGTTACATACAAACTTGCTGATAACCACCCCTTCTACCCCGTGTCCTGGTTTTATGCTCATCCTACTGCCTCTCTGGGTTCTAAGGTTGATGATTAGAGTCTGGTGTGTGCATGTGTGTTGCTGGAGAAAGAGTTCCAATGTGGAATTAGCAGCAAGTCCTTTTGCTTGGAGGAATGTGATGTTGATGCCTTCTTTTTTATCCTAGGATCCACTTGTGGTAGTTTTTTGTTTGCTGGCATTCTTTATTCTCTTTATTACCTCTAAAACTTGTTTTTTCCCCCAGCTCTGTTTCTTTAACTGACCACCAATGAGACCTTGGGGTGTCCAGTAACAGTTTGATCTCTATCTTCTATTATCCTATGCATGAAGTCCTGTAGTGCACCATGGCCAGTGTTTCTACTTCTCAAGGCCTCTACCAGGCCTGAACTTTTTCTCACTATAGTTATATCAAGTGAAAAGAAAGCTCCAGAGAAGTCAAGACAAATTCAGACAAGCCTGCTAAGTCTTGGTCTAGAGGCTGTGTAGATTTTTTTTTTTTTAATATATATGTATAGTGGATGTACACTAGAGAGACCGGCTTCTCAAGAATACCATTATTTAAGAAAATAACCCCTTTTTTGCAGTGCATATTCTAAATTTGAAGAGGTCAGATCAATAACATAACAGTTAACTTTTAAGTTCATCTAGAAGATCCTGACTACCTCAAAGTGTCACCTGCCATACGTATAATTGTTTTTGTCTTTTGCATCAGGCCTGCAATGTAACATGTCAAGAAGAATTTTTCCCTGAATTGTGGAACAAATCAGAGGTAGACATTTAAAAACAGATTTGATTTGCTGTATTTTGCAAGCTTTCTGAGGCAAAATGATAAACCATCGCAGCTTGAAATAATGTGATGAGAACACTCTCATCACTCTGCATACATTTAACTGTTTCACTACCATGCTACCCTTATAAAGTGTTTACAAGAAATAAAAAGAACTATTGGTGATACGCATTTGTAACATCAGAAATGCTGAATCATGGATCCAAATAAGCTATGTGTATGAAAGCATTACATGCTGAATGAGTTAATTGTATATGACCTGGAAACTTATACACATTGCTATTTTTCCCATTGATGGCTGTATGAAATATTTAAAACACGTGTTGGACTGGATTTTCTTGAACAGTATTATTGTATTATTTTCAGTCACTGAATTTTTTTTTTTAAGAATTCTTAATTGAAAAGGTTCCTTTTCCACCCATCTATAAAGGAAATAAAAGTGTTCTAGTATGATTTAAATTTTGATTGATAGTTTTGATAAGAAAACCCATGAATTTTAGAATGAAAATAAGTAACTTTAATGAAGTGGGAGGAAAACTGTATCTGAACCACAGTACTCAGTGCTCCAAGACCCAGGTGCCTAACACTGAGCTTGTGCTAGAAACATGGAATATGTATGACACAGGCACAGATAAAAAGACACAATAAAACTACAAGGAAAGGAACCCTGAGATGGATTTCTTAAGCGTACAAAACGTCATAGAAACAAAGATTTGTATTTCGATATAACCAATGCTAATAATTTATATTTATAAAGAAACACCCAAAGTGGGTTCAAGTCTGCATTTTAGGCAGGGAATTAGTAATTAATAACACATCATAGTTAAGACCTGTTGAAAGGTATCCTCCATAGATTAAGTACAGTATAATATATTTTAAATCATAGAAGTCCTTTACATGTCTCTCTATTTCGGTGGGACTGAATTTATTATGTAAGGGCTGGTAGCAGTAGAGAATAAAGAGACACTTTTCTTTGAGGTACGATGAAACTACACAAAGAAAGCAAAGCCTCCAAGTTAAAATGCAATAAAATAGAATAAACTCTTAGCAGCTTAAAATAGGATTGGCAGTCTTTATTTTGTGGGTGGGAGAAATATATGATAAGTGTTTCTGAAGAGTATCATAGAATCATAGAATCTTAGGGGCTGGAAGGGACCTCGAGAGATCATCTAGTCCAACCCCCCTGTCAGAGCAGGGTCACCTAGAGTACATCACACAGGAACGCATCCAGGTGGGTTTTGAATGTCTCCAGTGAAGGAGACTCCACAACCTCCCTGGGCAGCCTGTTCCCGTGCTCTGTCACTCTCACAGTAAAAAATTTTTTTCAGATATTCACCTTGAACCTCCTATGCTCCAATTTACACCCATTACCCCTTGTCCTATCACTGGTCATCACTGAGAAAAGCCTAACTCCATCTCCCTGACACTCACCCCTTACATATTTGTAAACATTGATGAGTAAATCCACATACAACCTTCACAGGGCAGGAATGTGGGTTTTCTGGTAATCTGACAGGGGAATTAATGAGAATCCCTGTAGGCTGAAGAAATTAGGCTTCCTCAAAGGTGGTATGAAAGAAGAAAGAGAAAACAAAGTAGCTCATCCCAAGGAGAAAGAAAGAATGGTTGCAACAAAAAAATTCTCTTCAGAGGATATGCTTTTAAAATACGCCTTTTCAGGTCTATATATATATATGTGTGTATATATGTATTTATTATATTTATGCCTCTCTGGGCCAAACCAGTACTTCAGAAATCTTTCAGTTTATATTTACTGAATAAAATAATTATCTTGGGGCAGTATTGATTTTGTATATATTTTCTAAGTTTCAAAGATACTTGGATTTTCTGAGCTTTTGTGAGCTTTTTGTTCTTCTCTATTCATAGTTAAAATCAAATGTATTTTGTCTTGATGAGATATTTTCCTAGTAGTTAACTTGCCTTTCTTGTTCTTCAGACTGTTTTCTCTGTTAATATATGCTGAAGTGTCATGGATATAAGCTGGAGCGAACCACAGTGCACTGACAGGAATCTAGGCAGGCAGCAATTAACTGGCATGGCAAAGAAAACTTGGTTTCTTCCATGTCTTCCCTAATAAAACTGTGAGTTCTTACTTAAAACAGGGAGTATTGCACAGTTAGTGTTCTCTCTGTTAGAAATGAAATGTAGTGTTGATTTTGTATTCTAGTGTTAGAAACATAGTGTTTGGTTTGGTTTATATATTCTAGTGTTAGGAATATATAGTTTGTTTGAGATAAGGGAGATATCTGACACCAGGAGTGGTTTAGGGCCCAAGAAACTGAGGAAGTGACTTGGGCTCCATCTGAGAAATGTTAGAAATGAAATGTAGTGTTGATTATATATACACCGTAGTGTTAGAAATACATAGTTTTATTGAGATAAGTGAGATATCTGCACATTCTAAGGACACCAGGAGTGGTTTACGGCCCAAGAAACTGAGGGAGTGAATTGGGCTCCATCTGGGGAAGAAGGTTTTATGGCCCAAGATAAGACCGAATAAAGCCACTTCTATATTGCTCCTCAGGGCAGGATGACACCAGTAGATTTGTTAATTGGGAAGACAACCAAGGGGGCAAGAAAGGTCAAAATTTTACCTTAAAAGGGAAAAGGTAGACTGCTAGAATGGAATGTGTAAACAGGGGCAGGAACCTTACAGGATGATTTGAAGCGTCAGATAGTCTGTAAACCTTGGAGTACCCAGCCAGTGGGGAAACAGGGGAGGGAACTTGGCGTCGGGAATAGGGAATATAAACCGTTATTCACCTTACTATGGGTGTGCCTACTTGTTTAGGTCACCCATTCTTGCAAGAATGTAAATAAACTGTGCTTCGTTGAAGGATCTGTGTGGGCCTGTTAATTGGTGCGACAAATGTTTCTCACATCTCCAACTGCACGTTGCAGAAGTAAAAAGCTTATGTGAACCTGTAATGACTAGACAGGCTAGGCCTATTATTTTACCTTTATATTACCTTGTCACATCCTTATACTTTCTTGGTTGGAAATGTCCTGATAAATGCTATACTGCAAAAGTTAGAGACTGTCCTTTTGGTTTCTCTTAACATCCAGACTACCAGATTTTCTATTGAGAGCAAGTTGTAACCTCTAATACATACAGACATTCTCATGTCATTTGGCTTATTGAATAGTTCTTTGTCATAAGCTAAAGCTTCAGGTAGAGAAGTTGAAGGAAGCTGGAAGAGTGTTTTTTGAAGAGATGGGAGATGTGAATCAAATACCCTCAGAGAAAGGAGTGACCTGGTCCTGAGTAGTGGTCAGTTATCTAAGCTAATTGAACCTCATGTTCTGTATGTAACATCTTGTGTAGGAGGGTTCAGAGAAAGCTGATTCATTCGCTGCATTGTTAAATCTGTAAATTTTCAATATTTTCTTATTTTTCATGTTTTTTTAGAAGTAAGCAAGATACAAATGAGCACAAAATGAAGGAGAACTAATAATTGTAAGCAATTATAAAATATAGCATCTTAAAAAATGGAAGAGTTCAGCAATGTGGGTGAAGTCCATTATTAGATGGAAGTTATTGTATTACACAGAAAATGCTCTATGAACAGAAGATTTTCTTAAAGGTTTTTAATTACGTCCTTTTCTAACCTTCTTGATAAAATTATTGAATTCTGTGATCACTGTTGGGTATTTCTTATTTTGAGGAGTGTGTATGTGTGATCTCAGAATTTCAATGTAAGATTTTGCTGTTTCCTATAACTAACCAGTGGATAGAACCATAAATGCCCCTTGATTGATCTCAAGGTTACGTTTTAGCAGATTGCTGGGGGATAAAAAAAAACCAACAACAAAAGCACAATGGCATTCCTCTCAGAAAGCTGTCATTCATTCACCTTAAACAAGCAATACCAGTAAGTGAAATTTCCCCTTTTAAAATCTTTGAGGAGAGTTGACTGTGAGCTTTTAAGTAGGTCTGAGGAACTATTTGTCACATTCCTGTCCTCTACTAATACTCCCTTGGGGGTATTGGATTTGCAGTAAGCAAATCCACTGATGTTTGATGTGATGTGAGTGCTTTTGAAATGACTTAGAACTTTCATCTAAACCCTGAGATTTTAACAGAGTTTTAATATTAAAGTGACATGCCGAAGGGAAGTTGTACAGTTTCTCTAGCCATAATACACTATTCCCAGTATTTAAATATCTATGTACATGACATTACAAGCCATTACTATATCAGTGGGGTCAAGTAATAGATACAGACTTAAGAGTTGGTGTTTCCTTTCAGTCCAGACTACTCACTGATGTTGTGGACTGTTCTGTTGTTTCTGACTTCTGTCACTTGCAATTCCTGGCATTCCTCGACTGGTTGGGAGTTTTCAGCAGAGTCAAGTTGTTCTTCATACCGAACTACTACACGAGATCTCCAAACATTGACCAGCTGCTTTTTGTTTTGATCACTAAGAGATGCCCTATTCTGTAACAATGTTTTTTAAGTCACTCCTCCAGAGCCAGCTATTTGGTCTCTCAACAGCTACATGACCTTTAGCTAATCTTGTTTTGATATGTCCTATGCCTTTGCCAAGTTGGTAGCAACCAAACTTTTATTTTGTGGTGTAAAGATGACATTCCTTTCCTCTCCCTCAGCCCTTATGAGCTATGAAAGTCCTTTGGCTTTCTAGCTCCTGAACAATCAGCCCCTCATGAATGTAGCTATCCTGCCCATTCAGTCAGCAAATGGCAGAGAGTTGGGATGTTCCCTACCCCTCTCCTCCAGACTGGCCAACTGTGGCATGTGAAGGTGGGCCTCTTCAACTGTAGACTCTGAAAAATGATGTCTGAATGTAAAAATAGTTTAGCTCTCTAAAACAGCTGAAGTCTTAATTAGAAGTTACAAAGTTTTCCAACATTTCCATGCAAATATGGCTTTTACTTAGAAACCAGTCCTAGAAATCTGTGTTTAATTTTTTTTTTTAATTTGTGTAATTTAATTTTTCTCCTCATTACTGACTTTAGCAACAAAAGGGCCAATTATTTTTAAGTCTGATGAGCATTCTTAGATACAGATACCAGTCCACAAAGAAAGGGATTGATGCTACCTCATCATTCCATGTAGATCACAGATGAACCTACCAGATGATGAAGCCCGAGTGGCAACTGTCCTTATGAGGCAAACACAAAGGTAGTGAAAATACACATACATGTGAGTGTTTACATACTCACAATGTGGTGCTTTACCAGTCATTCTCAGTCGTCTTTTCTACTGTTTATGACATGAGTTTAAATAAGGTTTTTCATCATCCTACTTTTCCTGCAGCTGCATGTCATCTTTGTGTTTTTTGCTATGCAAGGAAGGAGTAAAAATGTTTATTTCTCACAAGTGAGTCTATCAACCTATTTGGCTGAAGTTTTTTTTTTCTACTACAACATAAGACTGTGGAATTAACGCACAGGACGCTGCAACAGACCCTTTTTCTTAAGCTATTTTTTTACTGCTAGATGTACTCATTATTGTCTGTTTTTTTACTGTGTATATAAAATAACCTATTTTTTGTCAAGTCATTGTCACTTCTAAGGCACCCAAAATAGTAAAATGTTACTGCTATATTTCTTGTGGATTTACAGAGTTTCATCAGTTCTACCTTTGGTACAAGCCATATTGCATTTGAAGGACTTGTTTCCTGGAATGCAGTTTAAAAGGAATGGATCATTCTTTCGAAAAGCTTTGATCACTGCATTCATATTTTTGCACCTTTTATCTTGCTGGTACATTTATTTTACCCAAAGATTGAGTTTCATCAAACTTTGAACTTTAAAAGCACCTCAGTTTCAAGAAAAAATACTCTGTGAAGCATCTGAAGGCTCAGTTTTGATCTTTTTATGTGCATATTACTTCTAATTTAATTTCTGTGGGACAGTTGTATAACACTTGTGCTTCTAAGACATGAATTACTACCAGTATGGAAAAAAAATATGAAGAATTTGGAAGTATATGAAGTGTGTGCTACATGTATAGTGTATTTCACTTACTCTTGTCTAGAATTAAATGAAAGTAATGCAGTTTTGTTTTATGTCTCAGTTGTCTTTAAGTTTCCCTTAGTAATGCTGAATGCAAGCTATTTGAGCAGTGGGAAAAATTTAAAAATGTTTTAAGATATATCTAAGTGTTGCTGTTGAACGGTGTCAATTTCTACATTAAAAGTGATATCAAATAATTAACATAACATTTACCCTATCTTAATTGGATAAGATGCTATAAAAATTAATTATTCCAAATACAGTTGAAATGGATTTATTCTTTTGCCTTTCAACAGTACTTGGGACTAAAATCTGATTAGCAGTTGAAAAGAAGTAAGGAGGTGAATCATATATCTTCTAATTGTCAAATAGCTTCTGAAGTGCAGCAAAAATTAGTTATAAAAACTTTTAGAGCTGTTCTTTTTGCTGTGTATGTTTGTTTGTTTTGGGGTTTTTGGAACAGTGAAACAGACTGATGTTAATTTTTCATTTTGTTACATGTTGGTCTACCTGTCTCCAATCTAACAGTCCATGCAGTTAAACAAGTTTCAAAAGCCAATGTGTTGCTAAGCAGAATATGATCCTCTCACTCCTTTGTGAGTACCTTTGCCTACTATATTTCGTGTCAGGCTCAATAACTTTATTTTTATCAGTAGGCATTCCAGTTTTCACTAGTTTTTCCTGGGACTTGCAGATTTCTTTAGGTTCTTTACTCAGTAAGTTTTCATTCTATTTGTAACAAATGCATTTATTTCTGGAAATCTGAGGTGTAGATAGTATGTTAGGAATTAGCTGTTTAACAAAATAAAGCCTTCTAACCCTCTCTTTTAAATCTCATGAACACAAAACCTCTGGCAAGCTCATGTAAAAGTTTTCCCATCATAGGATTTTGCCTGTTAATTGCACCAAACATAATTTTGTCTTAGTTATGTTGTTTAGTCCTGTAGACAATACATTTAGGGGAGGTGAATCTAAGAATCAAGCTTACATTCCAAGCCAGTTCTGTAAGCACCTTCAGTCATATAGACAGTAGAGATATGCAAGATTTCCTGATAGAAATTAACCTCATTTCTTAGAACCCAATATTAAGTAAAGAAGTGAAGAACAGGCAATATTTTGATGCCTTTTTTAGCTAGAAGTTAAGTGTAAGGATTCATTCTACTCACAGTTCCTCACTAATTCCATGAACAGTAATACCAGCTATATTAACTTTTGTTGTTTGGCAACTTCTGTGAATGCTCAAAATTTCTCTTGTTACGGGGAACAACTTTATGAGGCAGGGAGAAACTGAAAAGTCTATAGAGCATTTAGCAGTTCTTGGTGCATGTGTTTAAGAAGAGGCTCGAGTGTTGCACAGACTTACCACCATTGGCCTCACAGACTGACATTTTCACCTTCGTCAAATATTTGTAAGTCTTCCTATAGTGTAATGAGGGTTTTTAAGACAGGTATTTCCAGGAAGGAATCTTTTAAGTCAGGCCACAGAGAGCACTGTCAGAACTTGGTGAGGCCACAATCTGGAATATTGTGTCCAGTTCTGGGCCCCTCAGTTCAGGAAGGACAGAGAACTGCTTGAAAGAGTCCAGCACAGAGCCACAAAGATGATTAAGGGAGTGGAACATCTCCTTGATGAGGAAAAGCTGAGGGAGCTGGGCCCCTTTAGTTTGGAGGAGACTGAGGGGTGACCTCATCAATGTTTACAAATACTTTAAGAGCGAGTGTCAGGAGGATGGAGCCAGGCTTTTTACAGTGATGTCTAGCGATAGGACTAAGGACAGTGGGTACAAACTGGAACATAGGAGGTTCCACGTAAACATCAGAAAAAACTTCTTTACTATGAGAGTGACAGAGCCCTGGAACAGAGAGGTTGTGGAGTCTCCTTTGCTGGAGACATTGAAAACCTGCCTGGACGTGTTCCTGTGTGATGTGCTCTAGGTGATCCTACTCTGGCAGAGTAGGATCTTGGACTAGATGATTTTTCGAGGTCCCTTCCAACCCCTAAGATTCTGTTATTCTGTTACTTAAGCTTCCCATACCCTAAACCCACCTAGTAGAATCTGCTGATGCTGCTAAAAGTCTGAAGCAGTCTGAAACTAAATGCCTATGGACATCTGAATGATACTAATATCTATAACTGTTGAGGAATCAGCTCCTGAAGCAATGAAGAAAAGATCTCATGGGTTGGTAGCTCATGGTGGTTAGGGGAACTCCCTTATGCACCTGATTAGGGAATGCACCTGGCCTCCCTGGTGTTTACTGAACAGCTGCATGGGGTGGAGGGGGACAGAATCATGATGCAGGGGAGCTACACTCATCTGCTCAACATTAACCTGCAAACAGTTCCTCATCTTTCTACTTAAGCAACAGATAGAGTCCTTCAAAGGACTCCTTTGCAGCTGCAAGCAGATACATAAGAATTTTGGGTGTGGATTCTTAAAAACCTTTTGATAATTTTATTGATAGCACATGGAACGTCTTTGAAAATACAACTACTGTATTCTCTTCATGCATAACTAAAGAACCAACTTCTGAAACAAGGAAAATTTGGGGGGAGTGGGAAGAGGGCTCAAGAGTTTTCTCCTTAATTTCCTAAAAGTGTTAAGGATTTTACAAAAAAATATAAATAAATAATTCTATAACAGCCATCTATTTAGGCTTTCTGGAGGTTTTAAAGCTCTTTGATGCAAAGGGTGTCTTTTAATAGAATGTCTACATAGTATTTATTGAAGTAAATTGTTACTATGCCTTCAAAGGAATGGAACTTTTAAGCATTTCTTATTCAGTCACACTACTTTATTTACAATCAGATACTGAATCAATGAAACCTCATCACAATTCTAACAAATCTTGAAGCCAAGCAAGTAACAAGACTAAAGCCCAGTAAGAAAATACCCTAAGTGAGAAAGTCCTACAGCTGTTGAAATGATAACAGCAGGAAGAGTTACAGGTCATGAATTTTTTTCATCCTTACAAGCAATGTCTGGCAGTAAAAACAAGACAAAAAAAGCAGCACTATGACTGACTGAAGCAGACCTCTGTCAGTCTTTGACAGACAGAAAAATGGTAAGATGCCACACTGATCATGAATAGGCTTATGAATACCCAGGTCTATTTTCTGTTTTGGAATACTTGCTCAGATTCCAAACATGTATGAATTAGTTTGGTAAAATGCTGATTTGTTGGCAAAGTAATTAAATACTATATTATACAAAGATGCTAGAGCAAATCCACAATAATGGCTCTGATGTTCCACAACATGTTACACATTATAGTCGTGACAACAGTAGCTGGGGGGAGAAGTCCAAATTTGCACAATTTACAGTCCCAGCTCTCTTCACAAACTTGTGCCTCCATATGGTGTAAGGAGGCAGGTCTGCATACAGCTACAGTGTTGTCCAAATATGGGAGCACTTCCCCAGTTACCTTGTACCTCAGAAGAGTTCATCAAAGCTGTAATCTCTGTGTCTGGGTGTCCTGGTTTGAGCCAGGATGAAGCCAATTTTTCTTTTTACTGATTTTTTTTCCTTCAGTAAGCTCTCTTGTAACTAGCAACAGTGTGTTCTGCTAGGCTGATAAGACAGTGGAATGTTTTTCTAACTACTGAGGCTTCAAGGCCGCACCTGCACTCTGCGAGCTCAGACACTATGGGGAGATCTGTGACCCCCCCGTAGGAGGCTGAGTTAGATAGACAGCAAAATTGGCCAAAGATATTCCATTCCATATATCTACGTAAGCTCAGAGGAAGGTCAGAGATCACAGAAGACAACTTCCTTCCTTTTTCTTTTCCCTTCTCTTCCGTCCATGGCCGGCGTCCGGGGAGGACTCTGTTCATCCATCACCGTCGACTCTTAGGCTCGAGCTCTCCTGACCCCCATAACTCTCTGCTCTTTTCCAGCAGCAGCTCCGGGATTCCTCGGGACTCTTCCCAGATCAAGGAAGTGCTGTGGGAGTTGCTGGGGTGGGGGGAGGCAAGAGGCTTTTGCCCATACCTGAATATATCTGTATATAATTGTATATATTTTCTTGTATCATTCATTAGTGTTTTAATTAAAGTTGTGTAGTTTAGTTTTCAATCCAGTCAAGTCTCTCTCCTTTTCTCTCTCTCCTTCCCTACTTGGGTGGGTGGGGGGGAGGGGATCGAGAGCGTTGTTGTCGGACCTGAGTCAAACTGTGACACTGGGGAAAGGAGAGAAAGGAAAGGTGAAAGCAATGGGAAGAGTGGTATTGAGTTTGTCTGCATCACAGCATATCTGTGAAGTCAGTGTGCCAAAAGTCCTCATGGAACTGGGCAGGAGAGGTTGAACTTCTGAGGAGGGGATTAAGCCTCACAGTGTGTGCAATGAAGGAAGTAAATTGGGATCAGAACAGGCAGCAGGTTAAGCTGATGGATCAGGCATATAGGGAGTTAACAAGAGAGTCTTTGCCAGAGTACAAAAGAAAAACATGTTTGGAAGGTTACCAGAACTTTGCAGTGTTAAAAGCCTAAAAGTATAGTTGTTATTCACCAGTAAACAAACTGTTCATAGTAGAGGTTGTCTTATTTTGAGAGTATTTCATAACACACAAGTGGGTGATTAATGTGCAGGTTTTGGCACCATATGAAGGCTTTTGAGTTTTAACAATTTGCAAAGAAAATCTGATGTGCTAAAAAATTATGAAATACACGTCAATGTAGATGGTCTTTAACAACACAGGATGATTTAAAGATAAAAATATTTAAAACATCAGTGCAATACAAATGGCTCATATGGCATTTTTATTCTGAAAACTTTGCTACTGCCTTATGCATATGAAGGCATAGATGTTTACAAAAGCTCCCAACAGGCTTAAGCAACTACCTCCTTATGCTACTGGAAAAAGTAGAGAGATCTAAGAATGTGCTACTAAAAAAGAAGAGCAGTTTGAGAACAGCTTTTGTCAGGAGCTCTACTGAATTTTAACTATATGGTGTAAGACTTTCCAAATCAATTTCAGTTTTCTATCAACCCTTCTGCAAAACTAATATGGTCGCATCTAAAATGAAGAGGATTATTCTGGTTTCCCAGCATTAAAAATAGAAACAAAAACTGAAGAAACAAAAGATTCCCAAGTTAATTGTTTCTTTTGCTACAAATACCAAACACAATAGTAGAAGAACTGCTTAATGAGACTGTTAAAATACATCCTGACATTTCAGAAAATTGAATTAAAAAATTGTGGATATTTACTAGCTGCAAGTGATCTCTATATATGGTTTAAGTACTGTACCAGAAGCAACATTCTTTCTTTTATGAAACTGGATTGGAACCTTATTTGGTATTAAACCAAAACCTTCACATCCAACAAGCAGTCTCACTAAACAGAAGATAACATGGAAAACTAAGGATTAAATCTTACAGGAATACTTTGCTATTTCTTCTTTGGTTTCAGTGTTCATTTAGGAAGGCTACTGTGGAGATTTTAAGAAACAAAAAGAAGCATGCTCAGGTAATGACTTTAAACAAATCATGAATATTCTGGTTCCTGCCTTGATATATGCAGTGCTGATTGCATACTTAAAGATGCAGCAATTCATGTGTTACCACTTTCCAATGTACAAAGGCATACTAAAAGAAGCCAAGAAAAATCTGGAAAAACATGGAACTGGTTGATAAGCACCAGCTTTGCATTGAAATTACTTTTCATAAAATACTGTTCATATCTGGCTGCTTAGCTGTTATATGCAGTTAATCACATAAAGACAAAGGATGTTATAATTTTAACTTGCTCAAATGAATAATATTAATTGTATTACAGAGTCCTATGTGGTTAAGAATGGCATAGAAACCCTGCATGTTTTTTTAATTTATTTTTTTTTAAGATTGATTTTTCCTCTTTATAATTTAGATGTATTTAGTGGATACTAGATATTGAGCTATTAAAGTTCTAACAAACTTAACTTTTTTTTGTTTTGTTTTGTTTTTTTAACCTTTGTCCTGTATTATTAAAGATCTGAGTGGACTGAGAATTGGTAAGAGTTTGGAAATCCCTTGAATATTCAACTGTTTCGAATTCAACTGTTGAGGATATTATGCTGATGTAGGATTTCATTTAGAGTGTTGTCATTTGGAGGTCTCGAAAGGCTAGCACCAATCTGAGATGTTACCCAGCTGTGCACCTAAAAATGTTACATGTGTTGTTTTGTGTGACAGGGAAGGTCAGTGGAAGAGGTGTGTTTCTTGGCAAGTGATCAGTAGGCAAATGATATCTGAACTGAGGAAAAATGGAAAGACAAATGGATATGTGAAAGACTAAGAGCAAGTGCACAAAGAATGAAGGAGCACAGTTGTCTCTGAGGATGAGAGGTGTATGAGTACACAGCTGCTTACAAACAGCAAAACAAGGCCAGATACGGCATTCAGGCATCTTCATAGAGAGAAATAAAACATTTACTTTCTGTTTGTATTTCTATCTGCAAACCTTGTTTCTGGTTATTGATGATGACATAAAAGAATGATTTCTCCCCAGTTATAATGCTGAAAATAATGGAGGGGGTTAGAAAATCAGCATCAGTATCACTATTCATTTAAATAGAAACATTTTGTTTCCATGTAGAATGCGATATATCAGTAATCATGCTGACGGTAAGGGCTTAATTTTGAATGAAGTTTAAGATTCTGGAGAACAGTGTAACCCCTTGTATCTTCAAAAATAATAAAAATAAACATCCTGAAACTTGTAATACATGAGCTGTAAAGCTGATTTTCAGAAATACTAAGTTGAGCTTTTTTAGCTTTTGTTCAGTTTATGTGGCACTCATCACAGAGCAGAATTTGATAGAATACAGATGGAAAGGAAAACAGGACAGGCAGAAAAACATATAAATCCTGGCAGTAGATCCCAACACTGAATAATCATGTGCTTTTTGTTTGTTTGTTTGTTTTGTTTTTTAAATTAAGTTTTATTATTCTACTAGATCACTCAGCTCGATTTCCTTCAAATATTCATTGATATTCTATGTTGCTAGCAGGAGAAAGAAGTAACATTTCAGATATCCTTCCTAGTCTGGAATACAAAATGAGAGGGGTGGGAGAAAAATTTTTATCTTATACAGCAGGTTTCATGAAATAAAACTTGTATGTCTGAACAGAGGAGTAATATTATGAGTGACAACTACCCAGAGATGTCTTGTCTAATGTGGCAAAAGCTGTAGAAGTGTAGAATGTGAGAAGAGATGACTGAAACATATAGCCGTGTAAATGTCATAATGGATATGTATCATGCATTCTGTGGAGAGAAATTAAAAGGTTAATGACAATCCCTGTTTACCAAAACAGCACACTTTCTAATTTTTAAATGTTTTGTCAGCAAAGGGAAAACTACATCTAGGGGAACGTGGGGGAAGCATAAAAACCCTCTGACATCTGTTCTGGTTTTTATTCATGAAATAAGCCCAGAAAGATGAAAAGGATTTGAGAATGATTGCTGGGTGTGCTATACTATGGCTCAACCTCAAGGGCACAATAAACTTAGAACAAGTGCTTAGAAACAGATCAAAGATCCAATGAATTATTTTGCATTTTTAACCTCTGACCAAAACACCATATCCTGAATATTGTTGCTGTTAATTGGAGAGCTTAAAAGATAAGTAGCATACAGGGACAACCATTGCCATAGGAAAGTAAAACTGTGTGATTAATTATGGCATATTCCCTTGTCTATTCAATATGTTTATGTAAAACTTTTTTAATTCTTTCAGCAATAATATTAGAACTTTTCCCCTATGAGTAAAATTTAAATTCATACACATACAAAATTAAAAGGTGAGAATGCACCTAAATGTCTATGTGATCTTATTGCTACCCACCTGAAAAAAAATTAAACAGAAACTCTCCCTTAACCTGTGGTGAAGGTTGATCAATTATATTTCTTACAGTATAAAGACAAAGTTAAATTTATTTGTAAATCTGTGTCCATTTTTAAGAGATCAATACTTAAGCAACTCAATTTTCAACTTACATGTTGGTCTATAACCCAGTGATATTCCTTTGAAATTCATGGAAGTCAATGTGTTCTTTTAGTCTGTCTTGAATAGTAAGATGGCTCTGTATCAGGCTGGGTATCTGTTAAATCTTGATGATTAATTGTTTTGTATAAATTTACACAAAATACTTTGAATTATGTTTATTCACTTTGGTGTGTTTGATGAAATAATGTGAAATTAATTCCAGTGGTATAACTTATTCAAACAGGAAGAAAAAATGGGATTAAATTTAAATTCCATCAACTGAAATTGAAATTCATGTCAGTTCAACACATTTCAATAACTTAGCACTACTGAATGGTGGATAAATGTATTTATTCACATGCATAATTGTTTCCCTAAACAATAACAGCAATTTTACTTTAAACTTATGAAAATCATGGGATATGAATATGACTGAAGTAAACAGTCTTTGCTTGAAATGAATAATCTTAAATGCTGTAGTTTCTGTATTTGACAGGCTTCATCTCTGACGAGATTGCTCCTCTTTCCATTGGTTCAAGCATATGCTCAGTTAAGGGGAACTAAGGACTTAAAATTCTTTCAGAATTACAGGATGCGTTTATAAGAATTTAGCTGGAAGTAAAAAAGTGTTATGGTCTACAAAGATCTTCAAATTACCCTATTACTTAAATGTCACCGTTTGGCTCGGGTTTGACAACAATGCTCTTGATCCCCTCCCTCTCCCACCCAGGTAGGGCAGGAGAGAGAGAAAAAGAGAGAGACTTGGCTGGATTGAAAACTAAACTACACAGCTTTAATTAAACACTAATGATATAAGAAAATATATACAATTATATACACATATGTTCAGATATGTGCAAGAACCTCTCGCCTTCCCTCACCCCCAGCAACTCTCACAGCACTCCCCTGAGCTGTGAATAGTCCCAAGGAATCCTGGAGCTGCTGCTGGAGAAAGCGGAGAGTTATGGGGGTCAGGAGAGCTTGAGCCTAAGGGTCGATGGTGACAGATGGATAGAGTCCTCCCCGGACACTGGCCATGGACAGAAGGGAAGGAAAGAAGAAGCAGGAAGGAAGTTGTCTTCTGGGATCTCTGACCTTCCTCTGAGCTTACGTAGATATATGGAATGGAATATCTCTGGCCAGTTTTGCTGTCTGTCTAATTCAGCCTCCTACAGGGGGGTCATAGATCTCCCGATAGTGTCTAAGTCAGCAGAGTAAAGATGTGACCTTGAAGACCCAGCAGTTAGAAAAACATTCCACTGTTTGTTATCATTCCTAGCTGTAACGCTCTGTTACTAGTTAAAAGAAAGTTTACTGAAGGAAAAAAAAACAACAGTAAAAGGAAAATTGGCTTCATCCTGCCTCAAACCAGGACATTAAAGAATGATAGAATAGTTTGGGTTGGAAGGAAACTTGCAGATCATCAGGTTCCAACCTCCCTTACTAGATCAGGCCGCACATTGCCTCATCCAGCCTGGCCTTGGACATCTCCAGGGAGAGGGCTTCTTTCAAGGAGAAATGTATAAAGGTAGAAGAAGATTCCTTTTAAAATTAATTGCGGTTTTTCTTTTCAGGTTTTCTTAACAGCAGAGTATAGCAGAGCTACAAAGATGATTAAGGGAGTGGAACATCTCCCTTATGAGGAAAGGCTGAGGGAGCTGGGTCTCTTTAGCTTGGAGAAAAGGAGACTGAGGGATGACCTCATCAATGTTTACAAATATGTAAGGGGTGAGTGTCAGGGGGACGGAGTTAGGCTTTTCTCGGTGATGACCAGTGATAGGACAAGGGGTAATGGGTGTAAATTGGAGCACAGGAGGTTCAAGGTGAATATCTGAAAAAAATTTTTTACTGTAAGAGTGACAGAGCCCTGGAACAGGCTGCCCAGGGAGGTTGTGGAGTCTCCTTCACTGGAGACATTCAAAACCCACCTGGATGCGTTCCTGTGTGATGTACTCTAGGTGACCCTGCTCTGGCAGGGAGGTTGGACTAGATGATCTTCCCTTCCAACCCCTAAGATTCTATGATTCTATGATTCTATGATCTTGATTATTACACTATAGTATATGCTCCATACCTTTAGATCTGGAAGACATTCTGGTCATCAACACTTTTCAGCATCAAAATACACCTTCTTTCTGTATATTTTATTTTTCTTCCGAGCCTTTTGATTTTACTTTTTATGTTATATTGGTGATGTACATTTATACACAATAGTTTTGTCAGTAATGGTAAATGTAAGGAATTTAGAGTTGGCAGTCATGGCTTGGAACATGGAAATTACATTGCATAACAGAAAAAGACTAATACTTGGAGAGTTACCTTTATACCTGCCTGTCATTTCTCAGCTGAGGCCTTAGGATCGTTTTGGTTTGTTTTTAAATGAAAAAGTTCTGCTTAACATAATTAGTAGCAATTAAAAGAATTATAGAAGGTTGTGGTTTTTTGTTGTTTTTTTTTTAATGAGGTCAAGAAAAAAAGGTGATTGTTTCATTCAAATGTAAATATATCAACTGAACTTTGGATAACAGAATATTAATTATTATATTAAGAAGATTAAACCTTCTTGAAAGCTCAGACCTTTTATGGGAAGGTCCAATAATACCAATCTGAGCACATGAAACTACTGATACCAGTGGATAAATATTGTCCTCAGTGAAAAAGCCTTTTCATGCAATCATGAGCCTGAATATTTAATGTTTTTTCTTTAGTGAATGCATTCAGAGGAAAATAAAAGGCTGAATAAAATTGAAAGAAAGCTATCAACAGTATCACAATTTCAGGTTAGGCAATTTAGATTTACTTCAACAGTTTTTCTAAATAAAGCTTTGATATGTTTCATTAAAGAGAAGTGCAATTTACAATTAGATTGGTCTATATAGATAGGCTTTGAGAAGGATAACTGTTCTGAGTAAAAAAGGAGACACTTGTACTCTATGTAGCTCTGAACATTAACTATTATATGTCAAATACATCTAGTGAATTCATTTCTCTTCTCTTATTCCAATACAGTTGCTGTTGTTTACCACTGAACTGAATTTAGGCCTGTGCTTGAAGACTAAATCTACAAAAGATGTTAGCCCTCAAACACCAGTACTAGGCACATGCATTTAAAATGTCCGTGCTCAAAACATTTGTCCATTTGTCTTTTAATTCTAGAGTCACACATAGAATGTATGGCAAAGATTTTAAACTTTCAATTGGTAAAAGTGAAGTGTCTGTTCTGGACATATCTAGAACTGCCTAAGCATTCACAGTGCTTAATGGTCAGGTTCTGCAGCAGTGGTTACCTGTAGTTGTTGCTGATATGCATAAACATTTTTACTCCAGGTCTAGACAACATGCAGTGGCTTTTAACAAAGGATTGTACATTTGCTTGGTCACTTGAGCCCATTGACAAAATGATGTCAGGATGGCTAGGAAGGAGGCTGTTCACAGGCTGAGTCAGTTGAATCCACTACAGCTTTATCTTTGAACTGAAGCATAAAGTTGTAGTTAAAGCTTTTCAAGAAGCTTGTTTGCAGCCAGAAAGCTGCTTATCTAAAGCTTCTGTATTATTTGCTACTACAACTTTAGTGGACAGAAACAAGCAGGGCATTTCTTCAGCATTTAAGGGCAACTCACAAATCAGTTATATTTCCAGATCATGAAGAGTTTTTTTGTGTAATGTCATTTATGCACATCAGTTGTCTATTAGAAACTAGGCGACAGTTTTGTAGAACTTCAGACAGGCAACTTTCCCAGTGTCACGACACTGACTTCCACTACTTCATGCTCTGCCACTGTTGTCTTTAGCATGTTATGATCTGCAAATGAGTCTATCTCATTTGCTGGCCTGATGTATTAGAATAGCAGACTTGACATAATATCAAAGAAAAAAACCTGGTCCTTTGCTGGTCCTTTGTTAGACAGGAAGATGGATGAGAACTGACCTCTTGAAGTTCCTTTCATGGCTATTATTCTGTGTATCTATATTCTATGTACTTAGAATTGCCACGCTGGATCGTGCCACAAGGAAGATGTAGGTGAAGTAATTGTCTTTTATTTAATATCCAGGGAGTTAGATCAATGAGATAGGATATGGGAGTTCAAATTCTTGTTTGCTGGAAGAAAGTAATTCTTTCCTCTTAACTCTGTAGGATAGTGTGTTAGACATCATCTATAATGCATTCTGGACATTTTATCTTGCTGAATAGTAAATAGCTGTTGAAAATGGAACAGTCTTAGTAGAGGGTGGATCAAATAGTCAATTTGCTTTTTCATGGGTTTTGGAGTCCATTAATTGAGTAGCATGAAAAGAAATGCAGATTTCATGTGGCTATGGAATTCTTCTCACTTGAAGGACTACTGGATTTGTAAGGTTCAAGGTAAATACAGTGATAAATACAGCCCTATGAGGAGATGCTGAGGGAACTGGGATTGTTTAGTTTAGAGAAGAGAAGGCTGATGGGAGACCTTGTTGCTCTCTACAGCTACCTGAAAGGAGGTGGTAGGGAGGCGGGAGTTGGCCTCTTCCATCAGGTGAATAATGACAGGACCAGAGGAAATGGCCTGAAGTTCTGCCAGGGGAGGTTTAGACTGGATATTAGAAAGAATTTCTTTACTGAAAGAGTGATTGGACAATGGAACAGGCTGCCCAGGGAGGTGGTGGAGTCACCGTCCCTGGAAGTATTTAAAAGAAATATAGATATAGTGCTTAGCTGCATGATTTAAGCACTGATTGAGTAGACTAAGTTATGGTAGGGGGATTTAGGTTATGACTAAATTATCTTCTGGGACGATTCTGTCCAGGGTTAGGACTCTAGTATTAAGGGTCAGGGTTTAAGGGTCTAGGTGTAAGCGTCTAGATTAAATGGTCCAGGGTTAAGGGTCCAGGATTAAGGGTTTAGGGTAAGGGTCTACTGGTACAAGTCTATGGTTAAGTGTCGAGGGTAAATGATCTAGATGATGTGGTGGTGCTGGGTCATGATCTGGACTTTATGATCTCAGAGGTCTTTTTCAGCCTTGGCGATTCTGTGATTCAGTGGTATATTTAGCATAAATTGGTATGAGAGCAGGCAGCCACTGAGTGACAGTTTCAAGGAGGCTGAGCCTGTATGAGGCATGTGAGAAAGACTGACTGTGGGCTTTCTGAAGTATCCCTTCAGTTACTTATGCAATACTAGTGTCTTGAAAGCTGCCATATCTGGATAAGATAAAATCTTACCATAGAGGAAAACCACACAATTTGTGCATTAGATCTGTATTTCCCATTTGTAATTGCAATGAATGATCATTGCTAGAGCAATAGCAAGAATGTACTTAGAGTGCCAGTGATGAATCAGAGAATCTTGGAACGGTTTCGGTTGGAAGGAAGCAGATAGTTCCATACCCCCTGCATGGGCAGGGACACCTCCCACTAGTCCTGGGTGCTTAAAGCCCCATGCAGCCTGGCCTTAAACACTTCCAGGGAGGGGCATCCACAACTTCCCTGAGCACATTCCTAGTCAGTCGAAAAATCTCAATTTAAGATTTAAATCAAATTCAATCCTGGGAAATGTAATTCAGCCAGACCAGTGTAGACGTACAGAATATTTTATTTGGCTCTGGATTATTATAGATTCATAGTACACCCAAACACAGAGACTCGGAGAACATTAAAAAATTAATAGTTTCCAATTATTCCAATTCCAATAAAAATTCCAATTCTTAAATTATTTTGGCACATTAATTGCTGCACACCTAGATAAGTTTAAAACAAGAAGATGTTCATAGATGCTGTATGGCTACTCTTTATTAAGTTACCATGCTGCAGGATAATTGGCTCATGGCTATTACTAGATTCTAATAGTAGCTGCTGGTAAATGTTGGTTCTTCTTGTGATGTCTTAATAGTAGTCACTATGCTTATGTAAATTTCTTAGTCTTCTTTAATCAGCACTGAATAGAAAGAAATAATTTAAAAATTAACAGTAAAACTTTATTGCATTTATGTTAGTTCACCAAAATTGTGATAGTCTTGGGTTTCTAAGGACTGCTCATTTCTAACATGACTTTATTTTAGAAGAGTATTATTCCAATTGTTCATCTCTCAATATACAGAGATTAGTATTTAGTACATTGCAGTCAAATTGTGGAAAGCGAAAAACTTACTGACACTTCTGAGACATTTCTATTCTCCAGTCTCTTGATTATAACAGTTTCTCCAAGGTAATTGCTCTGAAATTAATTTTCTACTCCTACAGTTTTCAATTGTTGACTAAAGATTGAATTAGAAACACGAGCCTAGACCTCAAAGGATTCTCTGAGGGCTTGGACTTACATATTGCTGTTGCATTAGCAACTATGCACTAGTCATGTCTTTGACCTTAGTTTAATTGCAAAAGGTGGTCTGTTATGAATGTATGAAATGTAAGTAAATGTCAACTGGCATATTAATAGGTTAATTTATTCATTAGACTAATCATTGCAAAGCAAACATTGCACTCATTAATAGAAACCAAGTGTTTCTCAAGACTGGGGATGCTCTGCAGCTGTGTGACCCTTCCAGTAAGTATACAGGAATGTGGAGTTAGAGCTCTGGCAGAGAAACAGGAAATTAATGAGGGAGAAAAATGACACAAACCAGAAGACTGTTCCTATGTTGTTAGCTACAGAATTTCTCAGTGATTCATCTAGGGGCCAATTCCATAAATTGTTTTTTAGAGAGGCACAGAAGTATGAAGTTCTACTGAAAATTGGAGAACACAGTAGATGAAGGGGTCAAAATATCCATACACTCAGAAGTGTATGACCTTGAAGATGATAATTTGCACTTTATAGTAGTAAATAGAGACAGGAAGTAACTTTACTAGTATAAAGTGCAGACCATACACTCAGGGAGTAGACAGATTATTTCTAACATATAGGCAAAATTATCTAGTTTAACTTAAACAATTGTTCTCTATTAGCATCTTAATTAGACCAAGATGGATTATAGTGAAGAGTTAGAATACATTAGGAAGAAGTAACCTATGGGGGAAAGATAGTAACTAGTGGCTGGCGACAGTTAGAGGAGCAGGAAACTTGGCCTTGGGGCTGCTGGTCGGAATTATTGCTGTTAGTTTAGGCAATATGATATTCCTGTTCAGGCAAACATGAGAATTGCAACACTGATGCCCAAATAATGCTTATTATAAGGGGAAATCTGTCATGTTTTAAGGGCATCTCAACAGAAAACATTTTGGTCAGTTAATTTGATTCATAACATTCACTTTAGAAATCCTTTTCTCCCCTCCCTGCTCTGTTAAATAATGCAAAATAAAACTTTCACTATTTAATAAGAAAAATATTCAGACAACTCCCTATTAGTTTTTCACTGTTCATCTCACTGAGTTGAAGATAAATGTGAATGGTTTTACCTTCTGAATAAACAAGCCCATTTTCTGTTAGTTACAATATGGGATGGTTAGTGAGAGCTGTGTATGTTTTGTTGTACTGTTAAATAATATATTTACAGAAACAGAAGATGAGATTATATTACCGCATGCTTTTAAGAAACTAGGTAAAGAAGGCCTAATTAGGTGACTTCAAGCCATGGTCACTGCTTTCACTGAAACACAGGTCAGGTGTTGAGTTTGGGCTTTTTTGTTTCTTTGGGTTTTTTTGGTAAGGTTTTTTGTTTGTTTCTTCGTGGTTTGTTTTTTTGTGTATGTTTGTTGTTTTTTTGTTTGTTTGGGTTTTTTTCTGCTAAATAATATTTCATGTATTAATTCCACACTTCTGAAACACAACTCCTAGTTAGTGAGATTAAGAAATACGTATTTGCAAGTCAAAGTTACCATAACTGCCATTCACTAACTTAACTTCCATTTTGCTACTAGCATAGGGCGCTGCCTGGCCTCTTTTAAAAGGGAAGAGAAGAGTGAGTAAAGCATCACTTTGTTCCTTTCTAATCTTAGTGGGGAAGGTTTGTAGTGTACATTTTCCTTTGGTCAAATAAGAAGCATTGTTAATGACTGAAAGTCAAACACGGATCTGTCCCTTGTATGGGATATTACTGGTCAAGGCTAAACTTGCATCTGGGAAATTCCTAGTTACCTTTACTTTGCCTCAGTTTGCCTCTCTATAGACATCTTATTAAAAAAGAATTGCAGGTAAGGTTTTGCTGAATTCCAAGCTTCGTGTGACTTTATAAAGTCTTACGTATTACTCTAAACATACTGTAGTTACTCAAACTAAGTTTAGAAACATAGAAGTTATCTAGATAAGCTGTTTAATATTCCCAGAAATCAGCCAGACAAGTATTGAATCATTTATCATGAACTTTGACAACACAGATTTTGGTGAAATAGCATTATTCCTTATTGCCCATGGAAATCACTAATTCTTATGGGTATCCAAAATCTAGCAGCCACAAAAAAGAATGTGAAGCAGTGAATATAGCCCTTTTTTTTAAGACTGCTAAACTGTTTCTGTCACACATAATGAGAGCTATCTACAAATCCATTTAACAACAATATCACTAAGCCCTGTTTTACAATCTTTCCATGACTGATGGATAATGTTTCATGACTGTGGAAAGATCCAGGGAAGAAACCTAACTTTAAGCAGTCTCTAATCACATAAAGAGTTTTAAAATATATTCAGATTCTTTTTTCAGTGTTGCTTCTTAGACTGTTTCTCTGTAAGCCTGTTTAAAACGCTACTATACTTAATATCTATTTGCAATATCTAAGAAGTAATCTAGTCCATTCAAACTCAACGCATACTAATTTCCTCAAGATTCTTAAACATTTATAGTGCTAATTATGTCTATTGCTGTAATTTACTTTGAAATTATATATGTGCTCCCTTCTGAAATAGAAATCCCCAATTTTGCTTAGTAATGAAGAAAGTTCTATTTTAGTAAACCTTTCTGATCTAATGGTTCAGATTTAATTTACAAATAATTGGTTTATTTGTACAAAGAATGGTGACACATATGTTTAATGCAGATAAGTGCTTATCAAATTTGTTCTAATTAGACACTTTTCTATTACAGAATTAATGCAGACACTGTTGGGACACTGCACAAGAAGCATGCGTATTTTACGAGTGAGATGATTTTGTAAAAGCAATTTCACTTTTTTTTCATGCTGTTTCTCCAGTACACATTGGGTTAAGAATAGAACTAAAAACAGTCAATGTCAGCAGACTAAAGCTGGGAAACCTGTGAATCTAGTTAAGTTTGAACCTGATACATTGCATATTTCTGTATCTTTCTATGTGGAACTATGAATTTGTTCATTTTTTCATGAACACGAATTCCAAATCACCCTTCATTAAAAATAAGTAATTTACATAATTGTGCACCATGGTTCCCCTCGTGAAACACATTTTGAAAAACTGAATTATTGGAAAAACAAATCTATCCTTCCTTTTGTCTGGGAGCTACACAATATGGCTTTGTTCTTGAGGTTTTCTTTGTCTGTGGAACATACAGCATACTTATCTACCATTGTGTTCTCATACTGAAGAAATGGCTAAAGTTGAAGGCTCTAGTGCTGACCAGGGTGAAACCTTTAAATCCTGAGAAAAATCTGGGCTACTTAAAATGTTATAAGTATCTTTTTGGTTTGTGTTTATTTTTTCAGAGAAATCTAGTTCCTTTTAGTGAGATAAACATGGGGTAAGTTTATCTTCCAGTGTATGATGCCATGAGGATGATGTATCTAAGTCTTTTTTTGCTCTACCCTGCAATGTAATAATACCTAAAACTGATGTAAGGCCTAATAATTATCTGTGCCAAAACTACTGTAAAGAAAGAAAGATGGAGGGAAGAATTGGTCTTTCAAGAATGTTAACAATTGCATGAAAAAAGCAGGAGTGAATTGTTTTTCATGTACATTTTGGATAAGGCTAGAAAGATTTATAAAGAATTCAGGAATTTTATCAGAAGAAAATGTTATTAACTGATTGGTTCTTACAGGAATTTAGTGGAAGGAACTGAATACTTAAAGTCAAATCACAGTAAACCAGAGATTTAGGAAAGAACGACAGATGTGTTCAGAATATAGTACTTGCCTTCTGCTAGATTTGTTCTAGATTGGGGACTTTTTTAGAATTAGTGATACCAAGGCATGATATTATTTCAAAGGTACATACACCATTTGGAGAGAAAATCTGAGTAAGACCATAAGAAGGAAGAAGAGCAGCATTTAGAATTTTTTTGGAGAAATGAGAGAAGCAGATCACCATGATGTTATACTGATGGGAAAAGGGAGAAACACATGAAAAATGTGATTAGTTAGTTTTTTATGAGAATGTCAGAAACACCTATTTGCTAGAAGAAGAAAAAGTGTAGCATAAGACTCAACACAGCATCCTCATAGCTAAACTGAAGAAATGTCTGGATGATGGGGTAGTGAGGTGGATTGTGAACTGGTTGAAGGAAAGAAGAAGTCAGAGAATTGTGGTCAATGAGACAGAACCTAGTTGGAGGCCTGTATCTAGTGGAGTCCCTCAGGGGTCAGTACTGGGACCAGCACTGTTCATCAGTGACCTGGATGAAGGAACAGAGTGCACTGTCAGCAAGTTTGCTGATGACACTAAGCTGGGAGGCATGGCTGACACCAGTAGGCTGTGCTGCCATTCAGCGAGACCTGAACAGGCTGTAGAGTTGGGTGGGGAGAAATTTAATGAAATACAAGGGTAAGAGTCTTGCATCTGAGGGATGACCTCATTAATTATTACAAAATATGTAAAGGGTGAGTGTTGGAGCCAGGCTTTACTCAGTGATATCCAATGATAGGACAAGGGGCAGTGGGTGAAGCTGGAGCATAGGAGGTTCCATGTAAACATGAGGAAATTGTGAGATTGACAGAGCGCTGGAACAGGCTGCCCAGAGAGGTTGTGGAGTCTCCTCTGGAGACGTTCAAAACCCACCTGGACACATTCCTGTGTGTCCTACTCTATGGGATCCTGCTCTGGCAGGGTGGTTGGGCTAGAGGATATTTGGGGATCCCTTCCAACCCCTAACATTCTGTGATTCTGTGATTTTAAGAGAAATCAGAGAAGGCAAACAATGATGTATGCAAGTCACCAGAACTGTGCAAGATTTTAATCTGTGGCTGGGTATTTGATGTACTTTGGAATTCATTTAGTACAATGCAATAACAGGAAATGTATCTTGCTGACCTATGTTGTATGATATCATTCACAGCCTGAATAATTTGCCTAGAGATTGTAACCTACGTATAGTCTGATCCCTACCTGAGGGACACAGATGATATGGTATCATAAACATAAAAGGATCCCAAACCCTCAAAACAGACAATCAGTTGAACTCATCTTGTTTTAGTAACAATAGCACCTGTTGGTAATAACACTCAAACTGATAGAGTCAGTAATGTGTTAAAATGTAATATAAAATGAGTTCACTGAAGTAATTTCTGAAGAATGAATTTGAATTAAAACATATTAGAATCACATACGTATTTTGTTTCTATGTATCAGCTGAGGTGGAGTAAAATATTAAGGATAACATGATTATAAATAGTGGTCTAATTTATGCCATAAGGGTTTTATTGCTGTGCTGTGTTTTATGGACTAGTAAAGAAAACAGTTGTTGTTTTGGCTCCAGTATAGAATGCCAAATTCAGTATAACTGCAAAATTGTGATGTAGTTAAGCCTACTTAGCTTATACCATATGAAGTCTTAGTGAAGTCAAGGTGACTCTTCATGAGATAAAGTACTTCTAGTGATGAATAAGGTCATCAAAGTTGAGTGCTTATCTACATGTCACTTTAAAAATAATTCAATTGTTATTAGAAAGTACTAAGATCACACTGACCTCAACAGATCTGATACTCATGCTGAAAAAAACAACAGTAATTGGATACCAACTTTTGCTGCAAAGAAGATACTATAATATTAATTTAGTTTTATACAGATATAACAAATTGAAACAGTGGATTTCACAGAGAGCAACTAAAATGGGAACTGAAAGAATACATTAGCAAAACAGGGATATCCTTCAGTCCAATAAAAAACATAATTAGCAGGAAAACACCAAAGTGCTAAGTGAAGTGATAAATGAACCGTATGGAAGAAATGAAACATGTATAGGAAAATAACTTGTTAACAGAGGATTAAATGTCTTAGTTATAAAGTACTGGAGTTATTAAGTCAAACAACTTAATTTTTACCTAGCAATTGGAAACCCGGCAGGATTTATAAAGTGCAATTTTCTATTAAAAGTAGGCTGTTGAAGCATCAGGAAAAAATGCAGAGAATGCACATTTTGTATCCACATAATGACATCCACCACATCCCTGTAGGGGTACTAGAAAGTGATGTTTAAGTTGTGTACCAATCTCATTTTGCTGATAACACTTTTCATCAGAAAAGATGAAACAAATGTGACTTTCAAAATTTAATCATGAAGGACAAGGACGCTGGATAAGCAGTAACCACTTTAAACATCTCAGGAACTTGCACTATAAATGTGCATGTTATCAACTTGAAAGCAGACCAACATACTTCAAGGCAAACTGCCCAGATTATTTTAGCTCTTGAAGTAGGAAGGACACATGGTACTTTAAATGTATTATACAGGTTACAAAAGAGAGGCATATTTGCAGCATCACATAAATATGAAATAGCCTGAGGTGAAAAAAGAGCTGTAACCAGAGGCCATTAAACTGCTTTTGCCTGGATAAATAAATCTGAACAGCACAGCAAATATGCAGCATTTCAGCAAAAGCACAACATTGCATTTGTAATATGCCTGAAAGAGACATTTAATAGACAGAATGGTATGATGGCAACTAATACTGGCCACAAGAAATTATTTTAAAAATACTTCCTAAATTACAGAATATGGTTTTGCAATTGATACAGGTGGATTTGCAAGAATGCTGGCTAAAGTCAGAGAATAATTTTAAAGGTCTTACTAGGAAAAACAAAAATTATTCATTGAGTCAGAAAAACTATTCATACAAAGAATAACAAAAAATCTCTCAATACCATGATGAAATATATATGATAATGCAATTTATAAGAAGGGCCAGAAAAAAGCATTTGTCTTTCTTGACTATAGTAGCTAAATGGAAAAAGCAAAAAGACTTTCAACTGGTTGCTCTATTTTATTGAGGAAAAGTACCCGACTAAAAAATTTTATTAATTATGCTGGCAGTTGGATTACATTTAGCAAAATAAATCAGAGTAAAGCATGGTCAAATATGTATATAAGACAAAAAATATTTCCTCATTAGGGGCACACATTCTGGCATACATGTCCAAGTCAGAGATGGCTATAAAAGGGGTCATAAGCAAAGTGCATGTACATTAAATTCGCATACATCCATGTCACTATTGGCGTGGTTTTCTCTCATGTTTCCTTACTTAGGCCAGTTCTCACTCATCTGCTTGGTCAATATGAGCAGTTGTTCCCATGTGAAGTGAATTATTCGTTTATGTGCATAATTAAGGGATATAACAGTATCTTCCTGAAATGGAAGGCATTTATCCTGTCACTGAGGCCGTAAAGTGTACAGTTAGATCTGGATCCAAAAACTCATCTACATCTTTACCTAATTTTTCATCTGATCTTTGACAGAACCAATTTTTATGTTTGGTTTATTTATAGTTAAGCATTGTTATTTCTTTCCTTTTCATGATATCATTAAACTGATCAGGATAAAATATATCCTAAAATATAAATTTGAAAGATTTGGGGTTTTTTCCCCCTCCCTCCAACTATTTCTCAATAGAAAACCTGTATCCCTGACACTTCAGGACTAATATTGTAAACTGAACAGGTTCAGATGAAACTTTCTGATTGTTCTTCCCCAGCTTAACCATTTTTGTCTTCATCCTCACTAGTACTGGAAATACTGAATACAGTGAGCCAACCAGTCATACTATTTAAAAGTAAATATTTAAATGATGAGAAGAATGTATAAACAATACTAAATTACTTCAATGAATATGTCTTCAAATACTTGTTTTCAATATGAAATTACTAATTCCAGTACATACTTTAATTGTACAGGAATACCATACTCATGATGGAAACTCAGAAATCTTATGAAGGTAGAAACTTGGCCTCTGAAATGCATAACTGGAAATCATATTACTTCAATGAATCAAGCTTTTATCTGTAACATTGCAGGATTTCTTTTTTTCCCATAATAGTTTATATACAAAGTTATAAAAGAATGGTCATGGAAGATTTCCTCCTCTTTCTTTTTTTCTCTGACAGAGGCCAGAAGAGACAGAGGTATTGAGGAAAAGAATCACAGGAACAGAACAAGTGCAAAGGTATTTTTACATGGTGTGTCCTCTTGGCTTCAAGCAGTCATCACTTTATCTGGACTGTCATTACGCATTTGGCAAAGAATTCCTGTTTTAAAACTCTCACTGTATAATTTCAATGCATGCTCTTCTAGCACATTACAAAAAATAGCAAATACTTGTTTTACTCACTCTGTTAATGAGTCTGCATCTGTCTGTTTGTCTGTTTCTCAAATTTGCTAGTCAATTAGGCTTTTTAATGTGAGAATTTTTTTCACTTGGAAACCACAGAGTATCTCTCATCATCCTTATTTCTGCATTTCTAATGCAACCATGTCTTGTTTGAAACAGTGAATGAAATTGCAAGGAGCTAAATGTGCAACATGTAATAGCATGAGGATTATTTTCTGCATTGATTTCTAAATGATTCCTAGCACTTTTGAAAACATTTTGGAAGATGGATCTAATTTTCAAGAAATCATTGTCTTCATTTCTTCAGTTTAATTTTTTAATTTATAATGGGGAGCTTTTAAATAACATTTGTAAAAGTATACAATTACATTTTACCTTAACTCTAGCTTACCAGCACTCCATACTTACTGTTTTCTATAATTTCCCTTGGGACTCTTAATTTTGACAATAATATGTCACTTGCAAATGCTACATGAATAACAAAAATACCTGGAAGTTAATTTTTATTGTAGTGTCTCCAAAATTCTAGTATTTTTTTAGCTGTGGATTTTATTGCTTTTCAATCTTTTCTTTTGATTTCCACTTGCCTTCCTTGTCAAAATTTTAATTCAGTTTTATCTTCTACTCATGGTAACCTTTCATAACTACTGGTTCCAGAGACAGTAATCTGTAAATTCTGTAATTCAGATTAATTTGCTGCATAAGCTTGTAAAATAAGATGGGGGTAAATATTTATACAGACATCACATGATAATCCTTCTGTCCTATGTATCTGCGATTGTTCAGCCTGGAGAAGAGAAGGCTCAGGGTGGGACTTGTCAATGTGTATAAATAGCTGACAGGAGGAGTGAAGCAGACTCTTCTTAGTGGTATTTGGTGGCATGAGAAGAGGCAATGGGTACAAACTGGAAGACAGAAAATGCTGACACAAAATACTGTGAGGGTAATTGAACACAAAAACAGTTTGCACACAAAAGCTATGGAGTCTCTATCCTTTGAATTATTCAGAACCTAACTGGACATGATTCTGAGCAACCTGCTCTAGCTGATTCTGTTTTAAGCAGGGTGTTTTGCTAGGTGACCTCCAGAGGTGCCTTCCAACCTCAGCAAATCTGTGATTTTGTAATTAACTTACTCAAAGGAGAGAAGCCTTATGATATCCACAAAACCCCATAGACTACAGAATTGCAAATGGTACTAAGTGCATTAAAGAAAGCAAAGCTTACGTTATGTTTTGAATTCATGCCCAAGAGTATTACAAGTCCAACCAGCACCCCTAAATATCTTCCCAGGCAGAAACATCTGCTAGCATATCAATAGCATTAGCAAAGTTAATGCAGTTGGAAAAATACTAAAATATCAGTTTAAAAGTGATATATAATGGTGTCACACCAAAATGTTACTTCTATGCTGTTATTTGGCTTTGAATGGAAAAAAAGCAATGCTGTACTAAAATGATAACTGATTTCGTTAACCCGTAGAAAAATAATCTCAAGGTAAAAACATATAGTTCTGTAGAAAGTTGGAAGAGCTAATCTGTTGGAAGTTGAAAAGATATAAGCACACGCAATGGACTCCTAAAATAACAAGTTCAAAGTAGATGGAAATCTAAATAGCTGAAGAAAGGCTAATGATGCATAAACTTATTAGACATCTCAAGTGGCCCATCTGAGTTACAGAGTTTTCCTGCTTATACTGTATTTTCCTGCTCATTACTGCCTGTAATAGTAATGGAAAATTTAATTAAGAACTGTTAGATTGTGTATATCTTTCATATATATCCTACTGGAGTTTTAAAACAAAGTAGGAATCTATAATACTAGAGGGTTTGTAACTGGGTAGCATACCCAAGGATTCAGCTTTCTTCCTGTGTTGAGTATCTTCATTATAGCACTTAGATCCTCAAAGTATTTATGCGAGTTACCTTTCTTCAAATTCCTTTGACAGGAACTGTAAACCAGTGCTTTCCAGTAAAATTTCCTTGAGGTCACTGCAAAAAAGACCATAAATGCATAAAAAGATCATTAGTTGTCCTTAAAAAAGAAAAGATCTGTATTTAAATAGCAACACGTCATAAAAATGCTTCAGTAAAAATCCGAAGACACATGGAACTGCTTTTCTGGGATAACAATATCTGGTTTTGCTTATTATTTCCTGTGAAGATTGTCAAGACAGTATCTTATTTTATACAAGAACCCCAAGTTATGATTAGATGTTGTATACACAGAACAAGAGACAAACTTTTTGTCCTAGACTTCACAGTCAGACAAGAGAGAGGTTTGTAGGAAAAATAATCCATTGTAGTATTTTTTTATTATGCACAAATGGGATTCAGATTTTGTGAATCTCTCTTCTGTTATTGATATGTTCTTGTTTTTCTCTGAACTTTTGTTCAGGACACATAGAGAAGCAAAATGTTTCTAGTTTAGCAAAAAGAGGAAAAGACTTAAAAATTTCTAAGAACAAGTTTTCTGATAGGGCATCATAATAGCAATTATGCTTCAAATTTAAATAAGAATTTCATAGAATTATTAGTATTAAGAAAGTATTCTTAAAATGTGGATTCTTAACACAATACATACTATAATTAGCTACAGTATAAAATCCAATGTTTTATATATAACAGTGTACATAAAAAGATTAAACTGTGTATTTTGTCTTACTCATGGTTAACAATGAAAATTAAACTTTCTAAATAAAACTTAAAAAAATAATTTGACTGAAACACCTTGGCAACTGCAAAGAGAATAATGATGAATTATGTTTTGAGAATCTTTAGTGGTGCAATTATAAGATGCTCATTAAAATGATACATTTGTTCTACTACATAGGGTAAAAATAAAAAGGAAATGCATTCAGCTATTGAATTCTTTTTCCTTTTAAAAGACAATTGAAAATAAGGACAGTCATCCCTCCAGGCAGTTTTAAAACACTGTGGCGTCTGAAATAAGTTAGTGAACATCACTAGAGAAATGATAGGAAATAAAACGCACAGATTTTTGGTAATAAAATGACACACTGGTTTGCTATCAAAATCAAACATCAGTCAAAGTAATAGTCTTGTCAGAATTATGACTGGAATTGGACAAGGACTACTGACAATAACTTGCATAAAAGGTGAAAAGAAATCGGATCTCCAGGGACTTTGTCTATGCAATCAATTTAAAACAAATCAGTAGCAGAAGCATTACAGTACAGGATACTAAACCCCCCCACATTTATCCTCTTTGTCCTTGAAAGCAACAAAAAATTACTTGAATAGGATATGTAAAGTATGTGGCCATGTAGAAAACGCAGAATTAGAAGTGCAAGTTATTATATTATCAATTTGCCTAGTTTTTAAAGTATTAGCTAGTACATGTGAAGGTATGGGGTAAAGGAAATGAGAACACAATAACCAGACTTAGAGCTTTGCTTTATTGGGAAACATTACAGAAGATTTGCCTTCTTAGGGAAGCAACAATTTTAAGGCTAAATTTAAAAAGTTTTATTGTGATAAAGATAAACTAGGAGAAACTTAATCAGAGTATGGCTATTTTATCTTCTCTGCTTTTTAACTGAAAGAAAGATGTATATACATTCTTTTTCAAGACAGAAATCATCAAAATTAAGGTTTATCTACAAAATGGCAAGCAGATAAACTTTGCTAAAACAAGCTTTTTCTCAACATCTGTTTGAGATGGTATCTTTGGTGATTGTCGATATTGTGTATACAGTTGTGTACAGCACTACACTGTTATCTGTATCTGAAGTCCAGTGGTGTCTACTTTTCATGACATGTTCTCTAAGAACCCAGAGTGTAACTAAATTCTACATGCTCTTTCTACCTGTATTAGAATGACTCTTGGTTTTGTATCCATCCCTTTCAAGCCTGCTTAGCCTGTCTTCATCAACTACATTTTTCAGCAAAACTTTTCTGTATGTGGTCTGAATTCGCAAGGTTTGGGGCTGGGCTGTGTCACTGTATTACCCATTTGAGATTTCTTCTATTTCAAAGTAGTTGTGAGAACAGATTCTGTTGTAGCTCTGAAAAAGGGTGATATTGTTCACCAAGTCTTACATACTCTGTATGCATCAGACATGCAGAATATGTGCAGATTCGTTAGGAACATGCATGGCCTAAAACACTTTCTCCCAGGGATAAATGAGTGCTGTACAGTTGTTTTGTTACTCTTGAAAAGCCCTTCGTATCAAAATCATCTCTTACACAAAACGTAATCGTGATGATCCTAAGAATCAGAATCCTTTTTTTTTACAATAGAAAATCAAACTGCAGCCCACCTATCTTTTTGACAGGCAGCTACTGTCAAATCACCTGCAAAAACAGGAGAGTTTATTAAAAATAAGACATTTTTCACAAAGGATGTCTTCACCTGCAGTGAAAGCACAAAACAAAGGCTGTGGAATAAAAGGACATACGAAAAGAAAATATTAAGGAATCGACTCAGACAAGTAGAAATACAGAGAAGTATAACAGAAGGAGTTCATCCAGTAAATTTGTCAAAAGCAGATAGTAAAATTAGTCAAGACAGTTCTTCAAGCACAAATGAGATGGCAGAGTTAATGAGAAGAAAGGCCAAAAAAAAGCAGTAAAACCAGCTCTCATGCATTTTGCATAGGAGGCAATAATACAGAAATTACTAGAAGACTGTTTGCAGTCTCCATTTGTTTTAAGAATGTAAACCAGATTTTACTTCAAAAGCAGTTTCATAATGATGACTTTTCACATGGAGGAGATAAAGTAAAATTAGACAGGAAATTCAATACTGAAAATATTTCTTTGGTTCTATTCCAGCTTGCTTCTTTGTTTCTTGGATGTCTGCTTTTAATTTTAATTTTTTCTCTGTAGTAGATCTTCTCTATTTAGCTTACATTTTAAGAGCAAAGTTAACTGTAGCTTTTATTCCATTATTGATATTTGCAAACCACCCAGGTACTAATGATGCAGAAAAGTGTATATGAGCTTGAGAGATCGTTGTTGAATCACAGCATGGAGCCACAGATAATATGGATACATACACTCTAGTTTTACTGAAACAGACTTTGAACTGTCATACATTTGGATATCAGTTGGTCAAATATTTCATTTCAAGGAAATTATTTTGTGTGTGTGTGTGTGCCAAGAGAAAATATGATGTTAATCCAGTGAGACTTGGCCCCACACTGCTTCAAATAAGATTAAAGGGATCGCCTACCAGGATGAAGTTCTATTAAGTTTATAAATATTCATTGCTATATTGAAAAGTTTAAAGCAGACTGAATTTCAGTTAATTGCTCACAGGAAGTAATCTTCTTATTTAAAAGAATACTGTTAATTAGATTTTCAAGGAAAAAGAACTGGAATCCAAGATTTTTGTACAAAGAAGGGGCTTCAGGCAGCTGAGTTCTGTAAAACACAGAAGTGATCAGATCAATTATGAGGGTTAAATTAGTCACTAGTTTGGTATAAAGATATTTCGCAGTTACAAGATAGTATCTTTTTAAAGGATTAATTGTAGATGAATGTTCTCAACCAGTCAGAAGTTCCTGAGTATCCTGAGTTTAAAAGCTACAGAATCCATGTCCACATCAGACAGAAAGGAGGAACTGAGCTACATTATGCAAAACCACAGAGTAGAGGTTTCAGAGTAGCAGAATCATCTGTATTAGAGGGGTTAAAATCAAATCAAATCAAAACAAAAAAAAACAAGATCTCAACTCTCCAACAAACCTTGCTCCCGAGTATCAGTAGACAGCAGAGCTCATAGCAGTACCCTGATGGACTGTGGCTACAATTGTGTTGTCACTACCCAAAGAATAACTTGTTAATAGATGGGTAAATAATGTCAACAAGCAGCATTTACCTTAGATTGCCTTGCAAAATATACCACTTAATCTGTATTTCCAGCAACAGCATTAGCACGGCATACTGTTGGAATTCAGTAAAAAACCCCATGAAAATATCAGTGGTAATGAAAAACACTGGTTTAGTTTCTTTGTCAATAATTGCATATATTCAGTGAGCTCAAGGTTAGAAGCTACTCTTTGTCTTATTTTCTGTTTATCACAGGTGGAAATAATCTTATCAGTTGACTATACATAAAAGAAAAAAAAAAAAAAGAAGAAAAAAAAAAGAGCTGTGTTTCAACAGGGACTTGTCCACATAGGTAAATAAATGTGGAATGAGCTAGAATGAGAAATGACAGAACTTCTCTCATTAACACTCCAGAAGAGCACTCCTACTCTGCTGTCCTGCTGTGAAATGGAATTTATTATACTTTGGAACAGTATTAAGATACAATGCATTAAAGTTTTCCTTAGTAGGATGTTTTCTTTGCCATACAGGAGGTTATAGAGAGAGCCACTGTAAGCATGGCAACAATAAAATAAATAAATTCCTTCTCCTCATTAACTTCCACATGTTGACAGTTTCAAAATAGCATGTAGTTAAAATCTGTCACCCAGGCTATGCTAGTAGAAAGAGAATCCACTTTGATTATTTATACTGAAGGTTAATCATCGTTTTAGTAAGGATACTTCTTTTCACACTTAGTAGCTACAAAAACCTTGGCTTTCACTTTTTAGTTCTTTTTTTTTTTCTTTTTAACTATTCAATTAAGGAGTGCTTTAGTAGTCTATTATGAAAATACACTCTGAACTGAATGAAAAGCATTATTAAAGTCAGTGGAGAAAGCTCTCATTAACTTCAGAGGATTTGAAACTGCTTCAGAAAAGCCTAGAGTTTTGTTACTTTTTTTTCTTACCTTCATGGAATTTGTTTTCCAGTCTGCTGAAGAATGTACCCATTTTGTTCAACTTTTCAGGAAAATTCATGAAATAAAACTGATGAGCTCTGAGGGTCTATGCTTAAATTCTATATTACTGATGCTTACAGGGTTTAAACTCCAATATGTAAGCAGTTAGTCTTGAGGAAGTTCTCATTCACCTCCTTGGCTCATCTCTCTTAGGTTGTTATTGAAGTAGTAGTGACCTCAGGAGATACATCTGTAATTACATGGATCCATTTGTTCTGTTTTTTCTCACAGCAAGTATAGTGCTAGATCATAAGTGGGACAGATGTCTGCCCTGATACCAAGTAAGGGCAAATTGTTGCATTACATGTTGCTCTGGTTGTGTATCTATTATATTGGAAATATTTTTGCATACTTCTGAAATAGTTTCCTAAATATAAGTTCCCTCTGAGTTTGACTTTGGAAGAAAAAAAAATAATGAAAACTGATGCACATCCTCCAGAATTACAGTATGAAAACATCACATCATTTCAGTTATTAATATTCCTCTAATGATTACATAACTGTCTAAATGGCAAGGAGATACACCCCAGTTCTTTGAACTTTAGTTGAGAATAGCAACAATAAAACAAAATATTAATTAAAAAGTTTCTCTGCCAAAAATAGTAACCCTAAATAAGAAAGATGAAAGAAATGTTCTATACTTTGTTGTGATAGCTATGCTTGTAAAAATGGAGTCCACATGCATACTGCTACCTTTTCCTTGTAAAATGCAAAAGCCATCTTCTTTCTAGTATGATAAAATATATATTTAAAAAATTCTTTAAGATGCTGCCATCTTAGTAGTTTTTCAGTCTTGCCTATGTCTGGCAAATACATGTGTAGATTCTGCTGTCCTTAAATAGTTATAAACTATTACACAAGTGACAATTTTATGGTGTGACCTGTGCCACCTAACATTAGAAAAGTAATTGTTTATGTTAAGTTAAAGAAAACTGCCTACCTAGTGATTTCTAGCCCTGGGTAAGTAGCAGAGGAAATTTTAAGGGTTTCCAGCACACTTCAACTGTGCTGGTTTTATGCTGGCACATAATCCTTCAGGCTTCAAAGCCTATTCACTAAGATACCTATGAAATGCTTGTGATGTTTGCAAACACTTATAAAAGTTTTCAGACTTTTCAATAATAATTAAGAGAGTTTTAGATAATACCCACTTTTTTTCTACAGCTGGTTCTTTTTTCCATAACCATTGATGGTGCTTTTAAAAAGGCCCTTTCTGCATTTTTTTCCTGGATATACAGTTTCTTACCAAATGGACATTAACTAAGAAAACTTTAGACAGCTACATTTTATAGCAGGATTTTGAACAGTTTTAATTTCTCACTCTATTTAGCACTCTGCTATGGTGTAAATATCGTACCGATAGTTCTTATGAATAATAAAGTAAGATTCCTTTTTTTTCCTGAAACTATAAGTTTTTCCAGCATAATCTGCTGGGATTTCAAAACTCATTGCAACCCAGACTAACTATTGAGGTACTTGTAATCATAATTCTTTTTGCTCTAACATTCTCACATCTAAAAATCAACTTTTACAAAACTCAGATATTAATATGGTCATATAGCCATACAGGAGAAAAATCCCAAAGTCCTTTTACTTAATCTATTTAATTACATATAGTTTTAAAAAAAAGAAAAAAGTTTGCAGTCTATAATCAGCTGATTTAGATTGAGAGAAAGGCTTATGTGTCCAAAAGATTATATTTTTTTCCTGTAAGATATAATTGGGTTCAGAATAGTTCTCTTTCATGACAAACCTTTGAAAAAATGAAACTATTTGCCAATTAAACAACACATTTTTATTTCTTCTCAGGTGGGGTCAAGAAAGGACAGGTAAGTTCTTTAAAACTAGGACTGATCATATAAATCTGTCTCTGCCAAGGAACAATCATGCTGCCCGTTTACTACAGATGTTTTAAGAACCTTAAATTGCACAGACTTATCAAAGTCATTTATAAGCAATAAAAATTGCACATAAATTATTTTAGGTTGTCTTAAAATTAGCATATTTGTGTTTAAGTATATACAGCAGTCCTTAACCTAAGAAAAAGTAATTTTTCATGACCTTTTAGCAAATTTTCCACAAACTGACCAGATGTGTCCTTTCAGCTTTTTCTGATGAAATAGTGAATACTTATCTAAAACCCATTTGTATTAGGGTACTTACTCCTGCCTGCCTTAGTTTAGGTCGTGTGACATTTCTGCCTCATTTATAAAATGAAAAAAACTGGCAAACTGATCTTGAAATTGTATGTGCTCCAATCACTAATCTGAGATGGAAGCAGAAATCAATGTTTTGCTGACTCTTTTGTGTTAACACAACACATTTTATTCAAAGTGGATTAGTATTCCTTTGACAGAAAATAAGAAACATACCTGGCTAGATACCTACAAAACCACAGAATACTTTTTGGGCCAAATTTTTGACATTAATTTCTTTCATGCATTGACAATGAATGTACCAACTACAATGAAGCTAAATGTACTGCCAGATGTTTTTTATTCAAAGGTTATGACAACTGAACATAATTATCTCTGGAAGGAGAAACTGGTTAGAATTCATATAGGCTGTGGAAAGAAGTCACATCTGAAGTAAGAGTTAACTGCAGCATATTTGCTCTGCATCTATTATTTGCATAAAAGAAAAGACACCATCTGTTTGCAGCCAGAAACAATTTCTGACTTTCATTGTCAAGAAAGCTGGAAAAGTAGCAGAACTTATCCCTGAGGATTATAATGAGTCCGAAAGAAATAACAAAGTGGGAAGCATGGACTTGTTTTGCTGAAATGCTAAATAGTGAGAAGTTCTTTTGAAGTATTAGAGAGATGTAGCTCTCAGACTCCCTCAAAATCAGATTGACCAAAGAATTAATCAAAATTACACCAGATTAACATATGTAAGTCACACTTTTATTTTATCCTGACACTTCTGTGTATTAGTTGTCAGTGGTCAACAAGCCAATTTGTACTCAAATCATTATTTAGAATTTTTATTACTGCAGTGGCAAGGGACCATATTAATAATCTGTAAAAGTCAACCAAAAAAAGTCTGTTCTAGGAGATGATCACTGAAACATTGTTTATTACAGATAAAGAGGAATTGACCTAACATCCTCATTTTAAAAGGCAAGGAAAAATCTGCTTTAAAGTTAAATTTAGAAATAAAAAAATAAAAAAGTGATTTATTTTTTAATATGCAATTCTTCACTTCTTTTATTTCCTTTAGTGTTTAAAAAGTGCACAGTTGTGTTGAACATGATAATCTAAACAATACAGAACATCTGTCATTAAGAAGTACCTAAACTGAAATAAAGTGAAATAAAAGCTTCTTTCGCAACATTAATTTTATTTTTTAATATTAACTATTAAAAATGCAGGTATGGATATTTAATTTTAATAATCTGCTAAAAGTATCTCCAGCACTGTTTTGAACTTCACATGAAATTTCTTTCTTGGGGAAATTGACAAATCAAGCAACTGAATTATATTTTGGAAAATTAGGAGAAAATCTGTAGTTGCAGATCCCAATAGCTCAAGATACCCAACAGGAACAGCAGGATCAGGATTGTGGATTTTTAGAAGCTTATTTAAGTCTATCAATTATTTATGTTTTATCTCACAGAAACTCAAGGACTACTACCATCTCTTTTAGTCGTGAAACAGAAGATCCTAAGGCAGGGTTACAGCATTGGTGGATAAGAGAAGAGGAACAGACCTCATCTACCTGAACTTGTGCAAAGCATTTGACAATGTTCCACATGACATCCTTGTCAAATTGGAGAGACATGGACTTGACAAACAGACCACTCAGTGGATAAGGTATTTTCAGGATGGTCATACTCAAGGAGTTGCAGTCAACAGCTTCATGTTCAGGTGGAGATCAGTGACCAGTGCCATTCCTCAAGGGTCGGGTACTGGGACTAGCGCTGTTTAGCATGTTTGTAGGCAACACGGACAGTGGGATTGAGTGCACTCTCAGCAAGTTCACTGACAGCACCAAGCTGTGTGGTGTGGTTAACATGCAGGAGGGAAGGGATGCCATCCAGAGGGACCTGCACAGGCTTGTGAGGTGGGCCTATGCAAACAGCATGAAGTTCAACAAGACCAGGTGCAAGGATCTTGCATATATGTTGGGGCAATTCCAAGCACAGATATAGTCTGGGCAGGGAATGGATTAAAGAACTGCCTGGAGGAGGATTTGAGGGTGTTGGCTGATGAGCTCAACATGAGCTGGCCATGTATGCTTGCAGCCTAGAAAGCCAACTGTATTCTGGGCTGCATCAAAAGAAGTGTGGCCAGCAGGTAAAGGAAGGTGGTTCTCCCCCTCTACTCTGCTCTCACAAGATCCCACTTGGGGTGCTGTGTACAATGCTGGAACTCCAAACAGAGGAAGGACATGCAGCTGTTCGAGTGAGTCCAGACAGAGGAAGGCCACAAAAATGATCAGAGGCCTGAAGCACCTCTCCTGTGAAGAAATGCTGAGAGAGTTGGGCTTGTTCAGCCTGGAGGAGAAGGCTTCCAGTGCCTGAAGGGGGCCTACAGCAAAGCTGGGGAGGGACTTTTCACAAGGGCATGTAGTGACAGGATGAGGGGTAACAGTTTTAAACTGAAAGAGGGTAGATTTAGATTAGGTATTAAGAAGAAACTCTTTCCTGTGAGGGTGGTGAGACACCAGACCAGGTTGCCCAGGGAATCTGTGGATGCCCCATCACTAGATGTTTTCAAGACCAGGGTGTATTGGGCTTTGGGCAACCTGGTCTAGTGGGAGATGTCTCTGCAGGCGTGTTGGAGCTTGATGATCTTTTAGGTCTCTTCCAACCCAAACCATTCTACAATTCTTCTGATGGCCCTATGGAATCTGGACTGACATTTGAAAAAGTAATAAATGAGGTGAATATATTCCTTTAAACTGAAGCAACGCATACATTCAGTGTTGGTGTCATATCTGTGTCATGTTTTATAGGACTTACAGCTCAATGGTGTTTTTTTTTTTCTATGTTCTTACTTTAAATTGTGATGTTCATAAATTAATTTTCTCTTTTGGGTAACGAGAATGGGACTCAGAGATAATAACAGTAGATTTTCTATCAGAAAATAATGAACAATGTTATTATAACTTACATTTTAAAAAGCAAAGTAACCGTTTCTGAACTTTTTGTCCCAGTAACATAATTCATGTAGTGTTTAAGATATTATGCAGTGGTACCAAGTTTTACTTTATAGCCTGGACAGATTTCTTCAACATAATGTCTTCCTCATTTAGAAGTGTCAAGATCCGTGACCTATTATATCTCCTTATTGGAGTGTATTAACTTATCAGGATTTGCTGAGAGATCCACACGTGGGTATCGCCTCACACAGAGGATACAGGAACTTATGTCCCGACTTTTTTGAGTGAATAACTCGCTCAGTGCTTACTAAATTTCTAACAACAGCAAGGTTTATTGTGGGGAAAACAAAGCAATTTGGGGCAGGAGGTTCAAAAGGAGTGATTACAACACATTAAACATATATGGGTACACCTTAGTTACACATCTTATTCACGTGAGGGAAGCAGAGGGGAGGGATTTGCCCGAATGGCTGGATTATATTTTCCCCTATAAGCTGGGGTAGCCGGAATTGTCTCACCACGGCAGTGCAGGTAGGATGAGCTGGGTAGCAAAGAGGCTGCGGGCACTCCAAGCGCAGGTCGACCCCCCCCAGAGAGAAGCGGATCCGGGACTTTGGGACCGGGGCTTTGGCAGC